>NC_088202.1:102911137-103225681 GCF_037126465.1 Ornithodoros turicata
AAAATTGGGATGGCATCCTGCCAAAACGTTACCCTTGGTTCAAAGTGAATAGCTCATCAAATATCAGCCTGATCTGCTTAGTTACATGGGATATTTCAACCAGGCAAGGAAAATGTGAGAACTACTGAATTTCAAAAACCGACTGGAAGGTACAAAGGTTGTTGAAGGTTTACCGAGACTTTCGCTCGAGGAAAATCAATCAGTAAGTGTAATGGAAAACTTTCGGAGGACGAAGTGCAATCCTTCTCCGGTCATCGGCTGGTGCGGCAGCTATTATGGCGGTAAGCAGTGTCTGTAGCTGTGGAACTGCGATGCATAATCAAGTTCCTTGTAGTGGCGGATCCAGACCCTCGCTTTTTATTTGGGGGGGGGGGCGGTTTTTTGTCTAAGCGCGTAGGGGGAGGAGCCAGAGGGCACTCAAATGTATAAACTGATGTTTTGAGGGGGAGGGAAGATCTTATGCATTAGTATTATAATACCGATTTCAAGGAAGTATTATGTATTAGTATTGTAATACATTCCGCTCCTTGCAGTAGAGTTTCTCCAGCAGCTGGAGCGCCCTCTACGAGCCACGTGTTAACATTTGAGTAGCAACTTCGGGGCGGTCTCCTGCTTTCCTTCGGTTAGATTTGTCTCGCTAAATGGTATCCACTAAAGCGAAGCTTATTACAATCGCTCAGTACAGCGCACCTTTATTTAGTGGGTCTAGGTTAGACAAAGTTACACTGCGCGTTCGGACTTTTTTGTAATGAAACATGTATGAGACGCGACGAGCTTGCTAGTCATGACTCTAGCCAGGCAAACCTCGCCGAAATTAAAAAGGAGCCGAATACTCAAAATTTCTTCCGTGGGTTTGACATTTTTACGGTTGCTGGTTTTTACGGTTTCCTTTCTCTCCTTTTCTAATTTTTGCGGTGGATTTTAGTTTTCCTGGTTTGTGACGGATGGGAATTGGTGTTCTCTTTTGATACATTCCTTGTAGAATACGAGGGAGAGGCGAAATTGCGGTACTACACGATCATCCTTATAGGAAGGACCCGTAATGTGAGTTTTAGCATACCGTACGCTGTCGCATTTGCGTATACGTAAGGGATAGCGTCTTGGTTTTGCGCAATGCGCAAAGCCCTGCTTATGTCTTGCGCGTGCGAACCACCAACGCTGTCCCTTACGTGCGCAAAGGCGACAGGGTACGTTATACTGAAACTATCTATTAAGTGTGCAGCAAGATACGCAGAAATCCACCCCTCTCATTACACGGCTTTCTAAACGGCAACCTAGAGACCTCACGTATAATTATTAAGCTAAAGGTGCAGTCATATGTGTACTGTTCAATGAAATAATGTCTAAAAATTGCTGTGTAGTTCTGCATTTTGAAATTTCATTTTCGTTTCAAACGTTTCTGCAGGGTATACTATTAAAGTTGTGCAATGAACTCTCAGAGACATAATTTTGTTGATGCCAGAGAGCCACCAGGCAAAGGAAACGCCAGCTCAGTATCCATGGCAATTGTAATCTAAATTTATTAACACTTGTACCGTTTGTGAATACTTTATGCAAACTCAGTGACCAACGTAGCTGTAACCTACCTCTCTACGTGTTTTCACTCTACATATCTAACCCCCCCCCCCCCTCCTAACCATAACAATACCATAACCGTTCGACCACAACATAACAATTGGGGAAACCGACAACTACTGAGATTACGTGCGTGCGGAAATAGAATTTCGCAAAAGTCAGGGATTTTGGCATGATTCCAAGCCAGCACACGTTGCGACAATGCCCCGCGAAATCTTCGGCACTAGCCGAATTATGTTTATTTACAGATCATTGACCCTTTGACAGCGCTACTTTGTCAAAAAATTTGTCCAGGAAGTTCATGGGCCAGAAACCGTGTCATAACAACAGTCAGCAACTTTAGCTATTCTAAGGCCAAGTAGAGCAGAAATAGCCGCAACCCAGTAAACCATAGATGTACAAGAGACGTCCGGGTAATATCCCAACCTGGATGTTTGGATATCCCAGGGATTTTCGCAGAGAGCCTGTAGACGTCACATGTACGTCCAGGAGACTTAATTTGTTCCACGGTTTTCCACATTTGAGGAACGTCCCATAGATGTCACCACAAGATATTTGGATATCCCAGGGATTATTTCAGAGAGCTTGTAGATGTCACATGTACATCCAGGAGACTTGATTTGTCCACATTTTTTCACATTGCAGAAATGTTGCACAGATGTCACCGCAGGATGTTCCCAGGATGTTGTTTAAATCCCTGCATTGTGTTAATGTTGTACTTGTTTTCATCACCATGATAGCAGCTTCTGCAGAGGCAATGCACTATACTAACCAGCAACATCCCAAGTGTTCTAGTAAGGTATATAATCTTGTTTATTTACGACTATGGTATACAATTTATCGCAAAATGTATTGCAGATTGTGGCATTACAAAGTTTACCACGTGCAGCATAGAAAAACATATCACAACACACTACACAAGTGTTTTCATCACAGTTTCACATGACTAAATTTATGGCAGTGTAATGTTTATCACAGTGCGGTGTAACACTTTACTGAACAAGAGCATGTCAAAACTTCTCATTATCAAAATGTACTACTGTGCGGCATTGCAAAATGTACACAGTACAGCGTAGAAAAGTGTATCATGGTACGGTAAAACGAAGTTCTTAACACAATACAGTTTAAGTAAAAGCAAGCATTACAACAAATTCTATCTGTCCATGAGATTCCCAGTCGAAAAACAGGAATTGTTCCAATTGGACATTTTCGCATTCAAATCAATTGGTATTCCAGTTGTGTTTTTGTCACCCATTGGACTGAAACCAGTTGAAATCAATTGGTCCCCCCAAATGGTCCAGGTGGACTCAGTAGGGTCTCCAATTGGAAACAAGTAGCCCTACCGGGTCTGCCACATAGGGCTACAGCTACGGTTTCATCAGTGAATATCACACACGAACATATGTAGGAGGTAACAACTTGTTTATTGTACGTTGGGACTAGTCTTGTTGACTAGAACTGCTCAGAACAAAGTACTTTACAATGGTTATTTCGAAACGAAAACAATACACCAGGTTTTTATTAAAAAGCTATTAGCTATCTGGCGCAAGGCGATGACACGTCATAAGGGAGGTTCAGATAAACGTACATATCTATCGAGTTACTATCACCCACCTGGATTTGAGAGTTCAGGAAATTCACAACTGTCATACACGAGCCGCTTGTCCTTTCTCGTAACTCAGCTGGTGCACGGGTGCGAAGAGAAAATTCTACGCCTAACGCAGCAGCTCACGACACAGATACAATTATGTTCGCGTTCTTACACAGTTTGTAGAACCAGACGAAACGCTTCATTCACGGAGCTACACAATCGACGCGACCGACGCCAACGAAAACTTGTTCAAACAGATTGTGGGGTGATGCCGATGCGCTGCGTCAGACATGACGATGAGAGCATCAAAGTTTCGATTTCAAACTGAAGTGAAGACAGCGAAAGCTTTACTCGTGCGATGTAGAACCACGAACTTTCTTTGGCGCTGTCATTTTATATTCTATCCAGCTGTGGCTATGAAACCTAATTTACGCATTTTCTGCTGTATCGAAAAATCTCGCTCTCCAGGGGACGAACTAACCCTTAAAATATAAAATACTGTATAAACTGTTGTACTGTAAACTGTATATACTGTAATAAATTACTGTTGCTTATTGATAGCATTAATAGTTTAGGTACACATGCACTGACTAATTGTATTGAGAATACTGAGTAACATCACTTACTTTACAACTCTACATTGGAATCAGTTGTCAGTTGGGCCAACAGTTGCTAATTGTCTGCTAATTGGGCGGACCAGTTGGAGACCGAGAGACCAAATGGAACTGGAGTTCCCTATCAGAACGACCTATTGGACCCATTATGTCCAATTGAGTGTACAGTTGGAGTGCATGAAATCAAATGGACCTTCCAATTGGTGTTCAACTACCAACTGGACAGTCCAATTGGAACTGAACGATCTAACAGGTTTTGACATGGGACCTGTTGGGTCCCATTCGAACCAATTAGAAATTCCAACTGGACCATTTCCTTTTTTTCGACTGGGTTGACCACACATGACGACCATTAGGAACATGGTCCTTCCTATTTACTACATTTACTAAACTGAAGCACGACATCCATATGCTTTAGTCACAGGCTGTGATAAGCAACTGCCGTTCTTGTCCTTGCCAGAGGCCTTATTTGCCTCTACAACCTATTCCAAAATCAAGACCAGGCAGACCAAGAGAGACAACGGGAACCTCCAAATGTGTGTGCTTGCGCCACATCGCAGTAAATGACTATTATAAAAAAAAGGTTTACACACCGACTTAACTGAACAACACAAAGCTGTACTCAAACATGTAATTTCTGGTGGGACATCATCAGTGTCCGCCAAGAAAGACAGAGTGAGGAATGCCCAGTTGCCTCAGTTAAGGTCAGTGTATACCTCGGGAAGTGGGCTACGGTTAACATTGCATAGGGTCTAATCTTTCTGAATGTGCGGGGACCCCACCTTTGTTCGCAAACACTGACGCAAACTAAGTTCATTCATGTAGTTGAAGCTGTTACCTGTTGTCCAACAATGATAAAAAAAATTTTGTCTCTGACCTTGTCGAGTTTGTGGTTCTCTCTAAATCACGTGCCACAAATGCAACAAGGTCCAAGACAAAATTGCCTGATTATTGTTGGACAACTAGCCACAGCTTCTGCTACATTAATGCACTTAGTCTGGGTCGCGAACAAAGGTGGGGTACCCGCAGATTCCTCGAGTTGTGGCACATTAGGAAAGATAAGGCTGTATGAAATGTTAACCGTGGCCCACTTCGCGAGGTATACGCTGACCTCAAATGCGACAACTGGTTGGGCATTCCTCACTCAGACTTTCTTGGCATACATTAATGATGTCTCTCGCATGGGAAATCAAATGATGACCAAGGGCTTTGCACAGTAACAATCATTATGTTTCTTTGCTTATCTGGGGGGAGAAACAAAAATAAGAAAAAGCAAAAAGGAATGATGAACATAAAAGGATTATGCTAATAATGCCATCAGATATCCTACAACAGCGAGGAAGTCACTGCAGTACGTCTAGCAGTGGCAAAATACAAAAAGTGCTGTTTGTCTTTCTCAGATTAGCTGCAACTTTGAAACAGCCTCTGAAGGCACTTTAATGCCCGCACTGCAAACATATCTTGAAAAAAAAAAAAAAAAAGGAAGAAGCACACAATTTTGTTTTTACTTCTGTTCCAATTCAGCCAAAATTAGTTGTTTTTTTGTTCGCTCGGGAACCCTGATAGTACTCGAATGGCATATATTAAGCTGGAATTATAAAAAAAAAATGGAAATGCAACTTTTTTAGTCACATTTTGCACACACTTAAGTACGTCCACCGTGTTATGTCTATGAGACATTGAAAACACGATATTCTGAAATGTCACATCAAGGATATCCATGGGACGTCTATGAGGCATAAAGAAAAAGTCATTCACGAACGTAAAATTCTGGATGTCCATGAGACGTCCATGTGACAGGTGTGATATCTGTGACATATCCGACCTTTCTGGGATATCTTTTGGATGTTGGTGGTTTGCTGGGAACGCAGTCAAATCGTGTAGTCAAAGCAAGTGAGGATATACACCCTTCACCCCCTTCACTACCCAACATTTTGCACAGCGCCGGTAGGGGACATACGACGCTGGCTCCACCTGCGTGATGCAAGGAGCGACCCAAATGCGACCCAAAACTATCCGACGTACAAAACGGGTTTCGGAGGAATAGGCGAACAAGCGACAGCATATTCATACTCACTCAAATCATAGAAATAGCGCAAATGGAAAACAAAGATCTGTTCCTTGTCTTCCTCGACCTGGAGAACGCATATGACGCTATTCCCCATAGCATGCTCACTGCAAAGATGAGATCAATGGGATTACCAAAAGACATCATAGACATTATCCAGGAACTATACAGGGACTGCACGAACAAATATCACATCGGGGACTTTACATCAAAAACGATTCAACAAGAAGTCGGCCTGAGGCAGGGTTGCCCTCTATCACCCACTCTCTTCAACATCTTCATCGACGACCTCCTTGCGGCACTGCACTCGTCAGGAAAAGGAATTCATATGCACACACAACAAACAAACGGAACGACTGAAGATACGTGCATTACAGCTCTTGCCTTTGCGGACGATATTTTGCTACTAACTACCAATGCAAACGACATGCAAAAATTCCTGGACGCACCATGCCACAAATGAGGGCATGCGGTTCAGCCGGGAAAAGACAAATATCATGTACTTTGGACCGTCCGATGACAAACCCACGCTGCGCCTGCAAGAATTTGATATTCAGTATACAGACACGTACAAGCACCTCGGTATTACGATCGAAAATTGCAAGGAATACCTCTAGAAACATGAACAGAACCTCATCCTGAAAACAAACATGAAAAAAGGCCAGGTGTGGAATATAGCACGCCATTCCTACCAGCCATACGACGTGGGAAGACTGATATGGAAAGCTTACGCCGTACCTGCTGCCACATACGCGAACGACGTCATTTGCCTCAGCAAGCAAGCAACGGACCAGCTCGAACGGCAACAACGCGCGATCGGAAGATGGATTCTCGGGGGATCATTCGCCACACCAAATCCCGCCATTCGAGGAGAAATGGCCTGGTCTACCTACTCTTTCCGAGAAACCCGGGCAAAGACAAACTACCTTGGACGTCTCATTCACAGACCAAACGACACCCTAATAACACGAGTCTTCCGACACCTCCGTTACAGGGGCACCCGAACGCACTGGATAAAAAAAAATCAGCCAAATTGACCGCACATATAGCAAGGACACCAACCAGACACAAAGCGAGGAACGAACGCGAGTGGAACAAGACAACCAAGAAGGAACAAACCGGGCTGAAGAGGAACGGTGGCACTCGGAAACAGCGAAGAAAAGAAGCATGACAATCTACTCTGAAAACAAGACAACTCCGGCACCCGAAACTTTCTACAACGGAGACAGAGCAAGTGGCCTCTTGTTTCAAGCCCGTACAGGCTCCCTCCCACAAAAGCGACTCTGCGAACTGTTTGGAAACGCAAACCCAGCATGTACCCTATGTAACACCGGAGAAGAAGAGGACATACAATGCATCCTGCAAACTTGCCCGGCCCTACGCGAAGACGGAGTGCCCAAGACACCAGTCCCTATCGCCATCATGTTGGGCTTCGAGGCATCACCCAGCTCCCAACCCCAGATCAACGACACGAAGAAAGTCCTCCTCAAGTGGGAAAAGGCCTCCAAAATAAAATCAAGGGCGCTCCACGAGACAGCCGGCAGACCCCATCTCGAAACCGAAACCGGCCAAACACAGCGGACGGCCATCCGAAGCCAGAGCCATCAAGTGGCGCCTCCGCAAGACGAACCCACCAGCATTGACTCAAATTCCTCGCTCCTCTTATGAGAGCTTGGAGACCCGCCTGTGAGGCTGTGACTCTTTTTAAGGATGTCTGCCCTGTTGTAAAAGGGATTAGGCGAACCTGAACCTGATATGAGTATTACTGCGCAACCCTGATTGTGACCAGAAGGGAGCGCGCATGGCAGTCTCGGAGCAGCATGTGAACCGGTTTCGACTCGAGTAGGACGAATTTTTGCAATCAATCATCAGATGCGGTGAAGCCTGAATGCATAATTTCACCCCAGAGACAAAAGGCAGTAGCACGGAATGGCGACATAAGGCTTTCCTGCCGCAAAAGAAAAGAAAGATGCAGCCGTCTGCTGGGAAGTCCACGAGATCTGGCAAGGTGCCATCCACGTGGACTTCTTGGAGCAACGGTTCACTACTACTGCATGTTGATAAAGGGTGCCATTCGAAGAGCAGTTCGCAAGAACAGGCCTGGGATGCTGTCCAGAAGAGTAATTCATCGTGACAATACCCGGCCTCACACAGCGAATTGACGTTGACGTTGGAGGAAAGATGTCCCACACAGACAAAGCACTCCAGAAAGATTTCCAGCAGCCCACTGCTTTCACAACAGTGGCCACAGTGACGAAAGCAGGGTCTAGATGTGCATGTTGAATTTTTTTTTATTGCGTGTTAGCGCCGCGAAGCAACTGTGGCTATGAGCGGCGTACAGACGTGGACAGACGGAGAGAGGACAGCAGGAAGGAGGTGGGGACAGGGGGATTAGTATGCGTCCTGGGCAGACTTCAATTAGGGGAACTGTGCAGACATTCGTCTGGAAAGTCTTCGGAAAACCCAGGGAAAACCTCAGACAGCACAGCCGGAGGTAGGATTCGAACCCACCACCTCCCAGTCTACAGCACGACCTTGGTTACCACCAACGAGCGGACGCCTTAGCCCACTCGGCCATGCCGCCGGTGTGCATGTTGAATACTTTGAAAAACTGCTGTAGTTTAGTGCTTCCCAAATTCTCCATTGTATTTAACGAAATAAGTCTGTCAACCTTGAACCGCCCTTATACATTCCCAAGGGAATGGATGAATGACATGATTAAAATCTGGAAAAGGAGTGTTAATTTAAAAGTTAAGTGTCACTGGATGCAAATGTCATTTTGAATCAATGGTACAAGTGGTTCCAATGATGTTTATTAAATGTTTTCGGTGCCCCAATGAAAATGATGATCCCACATGAAATTCGTGGCTACGGCTCTTGAGTTTCCATTTGCTCCTCATCTTCTTGATCCATATCCTCATCTTCCTTCTTGTCCACTGGCTTCTCATAGACTCTTGTCAGAGGGGTGACAACTACTGCATCAAGGATGCACGACTCTGTGTCCACATCTGTAATTACGTTGCTGCATCATTACATCTCTATATCATTGCATCACTTGCAATTTTCTAGTGCAACAGAAAATGACAGCTCACTCTTTGGCCCTCCAACTCCCAGAACTGCTTTGTAGCCTCCATGAGAGATGACTCTCAAGAGGTTCTGGGCTGTTAAACAGACAAGATCCTAGACAAGAACAGCAGTGTTGTTACTTGTTTGTGTGACACTCAACAAAGTTATAAGTAAAATTTCTCGTTTTCATCAATTATATTTCCCAAGATATTACGAGGCAGGGCGAAAACGGGCGACAAAGACAAAGCAATCCTGTTATCTCACAACGTCATAAAGCAATTTAAACTTGCATGACCGTAAGTTGGCTTTGCGCTAATTGTTTGCCGGGTTTCGGGAGGTTTCAAGAATTATAATTGCCGAAAATGAGAAGCCTCAGTTATAAGGTATGGAGACACAAATCCAGGCAGAGGCCACAGTTAAAACACTAATCTTTCATGATTGATTACAATGACCGAAAGCAGCATGCAAAACAATCAAAATATGCAGTCAAATAAATGAATCTCAAAGCTGCAGTTTAATTTTTGTGATATTGCTAGATAAATGCTAGTGCATCTAAGATGCCAATATTTTGGCTGTCTTCACATGTGGTTTGGCTGACATAGTGTGTGCACATAAGTGTGCGCGTAGGCTAAAAGGAGGTAGAAGCAAAATGTTCCAAGAGCACTCTCCCATCAACCATGGTGATCTTTGTAGGGCTGTGCGAATCAGGTTTTTCAACTACTGATGCAAATAATTGTGTGTTCGATTCAAATTGAACACGGACTCCTACATTCGGATAGTTCCAAATCAGCACACGTAAAACCGAAAACGCCATTAGAGAAAGTATACAACAAAGTGAACAATGCTTCATAAAACACTCCGTAGACATAAGCATGAAAGATGACATAAGCATATATCTCAGATCCATCTGGCTGCACCTTGCAGTGGTATTAGCACAATGAACTCCTCTCACTGAGCAAGCCTTCCTTAAACTGCAGCGAGAAGGTGTTTCGTTCACTCCGCAAGTGTACACTACAGTGTTTGCAGTACTTTTGCAGTGATATTTGGCATCTTGAAGCAGCAAGTGTTTTCACTTTGTTTTTGCAGCTACTGCAACATGCATGCAGTTTAATGATGTAGCTCTTCGCCTTGTATTTGCCTCAGTTTTACAGTGAGTTTCTGCACAGCCCTAAATCTTGCCAAGTAACTGTAAAAACCACATAACTGCATGTCTCGATGGCGAACACACACAAATTTGCACGAGATTTTTCTCGCGTTCGTTTGCATCAGAGGACGCATCCACTGACACCCATTGAAGCCTCTTTGGCTGCGTGCATTTTGAGAAGAGCCCATGAAAAAACGAGTTTCTGCCTTCAGCTATAAGTTTGCCCAATTTAGACAAATTTTACGGCTCCTTGAAGCCCGAAAGACCTGTCCACACTGCTATAGGTCAGTGCTTTTGGTTTACACGAAAATGAGTACCACATGCACCTACCTGCTGTTCCAGGCTCATTACTGTGTGGACTCTGAATGTTCCTCCCTCACATGGATCTGGGATACCAGCAGACCCTGGCAGAAACAACCCTGCTGCAAGCAGTTGAATCACCCGCCTACAATAGCAATAAATTGTGCTTAGAGCTTGCGTGTGCGCAACATGTAACAAAGCTCTACCGAAAGGCGACGTTGATTGGCTGTGGTTGGCGACTAGGATGGTGCATGATCGAATAATGAGCCTGAAAGACAAAAATCCTCGATCACTTATCTAGTGATCATACTGTGCTGTTTGACTTTGCATTTAATGCATTTCAATCAGGGTAAAATACAAACTTTGGGCTCAAGTAATCAAGAAACATTTCATAAACGTACCAAGAGGTCAATAATCCAGGGCGTAAGAGGTTGGAAACCAGCAAACCGAGCACGCATGTCCCGCAGGATGCGAATCAGTACTTTTATGCTGGAGTTGTGAGCATTCTCCTCAAACCAGCGAGAATGACGTATTGCAGTCAAGTGGTTCTGCAACAGCTTTGGGCTCACTGCAAAGATTTCATAGTGACATACATAGCTGCAAATGAACGCCAGACCAAATTTGGCTGAACAGAGGCGCAGTATTTCTCATGTTTCACATTTGCCAAGGACCTGTTGAGTGAACATAACTCACTGTGTAGTTCCGGATCCAATTTCCGCATGTTCTGGGGAAGTGTTGTAATGAGAATCTTTGCTGTAGCACCTTCCTTGTGTTTCAAATCAAATCCAGCCTCTGTTGTTTCCATTGAGAGTTCTATTGGAAAACAGAAAAAGGGAGGGATGATACAAGTACTCAAAACTTGTAACTTATGTTATTTTGTGCATGCATGCGCATATTTTATACTACTCCAATTTTCAACTTACTGGTAGCGAACGTGTTGTCTGCAGCTTTTACATCTTCGAATACCTTGTTACCCAATGCTTGTACAGCCTCACCTGAATGAAATCGAAGTAATCTGTCAACATTTTTGTTTATTCTTCATTCCTTTTGCTCCATTAACACTGACATTGGAACACATCCATAAATAACATACGAGTTCATGTAGGGGAGGGAAGCCATTCTGATCCAGAATATTTTTAACAGCGTTTGCTCAGCTGATTTCTCACCACATATCACAACTCCAACTAAAGCAATGAAGCACCTTGTGAATATAAAATGTGCTGAATACTGTTGGCAAGACCTAATTTCAGGAATTCATAAGGGGGTGTGCCCCATGTACATTTTAAGGGACAGTCCACAGTCGTCGAGTGATTTAGATAATCGGAGCTGTATTCGGCTGTAAGCTAAGAGAGTATGCCATGTGCAAAACTTGATCCAGTATTCTAGTTTTTTGAGGTAAATAAGAAAAACAGATGGCACGCTCACATGCGATATTGGTTCTATGGTGACGCAAGCGTTAGCTACTGCACCACGGTAGACATCAAGATGAAGTGTAAGCAAGATAAAGGTGACTGAGGACTGTTTTGAGGTACGATGTATTGCAATCTGAAAATTTTGTGTGAAATTGGGGGCGCGAGTGCTCGGCAGAGCAAAAATCGGGAGCTATGGACGGTGACGTCACGACAGCAAAGGCACTGGCTATAAATTCAAATTATAGATAATTGGCTACATATTGAATAGAAATATTTTGTGCAGTGACTGAGAATCTTAGGAAAGCATGTGACAACACATTGTTTCAGCTTTAGTTTGAGTTCAGACAGTCCTTTTGAATGATGAAGACTTTGAATGATGAAAGAACCGTGATGATGCTAAGTAAACGGGATGGGACTCCACACAGCCAAGTATTTTCGATAGAGGATTAAAGGTAAAAGGAAAAGGTGACTGGGTAGTGTAAAAAGCCTCATAATATCTCTAGTAAAATGACAAATACAGTCTCTCTGGTGTGGAAGCGCAAATCCTCAAACGTCATATGGCTGACCTGTAGGTAGGGTTTTCAGGATCACGACGATGTCAGCCGCATTGTTTCCTACCATCATGGTGCCCTTCTTGAAGGATCCCACTTGTCGAACTTCTTCTATTTGCTGCAAACGGTATCCAGGTCGTTACTAAATGCCAGAAAAATATACGCTATAAGGGGCACATCACAAGCCTCACTTACACAGCCTTCAAAGGTTCCAGGAGCAACGGCGAGATTGTCGAGGACAGCCTGGATCTTTGTGACCAAGTTGAGGATCAGAGTCTGTTCCGCCGATGTTGGCGTCAGGTCTGTGTTTTTCTTCAGCAATAGCTGGACGAGGATTTTGCATATCTCAACACAGTGGTGCAAGTAATATATGAAATCCGACAATAACATGGTAACGGATAACTGCAAACCTGTGTCAATGTGTTGTCGTCTGGTGCTGCTTTTACTCTTGGGAATAGTTGTTCTGACTGACGGGAAGGAAATAAATTACATTCAACTATCACGTTCATTGCGTCGCTCCCTGATAACGCTGAACACGCAGTATGTGCGCGGAGGGCCATTCATTGCACGCGCTCCAGGAAACGACTACTTACCACGTAGAAGTCGAATGGAAGGTGCGGAACGAACACTTTAGGCTTGAACATTCCACCAGGTCGTCCCGGTCTTCCCCTGCCGCGCATTCCACCCCTCATTATATTCTCTGAAAAAGGAAAGGCCGGCCGGCTAATTAATAGGCATAGCACTGCACGTATGATCTAGGCACAGAACCACTCGCTGTATGTTCGTTATGTTAGACCATACATAAGCTCCTGATCGCACGTATCATTCACTACTGTTACAGCCGGCAGCAGTAACTTACATTAATATAAAATTATGGACTTGTTATAAGGTTATCCGCAATGGTGTGCGGCAAATCGCACAGATTAACACAAAGCCAGCAAAGCGGCGGTCGCGTGATGTCTCGTGAACATTGAGTTTTCATGAGACTGCCAAGCATATCGATCGCGTTTCGGATTTACTTTGCGTTGCGGCGCGAGAGATGGCACCACGTGGATGTATGCAACCTAGTTTGCAAGTAACAACTAACCACCCGAAAACCGATCGTGTTGAATAACAACATTGTGCCCACACTGTTTGACACGATGTGTTCTGAAACAACAACAACGCATTGTAGCTGGAGAGATAGAAACCCATAATAAGGAAGGAAGGAAGGACGTTGAACACAGAACACACTGCGTCAAGCTCTGACGAGATCTACGACGCTACGGTCATTCCCGTTGGTTCTCGTAAGCATGTGACCTTTCCCGCGCTGCCTCACTGGCGGAGACCCCCTACCATCCCCTGCAGAGATGTCCGAGCCGGACGAGTTTCGGTCTTCACGATGTTAATGTTTGACGTTATCCCCCTTGCTGCAAAACTTTGAATGCACGTTCAAGTTGGTGCAAATAACCATCTTTCATATATTTATCCGCCATAATTTGAGACGAATTATGACAACCCGTTTAAAGTACTTTCAGGACACATACCATACTTCGAACACACATGCAGCCATGCTATTAATTAAACAGTGCCGGTGTTGCCGCCACCAATGGCATTATGTTTTAAAAATTATTGTCATTGCAATATTCTTTCACATAGTGTGCCTATAAGAGGACACTTTTTGGAAAGTAACGATCTGCTGAACAGCTAAAGTAGATAACACTTTTCATCGAGCGAAATGAAAGTCTTTACAACTTATTTGAGAAACCAAACGAACGAGCAACAAAATTGGGGTTTATCACATGCTGAATTTGAAAAAAAATTTACTTCACAGTAAATATAATATTTTTGTGTGTATTGATGGTCCAAAAATACTGCGGTCAGAGAAAAACACAGGGCACACACGTACGTTCAACGTTCGCCACGCTTGTTACTGCGTTGCTAATATATATGCCCCCGACATTTTGGTTTCAACTTCGACGCTATCAAAAACAAACGCGCTCGTGCGCAAGTTGTTTTAAACGAAAGAAAACCTTGTAACCGCTCAGATACGGCGTCTTAAGCCCCTTTGAGCATCAGTGCATGGGTTCTGTTTGTTAGCGCCGGTTAGACGCGGCTTTCCGTTCGGCTATTCTTGTACTCCGTAAGTATGCTGCTCTATACCATATAAAACTGCTCATGACCGTCCTCTGCAGTCCGCTGCCCTCGGCATAAGCTTGGAGGAATGAAAGGAGAACGAAGGAGACGTGCCTTCCTTCACCCTTCACCTCTTCTCTCAACAGTGCAACCTCCTCTCTGCCATTTTGAGGCTGTTCTATCCATCTCGCAGCACGCCCCTCTATGCTCGCCATTATGGCGAAGTTTCTTGAACTTATTGACACGGGGTTTTATGCCCTTAAAAGTAGTCAAATGTCGGTGAAATTTGTGTGAGGTGTCAGTGAAGGTGTTTGCAGGTGTATGACATGATGGAGTCGCAACCTCGCAACGTGTGAGGAGTGGCCACGTACGACGGAACGGCCTGGTCGCAGCGCTTGCTGTGTGTGCGTGTGTGTGTGTATTCATACACGCAAGTGTAGTTCAGGTTGGAAAAGGGAATTTCATTGTGTGGGTGATTCTATGGAGTATCTGCTGTTTATGGATTTATGGCGTCAAGAATCACGTTGCTGTGTTTTCTGCTAACGATAGCATCATCGTACAGCTGCACAAAAGGTGAGCAACATCACAGCTTTCGTATTTTCCGCGCCCTTGTTTCAGTAATGGGGGCTCGATGAGAAGTCAGGTCCACAGCTAGATACAGTGTTTTGGAGATTGTTATCATGGTCGGCAATCTCATCGCTTGCCTCACTTCTTCTTTTGCTGTCACATCGGTGGTTTCAACCGCACTGACTAGCAGCTGACACAACGTGCGCGAATACACGTTTAACATAAAGAAATAAGAAAGGGATAACCACGCTCTCTCATGCGAGGGCTTGCTTTGGGCATCGCGTTGACAGCCGAGGATAGTCACAAACATAATCTGTATTTACGTTTCAGTTTGACATAAGGTGAAATCCATCCCGTGAGACGTTCTTTGTGTGGACGGGTGTGGGCTTAAAGAAATTTAAGCAAATCGACAGTGCTCCCAAAACTTCTTATGTGACACTGTTTGCAAATTTGGGAAACATGCTGGTATTTGCGCGGGATTTTTATTTGAGAGGATACGACTCCCATCTGGTCATGTCCACTGTCATCATGTACTATATCCATGTATATTTTCTTGGGGTGAGGGGTGTTAGGGAAAATCATAATATATCGGCGTTGGCATTGTATCCCTGTGACTTTGCATATGGAGCAAAGCGGCGCGAAATGAGGTTAGAGTTAGATTTTTGTCAAGGCTGGGATCGTAGCTGTCGCCTCACTCACATATATAAATTAAATGTGGATCCACCAGTTTTCAAAAATAAAAGACGAACTTGTCAAGCAGTTGATGATAGTGTGATCGTGCTTTTCTTCGTTTACTAATTACTATCTTTATTTTGATAAAGCACGAAATCTCACGCTCCTGTGTGTGTATAGGAGCACCTGTGCGTTTGGAAGTACACATTGGGATACTGCAGAGTACAAACAAGTTGTCAAATGTAATTGTGTTTACTTAGCTTCCGCACATTGTGAATCGCTCGCCCGTTGTGGAGTTTATTATATTGTTGTTTCCCTCAAGCTGCCTTTCCTATTGTTCTGTTCAGAAATGAAATATGTTCGTGAACACTTAATCGAGGAGAAGCGAGAGCGGTAACGTAAAATTTCGTGCGAAAATAACAAGTCAATATCTGTTCGTATTGACTCGTAAAATTGTGAAGTGAACGAGCTCATTGCAATCATTCGCTTCATTTTTCTCTTCACATTGTTAGGGCAGCACGCCAAGAAAATATAACGAAGGAAAAATAAAACAAACTGCACGAAATTTTGTTTTCGTAGCAGGTTACGATTTTGGGGCCGAGAAAGTATAGCAGAATTCAGTGTTAACTAACGGATTAAAGGTTAAAAAAATATTAAAAGCCGTCGAAGGACGGGAAGCTAATTTCCTATTCCTATTTGTGAAGTTTTGCTCACATACCTCTCGCTCAAATCTCTCTTTTGTTTCATTTTCCGTGCAGGTTCCTTTTCTGACTTTAGCAGACCTTTCTCAAATAGAAACTGGATAGTAATAATCCATGCAACAGCGCGAACCTGTTCAAAAAACGAAAAATGACATGTTAACTTCCACGAGAAGAATCCGTGACAAGGCGACAAAAGAAAGGGACAACGACAACGCAATGTCGCCTTGCTCAAGGATACGTACCAGCCGGCCCTATACACTCTGTGTCTGCAAAATTACATATTCTGCGAATCTGACCACTGTGATCTCCCAAAAACTCGCGTGACACCTGTCGCGACGATGGCTGCGATTGTGTGAGCTCGGTACAGACCCGATTAAATTTCTTTCAGCGTGGTAAGTGTTGCTACGTATTCCTCACTTGAGCAGGAAAGTGACGCGAGCTAGCGCTTTTTATTTCCTTTCAAATTGGCGGTTTCAAGAAAAGATGACTGATCAATTCCGCAATATTAAGTCGATTTGTATCGCGGATATAAGTGTCAGTTTCTGGAAAGTATGTGTATTAACTTTGATCAAATTAACGGGGGTTTTATGAAATTCAAACTTTTTCAAATGAACTTTTATTCAGTTCACAAATGATAAAGTTTATGATGTATTAAGTTTTATCAAATTTATTAACAAAGTATGTGCATTAACTTGTACTGGCATCAAATGGTCATATGTGTTGGTCTAGTGTTCTTAGTCGCCCGACCTGTTATTGTGCTGTGTTGATAAAGGGGTACGTTGACTACTGTTCCGTGACATTTCATCGAACGCCATTTCGTCGAAAAATTGACGTTTCATCGTACCGGTGGTTGTCGCATTTTCTTGCGGCAACGTGCGAAATACGTAAACAGCTCTCCTGACCTAACCTTGGTCAGGCGTCGATGAAACGGCATTCGACGAAAAGACGTTCGATGAAATGGCGTTCAATGAAATGGACCGATACCGTTGACTACATGTTACTGCACGTGTAGTGCTTCCGCACTGGCAGCGAGCGCGCAGTGCAACACCGCCGCCCACTTGTGTGCCGGGAAAAAAGTTGAATGAAAGGAAAACAGGAGCACGTGACCACGTTCGAACGAAAGCGTAGCATGTTGAAGTTGCAAACACGGTTGGCGTGTTGTTGTAGCACGGCAGGCGTTGGCCAGCCTTGCAGAGATCCTGAAGGAACTTTTCTTTCTTCTTTCCTTTGTTTAGGACTGCGAATTCGTCTCTTGTGTTAGTAAGCACGTATGGAAGACCATCGATGCGTTCATGTCCATTCTGCAACGTAGGCGAAAAACTATTTTGGGAGGGGCTCTATACTAGAACTTTACATGGAGGAGGAGTATTTTGCACTCGTCTTCCCTACCCCGAATGCATTACCAAGGTACGATTACGGGAGAGGGGGGTTACGCCACTATGTCCGTTGAAGGGTTTGTTAACATCTCGCCAGACTGTGTTACATTTCTCGCTGCTTTTCTGCACCTAGAATAAATGGTGTATAAGTTACCTACGAGGTTGCTGGCCTTCCTTTCTGCATCGTTACGTACGCCGGTTTGAGCAAAGGTCGGTTTTGACGGGCGCAGCACTTCAAAGTTTGTGCAGATGACTTTTGAATGAGAAGGAGCACGGAGCGTAATATTATTTTATTCCGGACACTTCATACAGTTTCTTCACGAAGGCGGAACAACAGTTCGCGCATATGGCCATGGACGTCTTTGGTTGCGTTTGAGTGCGTCAGTTTCACAGAGATACATACATGATCTACGTCAACGTCACGGAGCTTGCCGTCGAGCATGTTGCCCTTTTCCTTTGTGAAGTTCATTGCTTTCAAAACCTGTGCGTTCTTGTAAACGTGCAGTGCCCGTGTTGGGAAACACTTGTCCCTGCAGGTGATCACATCGTACCAGCGAACGCGTTGTATTTGGCCTGACACAGGAAGTAGCGGAGGTCTAAAGGATTTTATGACGTCATCGTTCTGGATGCGTTTTTCTCGTTGTCGTCAGCTGGTGTCCGTCACGCACGTTTTGAAACGTGCAAGAGAGGACGATAATTCTTTTGCTGCTGTTACGACTCCCATAGGTCGATTTCCGCAGGGAATGTGGTAGCGCCTCGTGGGATCACTGTAGGTGGGGTGCATTTGCGTAAGCTGGATCACCAGAAAGAGTGAAAAGAAGCACGCGTATAGGCAGGGTGCGCCGGTTCACCAGAAAGAGGGAAAAAGCACGGGTAAAGCTATGGTGTGACGTCATATGCACGCCACCTATAAAGTTGAACACCGCGGTTTTAGTGACTCGTATGGATATCCGGGCCCTGCCATATCCACCTAGACACCGAAGTCCTGCACAGTGCCTCCTCTCACTCCTTCACCACGTGAACATATGAAGTCGGGATGTCGTCTGCTTCAGCCAATCGCCGCGAACGATTTCGGACACAGGCTTCCCGTGGCTACGAGTAGCTTCCCATGCATCTGGTGGCGGCTCGTTCCCATAGCTACGGCGGACAAAGGGACGGTTGTGACTGGCCGACTCTTAAAGGGGCACTAAAATGCAAAGACCAGTTCACTTCAAATTACGTTAAACGCTATGTTAATTTCGTACTTGTTATCATAATTCCAAACTTTGATTCTGTTACGGAGCTGTAATCAAAATTATACCGGACTCTTTCTAGCTTCGGTGCTAGGCAGTGAACGTTGTTTCAGCTCGTGCATCGGTGTTTTTAGTCCATGCTGCGCGTGCCACGTCATGGAGCAATCCCGCTTAAAAACATAGTGCGCGTTGCGAAGCGGACTGGCGTCGCTGTCCGAAGGAGGTGAAGGTAAACGTTATCAGTGGAACATTCGCGAGAACTGTTGTGGGCTACAATTCAGTGAATCGGTATTGAAAAATGCAGCAGTGCGCACCATGCCGCGCATATACGGAACACTACGATCGGACCCGTTCCAAATCCACACGGCCACGATAGGCTAGATAGGTATGCGCGCGCTTCTCCTGCTGTCTCATTGGATGCCGCCAATTCGTTACCGCCAAAGACGGCTCTGTTTCCATTGCGTTTTTCTTCTAAACGGTAACGTGTGTGAACAAATTTTGCTTGCACTATACTAATTGAAACACGGACTTCCATTTGAGACCAAGTTGTTTTTGCATTTTAGTACCCCTTTAATGACGTCAAATAGTTGAAGCAATCAGGCTCCCTTTATCTGGGTGACTATCTCTCTCTCATCTGCCTAAGCCTCGCGCCGGCCCCCTCGTGGTTGTGGATGGGCTCCGTTTCAGTTGAATTTTGCAAAGCAGTGGAGCTGTTTTGGATGCACGACTCCGCAGATTGTTCATTGCGAGGAACGTGAGAGTTATGCAAGCGCGCCTTGGCCGCCACGGCCATTGGAAGTTTGACCCTATATCGGCCGGATTGCAAAACAGCCATCTGCTGTGGGAGGCTGGAGTATTCTTATCGGAACAAAATAACGTAGGTTCCGAGTTGCAGGGAAGAACCATTAAAGAAGCGCAGTTGTAGCACCATTTAGATGGCAATATTGCATTTCGCCCCCAGGGTTCAGGGCGTCATTCAGCTCGTATCAATCGTGTGTCACGTTCATGCCCACGCATCGCAACAGCCCAATTGTAGTCCACAGCGCCCGGGCGGCATTTTGTATGCAAATGAGGAACATCCGAGAGGAAACGCCCCCTTGCGGTCATCTGGCTCGATCGAGCGCCCTTCACTCTTGTTCTTGCGACTCGACGTCGTAGATTCGTTACAATGTATCTTGTTCGAGCCGCGGCCATATGCTTCCTGCCCAATTGACCTTCCTCGCGAGAAACCTTTTGCGCGGTAGTCCATTGTACTCTAGCCATATGTGTACTTTCCCGAAATGTGGTTGCGTTTATTACTCCCATTTAAGCAGCGTTTGCTTTATATGACGGAGCGTTGAAATTAAAGTGTACAGAAGCACGTAGTTGCGTAAGTTTTGTAGCCATGTGCAGATAATTATTTTATAACCGAAGCGTATATAGTTACATAAGCTGATTGCATACACAGGCAGCGCTTGTGCGTATAAAGACATGTGTACAGGTATGTGCCATATATTCGATATATATGAAGCAGCGCCCACTTGTTTATTTATCTATTTTTTATGCCCAGTCTTGTGCCGTTTTCAGCCTTACGTGCGCAATTTGGGAACCGTTTAAATATATTGTTTATATTATAAATATACCTGTTTAAATGGTTTGGAAGAAACATTCATTCGAAGTTCGAGTAAATAATTCTGTATTCGATTCGGAAATGGAATGGAATATAGCATTATTCGCTTCGGTATTCTAAAAATCGGAATATTTGCACGCGCCTAAACTTTTCTAATTTTTATTTATTTACTTATTTCAGGGGTACGAGGTTTCGGTTAGTTTAGCAGAAACAGGACCCATAGTTGAGAGGCTTTTGATAACCTTATTGTTTACGTTCGTAAACGATTCTGGCATGTCATTGAGGAGCCGTTCAATGCTACTGAGTGTGGAAAACATTTCGGGAAGTCAGTCGAAGGAAATTGTGTCCAGTATTACAGGAGCGACTAACCATACGGATGTAACAGAGCGCCGTAATTTAATCATGCATTAGTTCATGTCAGATCAGTCAGTGGGAACGCGTCAGAAATTTCGGAAGTGACTTGCCAGCGGCTATCACGCCGCGTGGTTGGTTGGTTGGCATAAAAAAAATATGGAGATAATGGCCCAACTCTACATTGGGCCGGCTGCTCCAGTGCGCTTATGTTAGCGAGGTCTGGCTACCAAGGAGTCTCAAAGGATGTTTGTTCCACAAAAGTCTTTAAGGGAGACTTCGCAAGGATTCGAAAAAAAAAAAAAAAGGTGAGCATCATACCGAACACCAACCACCCCCTCGATACCGAATACAACATTCGCATTCATTTTCGTCTGCTTCCAAGCCTGCATTCTTTCTCCCTTGCCGGATGCCGGATGATGTCAGCAGTGGTTGCTTTCAGCGCCCTCTCGCTTCACAGAGGCAAAGCGCTCGCTTTGTAGTGATTCGTTTGAGTAAAATCTGCGCAGTTTTGGACCGAGATATTTCGTATACACATGTTCCTGACATCCCAAAGACTACGAATATACCACAACCTTTGTGGTGATTTTGTTGCTCAGTCCCACTTTAAGGAAGGAGATCACAGATTGTGAAACATGTCGATGTGTTGCTGACCAGTGACCGTGTACCGAGTACATCGCGTAATTGTACGGGCTTTGTGCACCAACTCTGTCTACGAGCACTGCAAATGACCGCATGTTGGCGAATCTTTTTCCTGTTCCGTCGGTTCGTTGTGACGTCATAATTCCGACTCTGCCGATAATGGCACGTTGCCTGAACCCAGTAACGACCAGAAAAATGTTTCGCACTCTAAAACATAACTTCACAACATAGCACGCTCCGCGCTAACAATTGCCGCGAATGATAGTGGGGCGCACGCCTTTTTGTGTTAGTCTGGATATGTGATAATTGACACAAAAAGGCGTACGCTCTCTTGTCTCTTTTTACTCCGAAGCGATAACTCTATATCATTCGTGGCGGTGGTTGGCGCGCAGAGCGTGCTATGCTGTGAAGTTGTATTTTTTTGAGTGCGGGAGGGATTCTAGGGTAACGTTAGATGAAGGAGGAGGAATTCACCGTCGTTTTCCCTCTCCCAAATGCACTACCAAAGGAACGTTTCGGGGAGAGGGGGTTGAACCCTCCAGCCATTATTTGGCAACGCCACTGCTTGAACCCATCTCGAACTGCGCCGATATTTGCCTTTGGGGGAAAAAAATCCGAAAGGAAGCACGCGGACCCGGGTCACTCTCGGTGCAAGGCAGTTATCACCACGAGAACCAAGGTGAGCCAAGTAAAGGCCCCACAAGACAGTATTCGGCACCGTGTAGCCTCAGTTGTTGACGGTAGAATTATACACTTGGATGCAGAGGCGGATCTGGGGCTTTTCTGTGTGTGTGTGTGGGGGGGGGGGGGGGGGTCCTGCCTCGGACAGCATCCTACTACACTCCCTAAAGTCAATTGAAACTCTATGTAATGACAGAAATTGAGGAGGGGTGAGGACATCCGGACCCCCCCCCCCCCCCCTTAGATCCGCCTTACTGTGTTGATGCGCACTGAAAATCGTCATCCGAAGACTCGTCCGTCCTTGACAGTGGTTCCTACAAGGTCACAAACACGGCCAGGGGGTTCGTTATTAGTTGCTTTGTAACCGCTCTATGTATCATTACTGGTATCTGTCTCAAGCTGAAATAAGAAACGCCTATCTGTAGTGGGTGCACAAGAAAGAACGGGAGAAGGGTGTCCCTAACACTCCGGGGGGTGTCTCGATAAATCACTGCCCGGTGACATCATGTCGGTTTTTCTTTGTTTTTTTTTTGTGTGTGTATTTTTTGCTTGTCTCTTTATGGTCTGACGTGGAGTACATCATGCAGTCAACCCCACCTATGGAAGTGCCATAACCCTTTAGATAGAGCTATTCTCCACGCTGCCAATTTGACACGAACGCATTTGACGAAGCACAATGTGCACCGGCATTTTTCGTGCCGTATAGTTAAACTAGTTGAACCTGGGTAACAGCCAGACATCCTAGAACCACCTAGAAACAGAAACACCAACAACAACACCTATCAACAGAGCCTGACGGTGGTGGTGGTGGTGGTGATAGGGCTTGCCGGTGTCGGCCTCACGTATGTGGGCAACGTCACGACTCACGCCCTGGGGGAATGTGCGTCCTGGGCCGACTTCTAAGGGAACTGTGCCGACAGAGCCTGACGACGTGACGTGGCAACAAAGAGTCCACCAATGACAACCGTTCTTTCGGCGGCCATAGCTATGGAGACGAGCCGCACGCACAGCCACTGGTAGCCAAAGAAAGCCCTTGTTTGAAATCACCTGCGGCGGTTGGCTGACATACTGACCTAGAATGTCTGCGTGCGAAAGAGCGTTGTATTAGACCAGAGCTTGGCCATTGGGAGGAGCCTGTTTCAAAGCGCGTTATTTGACGTCACACGACGGGCGGCGCCAAGGCAAGTGCCGCCATTTTGGAGCGGAGTTACTGCCGTGACATCTTCCCGTGCCTGTCATTCCGCCATTTTGGAGCGGTGGTACGGCCTTGAAATATTTCCATGCCGCCGCTGTTCGCCTTTCATTCCTGCCAAGTGGGCGGAGCGATGACGATGACGTGTCTGATGTCTCCGGCCGGCAAAAGATAAAAAAAATGTCCAAACTCTCCTGGTAGACAGCTCTGTATTAGTCTATATTACACCGATGTACTTGCACTGCTAAAACAGAACTTCACCGAATAATACGTTCCCGGGCATCCATCATTGCGAATGATATCGTTCTGTCTCCTGATTTGTTGAAAATGGGAGGAGGCGCCTATCCTGGACACATTATGCATGTGCACGACAGACGTCTGCTCCCATTGTCAACAGACAGAGTGATACCATTCGGAATGATGGTTCGCCGGCAGGGCCTGCGAGAGGGGGGGGCAGCCGGGATGGCACCCCGGGGCCCGGGCCTCTTCAGGGGCCCGCAGGGCCCAAGAACCGTCGTAATCATATAAAGTAGAAATACTTAGGTATTGTTATCGAGACGTGAGGAGGGAGCCCGGCTGACCCATCCCCGCGGGGAGCTTGTTATTCGGTGACATAGATGAAACTACCGCGGAAATGTATTTTCCGCGTGCATCACTGGTATTATCAGTATTATCGCGTTTGGATGCGCGTCGTTTCACCGACGAACTGCCGTATCCCGACGTTCCTCTTTTGATGTTTGCCGCTGTGCGGGAGTTGAAAGTGCTGACTCCTTTGATCTCCGTTGTAATTGCGCGACTAATTAATGTTTACGTACACTCGTGAGCATCTCCTTCTCTTATTTGCGCTTTTGTAAGGGTGAACATAAGTTCGTATTCTGCGCGAAATTGTGAGCACGTATAGGCCTTTCTGCCTTGCTGAAATCGACGCTGAAATGTACCCGTAAGCTGTGCTGTACCCGTAAGAAAGCTGTGGAACGAGTAAGAACGAGGAAAATCGAGCCTATATAAAAGGCGAAAGAAACTGAGAGCATCTGAGATTCAGACAGATGCTGATTACAGAATCGTTACCTATACCAGAAGAGAACCGAGGCTATATTTTTGGATGGTTATGAATATGTCAAAAGGTCACTAACAATCGCTGGATACGATGGCAGTGCAAGTTCCTAACGAGGAGAAACTGCAAGGAAGCCGTCGGGAGGAAATCAAAACCTCGGGTTGAACTTAACGAATTTTATAACGAGGTGAGCGATTGTCCGGCTTCAGCGTTCCATTGGAGAGCATTTGTCCGCGCCCCGCCCCTCCTAGATACTTCGGCTCACAACTTGGACCCTTCCTTTGGACTGGCAGGTTGAGCCCCTGTCGATATGACCAAGCTGTTCGGTGTTCTTCTTCAGTTGTATTTGCTCGTAGAGATCAATGAGTGAGCGAGAAATTGCGGTTTTGACAACGCGGCGGGGAGAGAAACAACTTGAAGTGCGACGAGCGAAGGCTGATCTCATATATATATACGTAGATGCTGTCGGACATCTAATGCACTTTTACTGAACGTTATCCTTTAAAAATGTGTTCGGCTCCTTTGGGCTTGGTGTGTTCCTATGTCTACGTATGTACATACGAAGAGCTTCGCGAATATAGAATAAACACAATGTTAAACACCGGGAATCTGTTTTTCCATCTCATCACCGTATCTTTAAGTGTGTGTGTGTGTGTGCGTGCGTGCGTGCGTGCGTGCGTGCGTGCGTGCGTGCGTGCAGGATAGGAGTGCAGAGAAAAGGCATTTGGCTTAAAATTCGATCTTCAGTGATGGTCAAGTACAGGCTGCAACGAAAAAGGATAAGTGCCTTCTTCACGTGACAAGCCTCAGTATAGGCGAACTCGTACCCCGTGCAGCTCCGGGTGAGGGAATATGTCGAAAGATTGGGAGATACTCTGATTTAAAAAAAAAGCATTAGGCGAAACGGGAAGACACGACCAGAACACACGACAGACTCACCCAATGACCGAACCCAGCCACGTATGCACGTCGCATGCACAAGCGTGAAAACTGATTACGTAGATCCCGTGCGTGAATGTGCTGGAGAAACTTAAGTTGAAAATGTACCGCATGTAATGGCCATTGTTTTCGGCGAAACGTAGAAGCATGCAAGGTTAGTAAGCCATTTGGAAATTTATTTTGAGACCGGGGATATCGAGGTCCACCCCCCCCCCCCCCCCTCTCTTATTCTCTGTCTTCTCGGCGGCAGTTAATGGGTGCATCGCAGGCCGCGTATAATTGATGTTAATGTATGCTCTCTGTGAATTATGGATGTGATGCAACTCAAATGGCGTCCTAAAAGGAGTACGTACCGATTTTGCCATCTTGTAGCGCACGTTTATGCCCCGCGGAAGCAGCGTAGGCGGAGGGAATATATTGTTCTGCTGACAAGCTTGCGCCAAGCAAGCCATTGCTTGCTTTTACCCCATGCTGCTCTGTGCGAGTCTGGTTGTGAAAGACATTTCTGCTGAAGGTGCGATAAGATTCCCAGCCTTCGTTTCAGGTCTCTTATAGCACTGCAAATCCTCCGTTTATTCGATACCTTCCTTTTTGTTTGCCTGCGATAGAAAATACCATATTCGGAACAATTTAAAACCGAGTTATTTTGTGAGAGCTGTATTCTTCAGTCGAAACTGCAAAAACTGCAGCGGGGAAACAAATCCGGACCTGCCGTATCAGTGTGCTTCCGCGACACTGTAAAAAAGAAACGTAAAAACGAAAAAGGGCTTTTCACCCAACTGCAGTTTCCAGGCTGAAACCTTTCGAATTGGTACGACAGTTCACAGTGGGAAACGAATGCGGCACTAAACGAGCAACGACGCATTTAAATACAGTCGTGCCTCGGTATTACGGATACCTTTGTCCCTGACAAATACTGTTCATAAAGCGAGTCGTCCATAATAACGAGACTCAAATAAACAGGGCTCTGTATAGGTTTAATAGCATATGGCACTGTCCATTGACGGAAAGGCGAGTTTCAATATTAACGAGACATAGCTACACTGGAAAAGCTTGGTCCTCATAGAAATCGACCCTATTTCCACGGCTGTTTCGAAATCCCATCGATGCGACGCAACCGTTAATTTCGTTTGGAACGACATTGGAGTGTTTTAGTGCATCGTACGCTATCGCCTTTGCGTACGTAATGGGATGCTGTTGGTGGTTGTGCGCACGCGCGAATCATAAAGAGCGCATTGCGCAGAACCACCACGCTATCCTTTACGTACGCAAAGGCGATAGCGTACGACGCATTAAAACTATAACTCTCTATGAGAGAGTTTTACTTTAAAGTTTACTTAACTAAGTTTACTAAGTTTTAAGTAAAGAGAGTTTACTTTAAAGAGAGTATATACTAAAGCTCTCTATTAGAGAGTTTTAGTATATCGTACGCTATCGTCTTTGCATACGCAAGGGATAGGGTTGGTGGTTCTGCGCACGCGCAAGACTTAAGCAGAGCTTTGCACATTGCGCAGAACCACCACGCTATCTCTTACGTACGCAAAGGTGACAGCGTATGATATACTAAAACTCACTACTTTTTTCAGCGTGCTCAGCAAATTTCTCTCGATCTAAAAAAAAAAAAAAAGAGAGAGAGAGAGCGAATATTGCGCGACCTTCATCTTGGAAGGGGGTAAGAAAGATCAATTTTCTTTCATTTTAGGAGGTTGAGGGTGAAAAGCGGACTTCCAGTGTAATAACGGCATGTGACGAGGCACTCATCCATCACACGAGCGCAGTAGCAGCGTTTATATAACCTCGAGAGCGTGTGGACATCCTCATTACGCCGAGTACCTCCAAGTGGGCTTAGTTGTGTCCTCCTCATTCTTTTGCTTGCCTGATGAAGAGCGCTCATCTTTCCATTTTATACGCCTCGTATTAACCCGCACAAGGTAAATAGACGGGAGACGTGCAACTTCCGTGTTGCTCTTATGCCGCATGACTGGCACGCATTTCCTTCGGAATACGGTCTTTTTTTGTGTTCGCGTGCTGTTTGTGAACGGTTCAGCTGTGCTGTATGGCGGTGCACGCGGTGTTCGCTTCGTCGTGTTTGTTGTCGTGGTGACGATGGTTGAGAAAACTTGTACCCAGCTGTTCTTTTTCTTTTTTTTTTCGTTCCTAAAGTCGAATGATGAGTGAGTGTTTGATCTCAGTTACTGCCGGGTGTTTTTTTTTGCGTTTGGGTTGGTGGTTCTCTGGGGCAATACAAACTATGCTTTTGAATACTTAGCGTGAGATTTGACGACTGTATATGGAGGGAACGGAGAAAAAGAGTAAAGCCCGGTTCACACTATTGCGTTTCAATGCGTGCGAATACGTGCGGGTTGCCGTGGTAACCGACCTATGCGTCGCCCCGCGTATCATAGGCAATCACAAGACGCCTATCCGGATACGGATGAAAACATTGGTGCTGAAATAAAATTTCACAACAAGTGATAATCAGTTCCAGTAAAAAAAGAATTCATACTGGAGGAAATGGTTGAGTTCGGATACCAGAAATCGTTGAGCTTTTTTCGAACCTTTGCTTGAAAAAATAAATGTGAACGAAAGCGTCTCCATACTGGATAATTCGAAAACGAAAAAAAAATAAAAAAGAGGGAAGACAGATACAAAACAACTGTATGGAGTGGCTTTAGCTCATTCTCAGATTTTCCACTTTCGCCTCCGTGGTGCACCGTGCAGGGCCCCACATCATAAATCCTGATCATCGCACAGCACGTGAAGGAAATTTTCGCTCTCTATTTCACATTAGATGTATTCCCGAGTTATTTATACAATCATATCCCCCATTTCGCACAATATAATCCTACTTCATTCTTCTGATACAAACAAACGCCGTCGCAATGCCGATGAAGTTGGAGAAAACAGTGCGCGTACTCCTTACCACTGCTAATCGTGCTGACTTTGATGCATGCGTCACGTGTGCCCCGCTGACATTTCGACGACAGTGAGTGAGCAAGAAAAGCGAGTCGATGGCGTGCTCAAAGTTGTTCCGACGTAGCACTCTCCCGGAATGTCAGATCGATGAGCCTCCTTGATCCAACATACGTGACAGCGGGCTAACCAACTTTTCCTTGCTTCTATATAGCTAGCTGTTTCCATTTGCTTTTGCTCCTTCCAGGCTTGCTTCATTGCGCATGAGTCTTTGATCACTTAGAAGACGAAATTGGCTCCAGGAAGCTTTGGCTCTGGTATAAAGGACGCGTTCGTATCCACGGTAACGCAATTCGCACGTGCGTGCAGAGAATTCGCTATCCACAGCTTTTGCGAGTTCACGGTTTAAAGAACGCCGGTTGATGAAAGGCGAAGCGTGCAGCTTAAGCTTAGCGTTGGAGAGGAAAGCGCGGACGTGATACCTTGGCTCCAAAGTTATGCCGTGTAAAAGTAAAAGAGGGCTATTTGCTTCCATAATAAACCTGCATTCCAGGGTTTACAGCAGAGAAGGAGGTGAATAGACGGTAGGAAATCGCCACCGCCCATACCGGAAGCAGTGATTCCCCTCCTACGTCATTTTGCGCCAAATGAGATTTCCTGCACCATCCTGATAAAATTCCGCCAATGTTGCGCCACACTGCTCCAAAACAAGTGGCTATAGGGATTAAAGATTGCAGGCAGCGATTGTATAGCACTAGAAAAGCAAGTTGCAAAATAGGGCATTCTTTTGCCAACAGTGGTGCACATTGTTCTCTTGCAACCACAAGGATTGATTGAATTGATCGTGCTGGGCGGCAGAAAATTTTGAAATTCAGGTGAAGAATTTCCGGCTTGTTGTCTGTTCTTCGTCCCACGAAGTCCTCGTACCTCGTAATTACGGGTCTGCATGTGTGCACTGCCGAAAATTGTCCCCATACGTATATCCCATTGAATTTAATTAAAGCCGCAATTGCCGCACAGCGGTTACCAAGCCGGCCTGTTAGCGCATATGCCGGTGGTAACGAACCGGCGACGTTTCGGGGTACGTGGAGCCAATTGGGTGGGGGGGGGGGAGCCTAAAATTTATATTTGGGTGCGCAAAGGTGCTCCAAGATTTCGTGTTTCAACGCACCAAATATTTCTCCAACGTTCATTTTTTTAGTAGCATCGCGAGGCGGTGAGCGTAACAGAGCGAGGTCACGTGCTATCGAGAACCAATGCGAATGTCCGAGGCTCTCGTCCCTCTGACGTCAGAGCTTCACGCAGAAGTTTGTTCGAGCGTTTGCATCAACGCACAAAACCGCAAGCCAATGACACGTAAAAGAATATTTCTGTTCCTGTTCCTCAGTATTCCGACGAGTAATATAACGCCTGCATGATGCAATGAACCACATCTGTCAAAGTGTCGATCTTCTTTGAATGTCCTGTTCGTTGTTCTTTGTTTCATTGGCCTTATGTTTCTTTCACGATTCATGATCCATTATACTTGCCCGCATTGTGTGCCTTAGGTGATCACATTTCGTAAACTTAATCCGCAGTATGTCCCATTTCTCGCTTACTTGCGCTTGCAACACCGCCATTTGCGTCACGGGACAGTATGTATGGTAAATAAGTTACGTAAGGATACCTTGACAGCTGAGCGCTGAACTGTAGCACAGATGAAGACGATTACACGCACTCGCAGCGCAGAACATGGGCAATTTCGTTGCTGTGCACCCCTGACGTTTGAGGATTCCGTTGTACCGTGACCCATTCTTGCGCAACCTAAAGGGGTTGGGGCACTTCGTCCCATAGTTATGCCAAATGGAAGACGGTTGGTTGCATCGATGAGAACCTACATTCCAAGTTTTACAGCAGTAGATGTAATAGACGCGCAGGAAATCGGAATCGCGAAATTCCGGAACTCATCTGGCCCTGAGGTCACTTGCAGTTGCAGGCGTCTCCGGCACCGGGAGAGAGGTCACGTGCCTCTGACTGCTAATGAGAATAGCCGTCAGGCTAGCTCCCATTACATTAGAGCATGATCGTGTATTCGCGTGAGCGACATTCCCCGGAATACTTCAGCGGGAGAGAGCGCTCAACGTCGTGACTTCACGTGCACTGCTAACCGTGGGGAATATCCTGCCACACAGCCACAAGATATTCCGTAGCAGACGACAGGAAAAGACGCTGGCGGTGTCATCTGCTAAGTGCGGCTCAACGTAATACGGGGGGGGGGGGGGGGAACTTCGGCTCTGTAGGCTTTTTTTTTTTTTTGCCTTTCCTTCCACTAGAACGTTCTGTGAGGGTGGAATATATATAAGTATATGTAATGCAGGAAAAAAAAAAGCCATTAGAGAAACAAGTAGATGATACTAGACGTGTTTGAAATTTGAAATTTCAAACACGTCTAGTATCATCTACTTGTTTCTCTAATGGCTTTTTCCCCCTGCATAATTCACTGGCTTGCACTGTGGCATTGAGGAGTGCTCAGTCACCCTCCCAGGTGTAGATCGCTCGCTGAGTGACCCCTGGTTTGCCAATTTCGAACGATGCGCAGCTACCCAGGGCTGACGAGCCGCAAACACGGCGAAACATGTGTCCTCTGGTGCTGCCGCATCGTTCCATGAGTATATATATATATATATATTGCAATTGCAGTACGTAATCAGGCACATTTATCGAAGTGTCACAACCCATTTAACACGTTCGTAATATGGTACTGCGGCTGTGGTTCACCATACTGCGGCGTCGTGCCTGTTTATCAGGCAACAAGAGAGAAAAGGGGCGCCGAGTCATTTGGCAGCACCATTGTGCCATCACGCGGCATCATTCCGCCTCTCCACATTGGGAACTGCTAACTTCGCCTTCCGTCTTGAGGCTTTTCCCTTTCTATACATCCGTTGCGTCATCTAACGTTACGAGGTTATCGGGTATGCAATTTATAATCGTACGCTACCTGACGTAACCTCCTGGCTACCGGTCGTACTTTCATTTCCTGCGAAGCCACTGTCGCTTCGGTCATCAATGGAGCGGCTGCGCTGCGTTCAACCGGTTTTTTCCCCCTTCCTCGAGCGGCAAGCTTTTCTTGCCTTCTGTCTTTTTAATGGTTCCCCGTAATGGAGGATGCTCACAGGGCATCACCCGATTGTGTTTTGCACCTGAGGCGGTTTAGATGGTTGAAGGTTCCGTGCAGGGGGGCCGCCTTCAAGTGGTCCAATGAACATCGTTTTATACGCGTTGAGACACATATACTGCAGCGTTTGTTCCGTCTGTGGGTTTCCATGAGCTGCACAGTTTAACTTACCTATTGAAAAATTCTGCACAGCTTCGTTGGTGGCTTGGACTTCTCAGAGAGAGAGAGAGGGAGGGAAAGTTATTTTTATGACATAAAACGTAGTGATCCATGCCGTAGCGACCCTCGCTGTTCGCAAGTGTTCTCAACTCCGATTTCGCGTACGTGAAGGGGGGGACTCTCGTTTCAAACTACGTGACCACGCGATATTCGCTGTTACCGTGTGACAGTGTGTAGCAGTGCTATCCTGGGTTTTCCTCAGACGCTTTCAGACATATGTCGGCACAGTTCCCCTAGGCTAGGAGTCGGCCCAGGACGCACATTCCCCCAGGCAGACTTGTGCGTAACGCGTTACTAGTAATTGCGTTACTTGTAATCAAATACTTTTTTTAGTAATTTTTCCAGTAATCAGTTACTTTTCGGAGTAATCGATTACTCAGTAATTGATTACTTTTCCGGCAGAAGTTAACTTATCTTTCAGATATTCTGCCCCAAGTTAAGGCCCTTGTGCCGTCGGCCTTTGTTGTGCCGTTCTACTATAGCAAGCCCAGGTCATTGTAATAACGTTCTGGAATTTCAGGACCTCTCTCCCTAATCTCTTCCTACACCAGTGTGGTGATACCTGAAGCTTTGGAGGTTTAGTCAGTCATGGGGAAGTTCCATGCAATGTTCTTCCACAATCGGATCAACATCTTCCCGGTCGATATACGGTATACAGTAGACGTACAGGCGTTTTTGTCTTTCGCCTTATTTCAGCTGTTCCGCTGTTGAACTTTTTCTCTGTTTCTTCTTTTCTGAGGCACACAAAAACGGGCATAATTTGCGTGACTGCAGAGTAACGACCGGGGTAACGCGTTACTTTTCTACTGGTTGCTCAATTACATTTGGACTAGAGTAATTGGTAACGGTAATCAATTACTTTTTTGCGTAGAAGTAACGGTAACGGTAATCAATTACTTTTTGCGTAGAAGTAACGGTAACGGTAATCAATTACTTTTTTTCGAGTAACGGGCACAAGTCTGCCCCCAGGGCATCAGTCGTGACGTTGCCCACCTATGTGTGGCCACAACGGCGAGCCCTTTCACCGGTACCACCACCAGTGCCATCCAATACTACTACTTTTTTTTTTCTTTTTGAAATCTGAATGCTGTGTATACCGCCTAGAAGGCAATGCTATTTCCGATAGTGCGGTTCGTTCCCGGATTTCGTTCGATCTAAATAGAGCTTTATAGAGCTAAATAGATATCTAAACAGCTCTATTTTGGGCTGTTCCTCAACATGTAGTTCGCAAACGTTTGCCGCCGCAACGCACATGTTATGCCAGATTTCGTAGAACACAATTTGTCATGACATCGGAGCTTGCGGATGTTCTGGACGTATATAATTCAGAAACAGCCCACGCTTTAGCAGTAGAACCGTCTGTTGAGACATTCGTACGGCGGTCCTTCGCAGGAGATTTTCTTTCCGTGTTTACAAATATTAATTTAATGAGCCATCCGCAGTGTAATGTCGCCTGAAAATTCGCCCGCAGGAGCTCAGTTTCGACTAATATTCTCAAAGGCAATTCGTATTGCCTTCGAACTGAGAATTCACTTCAGATCGGTGATAGGAAGTACTTGAAGTATACCAAGTACTCAAGTAATACTACTTCAGGTACATTTCGATTTGTGCAGTTTCCTTTCCTTTCAATGCTCAAGTACCCAACTGGTAATGCGAACGCAAAACTTGGAAAATATCAGTAAATAGTTTCCAAAAGGTTCCTGTTGGTTCGTGTCTCCCTTTTGTCTAAAAAAGCATGTCTTCGTAGTAGTAGAGAGACCGGGACGAGAATGGCCGCGCACTATGTTGATGGATAAGTTGAAAAATATGATTTGCATTAGCAGAACTGGTTTCCTGTGTACGTATAAATACAGATTTCCGTACACGTTCACGAGTCAGCTATAAACTATCCAGGCTCTCTAACTAGCACTTGGAGAGAATGCATTATTGCTAAAAACCTTCTAGAGATAACAGTCGAAACATAATCACCTCACCTTTTATCACCACGAGAGTGACTGCATTGATTGAATGTCAGGTGACAAGATCTGAATTTGAAATGTATGGGATAAATACTTTAAAGTACCTCGCCAAGGACATTGTACTTCACTTTAAATACATTTGCGGTATGGTTTTTGTACTGTACCAAAGTACGATAGACGTTAGGTACTTGGTAGTTTAAGTACGATCTTGAGAATACTCTGCCCGTCACTGCCAGAGACACACGACTGCCAACTGACGCATACCCCTTTCTTGATCACATACGTTTATCCCATTTGGTTTTCCGGTTTGCACAAAGGCCTCCGCCCGTCGACTCTTCACGAAGTGAGCGTGTCCAAAACTCACTGCCACCAACGACGGTGACGGACTCCATGTCAAGATTTTTGTCCCTCCACCCTCTTCGCCAACATTCAGCGGGCGTCGGCACGACGAGAAGACGTCTGAATGGTAGTGGGTTTCCCTGCAGGGGAGGAACATATATGCGGAAGTGACGCAACCGGGATACACGGAATCATGAAGATGTTCTCGATTATGCACGCCGTGCATGGACTGCGTCTGCAACCGTGGGCAATGGAATGGTCCCTCGCTCGCGGATGTAGCTCATCTAATATGTCAATGACGCCTCCATCATTCACAGGAAAATGTAGAACCGGACGGATGCTGTTTCCGCCTTCTGGTGGAGTACGGTTACGCTGTTTATTTATTTCGTGAATGACCTTCCGTAGATTTCCTGTGCGCATATAGTGTACTTGAAAACGGAATTCAGCGTACTTTTACAACTTGCAGCGCTCTGATTTCTTTTTCGTATCCAATGTGATTATGCCGTGATACCCAAACTAAGTTTTGTCTTTTGCCCGCACGATCGTCAGAAATTAGGTTTTGTTTATTTGTTTGTTTCGGCGACGGCTTAGCCTTTCGTCGTTTCCGCTCTACATCTGCATTGGGAATCACAGTTTCATCGCCACTACCCACGTTTTGGATTTAATGCTCTTCGCGAATGGGTTGGCTAAGAAAGAAAATCTAAAAAAAAAAGAGATCCTCGTTGCTAGCCGAGCAGAGTGCACATGCGAGATGCACACACGCACACAAATCAATAGACGAATTGAATTGGAAAATGTTTGGTGGGTAAGTGAATGGAATTCTGAAACTCAAATTCTTGTACGACACGTTGACGTTTGCAACCACAACCTCCGTTTATTAGAAATCGTGTTTACTCTTAACTGATCAGTGATCACACTCTCATGTACCACTGTTCATGCATGCCTTTAACTATGGTCACAATATGGTGAGCTAGTCACAATTTCACCCCGTCACTGTCGTTGACGTTTCTTACTACTTCGGCACGCTCTACTGTTTTAAAAAGATTTTACCTAATCTCTTCGGCATGCTTTGTTTGCGATGTGGTGCAAGCTTTTGTATACTGGGGTTGGGACTGCTGGGGGACGCTTTCTTGACCTTTTCTTTTTTTGGCCCGTCAAACTTTAAAGCTGAAACAAAAGTCCGATACAAGTCAGGTTTCACCCGACGTGGCCCGTAACGTTGTTTTCCAAGGTAAAACGAAACTTTGTCCCAAAGCGTCAGCCGCCACGTAACGCCGAAAAAAGGATATTCGATTTTTTACGTTAGAGTCTGGAATAAAAACGGGGTGTAGTCACATGGTATCGTAGTAAGTCTCAGTTGGGGATTGATGATGAAACATTTTACAACCAAAGCTTTGTTGTATCTTTTCGTATGTTCCGTATTCTTCACTACAGAGGGAGCACTAAAAAGCCACCGAGGAACGCGCATAAAAGGGAGTACAAATGCCTTTAGTGCGTTGCTTCCAGCTCTACCGTATCCTACAAATGACTGATCAGAAAGGGAAAGCGAGGAAACAGTCATTTATTACCGTTCAGTGTCTAAAGCCATCCCCCTCCCTTTTCGTGTGTTCTTCACTTTCTTTTCTTTTCGTGCTTATACGTGCGTTTTATGCTTCTAAGTAATAGTAGATGACAAGATACAATAGCACGGATTGTTCTGCCGTTTTATCTTCCTGTCACGCTGTTGGCGTTATACTGTGATGGCAGAGAGCGTACGTTCGTTGGTCTCAGGCAGCGGTCAATAGCGTGGAACCGCGCATCACTACGTACGCGTTTGTTTCCCTGTGTGAGCTGTTTATGAAACGTGGAGGCACTCGTGATTCTTTTCTGCTGCGAGGAGAGAGAGAGAGAGAGAAAAAAAGAAGAGGTGTGACCTTGCTTGGACGACGATTAATGTGGTGGAGCCTAACTTGTAGGCAAACGAGGCCAAGAACTTGTTTTTGTGACTGCCAGCTCAGATGGTACGCATTTGGTGCGAGAGAGAAGTTTTGCATGCCTGCCGTGGCGCACCGATTCTGCACCTCTCTTTCATGCAACGGTGAACGTGCGTAGCTAATGATGCACATGCATGGACGGCTTTTCTTTCGTTTAGTTTATGTCGTGTACCATGTTCCCGGTGGATTATCTTCCCCTGCGAGGTGACATATTGGTCCCAAACGCGGCCAGGAGAAAAAGAGGGATAGGATTCGAATAATATCCTGAACATCCGACTTAATTCTCTCCCCCACCCCTTTTTTTATGCTACGAGAGCGATTAAATGTCTGCTTCTTTCTGGTTTCATCATTCTACGCATCATCGCTAGACGTAAGGCCGGACGAACGTGACGCGTTTTGCGTCCGTGAACAACGGACGTCATACTCGTGTGAAAGGGACTCCGTTTACGCTCCGCTTGCGCCCGCCCATCAGCACGTCTTTTCTTAAGAAACGGGTGATGCGCTGAGTTTCTCGGGACGGACATACGGTCCATTGAAAAAAAAAAAAAAAAAAAGAACAGAAAAAAAAATCGCATGTGTGAACATTCCCGAATACTTTAATCGGTCCGTATGCTGGCCCTTAATAGCACCTATATAGGCCTTGATAGCGCACGGACCAGAAGAATGGTCGTGTGCACTGCCCGTACCCGAAGCCACAAACACTTACCCCAGCCTAGCCCGACCCGGCTGCCGATAACTCAGTGCGACAGATTTATTTGTTCCGTTCAACTAGTCGGATCCGGACGGACGCGGAATAGAAAGATACTCTCGTGTCGTAATGTGTCCAGTGGGGACCGACTCGAATAACTGTGAGGCTTGCCATTACTATCCTTTACATAACTACTTCTAGCAGTGGGGTTTAGAGCATCGCGTGTAGTGTTAAGCAAGCACTCACATTCACCTAAATAAAGTGCTGCTGTCGATGAACTTAGTATTGGTGCAAGTACACGCGCAACGGGGCAGTAGTATAAAGTATAAAGCTTGAGATGGAACCATGAAACCAAAATGGATAAATATATATCTTTCTGGTGGTACACGATATGTCGGGGGAATTAGTAACTCGTATAAAAATTGTCATTTAGAGCAGCTCTCTGTCGAGAAAAACACGCTGTCCTTCTAGCATTTCCAATGGCCTGTGCCGACTCATAAGCCTCGTGCGTACCTGGGATTGCGTAGTCCCGTAACAGTTGAAACTTTGTTGCATATTTAACCTACTCATTGTTGCATTCATAACCTATACTCTTCTACTATGTAAGGCCCTAATCTGGCCCGCGATCCGGTTCGGGCTCGGGATTTCGGACCAGCGCGGCGCCTGCTGTGCTTTATGACCCCTCCATTGAGGTGGCTGCGGGAAAGGTCACGTGTGTTTTCCAGAGCCACCAGGAGAGGCCGTAGCTGTCACCCCTTCCACGTCAGCGCTTTGCACGTACGCGTGTTCAAGAGTTTGTATCTCGCAAAGAGCGAAACGTAGAAAAATAACTCTTTTCACCTTAGTATTCAAGAGTGCGGTTCGATGTGTCCACGATATGATGAACCTTAATCCGTATATCAAAGTGTCAGAACCGCTCTAACTCCTACTCAATTTCAAATTTGTGTCTTGCAGCCTGTTACGTTACGCTAAATCTGCCCGTCTGTCCAACTCCACCCATCGATAAAACATTTTCCGACCGGAACGAGTGTACTTTTGGAGGTCAGTCGAATAAGTGCCAAGATACATCTTCAGCAGCACGTCCCTCTTCGTCACACACATTCGCTATATAGACCAGAATTGCACTTTGCACCGCAACAAAGCGAGTGCTTCGTGACGTCAGAGTTTGCTTCACAGCCCGGAGGCCCGACATCTTGCATGATTTACTATCATCCTCCCTCTAAGTTGAAATCGACCCAGTGGAATGTTGCGAACGTTATGATTCACGCTGCATTGACGGGACGGATCTGCACACAGTTTCCAGCCATGAAGACTTGTGCGGAAACCTTTTAGAGACCGGCGATAAATATTGCTATGAGCGTCCCCGCAATTACGCTGAGTGGACCGGGTGATTCGAGGCGGAAGGGCCGCGTAGGGCCACCGGAAATGGCCCAGCTTTCTCTGCCACATGTGGAATTAATCAAACCGGAACTTACAGATTTGGCGGGGTTCGTCCCTCACAGAACGTAATTTAACTCATTAGAAGTGTGAGCGGTGTTTTAGTATATAGGCAACCCACCGTACACTTAGAGCAAGGGATTCTTAATGACCAGGGGGGGGGGGGGGAGCACCATGTAACATTCGCCCTTGAAACAATAAATACTTTCAATTTTTGCGCGTGTATTACTTTTGAGCCAGTATAGGGGTATAACGCTTTCGGTAAATTGGCCAAAGGGGTGCAGTTGGAAGTCGGGGGGGGGGGGGGGGGGCGGAAAGCTTGTGAGACCACTGTTTTAGTGAAATAATCTTCACGATTGTGCCGTATTCGCACTTTCTTGGCCACAGCTAGTCCTCTTGCTTTGCAGATAAAGGGCTAATTAGGCTCCTTTCGTCGTTACACTTGTGTATTTTTTTAAATACCATGTGTTTTAATTCCGTGTTAGCGCCGCGAAGCAATTGTGGCTATACGCCGTGCGTACAGACATGGACAGATGGAGAGAGGGCAGCAGGAAGGCGTGGGAGACGGGGGGGGGTTACTATGCGTCCTGGGCCGACTTCAGGGATATCTGTGCCGACAGTTACACTTCGTACGTGGAGACAAGTACCCCGTGTGGTTCCGCGCGTTGGTGTCGAGTCGACGGTTCACACTGTCCTACAGTGGCTTTCCCAGCCGACAGCAGGTGCTTGCAGCATTCGACAGTGTCATTTGCTTGGAGGTGGACCCGCATCGAGCGCCGTGGGCAGGCTCCGTCCAGTGTCGCTGGCATGTCAGCGGCACGTGTGTCTTCTCTCAAGTGTGGCTTTGACCGCATGCGTCACACGGCAAGTATTTTGTGACGTCAACATTCCAACTATATCCATCGATCATCGTACTTCTCGAAGCAGCCGGATCTTGTTTTGTGTCGTGTTCAGCAACAAAAAGTATATTTGATGCGGACAACATTAGCGGGCAAAATAACGAGAAAAAGAAACATTTCTTGTGAGAGAAACTGTTTAGACAAGTGCCAGGGGAGGCGGACGTTTCGACGGAGGCTCCGTCTTCTTTAGGACGTGAAGTGACTTTGTTTAGATGGAACGACCTGGAGGCCTCATGTTTATTCCCTTTAGTCCTGAAGGATCTTCATCCGACACGTCCACTGCATTCCTGTGACACAGTGTGTCCTTTGCATTATGTAATTAGCATAGATTGAGAAGTTACCAGTCAAAAAGAACTCGTTACAAGTTACCGTGCGAAAAATGTAACTAAGTTAATAACGAAGTTCTTCAGCCTGAAACTCGGAGTTACTGAGTTACTTAAACAAGAGAACGAGTTACTTCCAAGTTACCTCGGACATAAAATAGCATTACGCAGGTGCAGCGCGCGTGAGCATGTTGAGTTAGACCTTGAGTTGCCTGCGGAGGAGTGCAACACGCTTAGATCGTTCTCGTTTATGTCCAACAATAGACCTCTCCCTGTTTGTAAACAAATGACGTCAGAGTGTTCGACAGCGCCACCAGTTTGGTAGAGTTGGACTATGCTCGAAGCTAGTGGCGAACAAGGTCGCGCCCGAAAGCAACGGTCTTCAGGGGATTACGATATGGTCCCTTAAAGGGACGCGACCCTCGGTCCTGCTTTTCTTTCAGTGGGAGGCAGCGAACAAGTGCCCGTTCGTGGAACCCAGCCCTCTCCTTCCGATTTGTTTCGGTTTCAGTCTGTGTACCAATGTCATGATGACGTTTCTCTGGTAGAGGTCTACTCGAACGCTTTGCATCTTACTCCCTGTCGGCGCACAATGGTTCAGCTTCATTCCAATGGCAGCGGTTCTTACTTCCTGAATAAAATACTGTCACTGATTGGATATCACGTTTTATGGCAAAAAATGCCATGAAGGAACCGGAGAGAAAGCAAGAAAATATGTCGATGTGAGTGAACAGCGAGTTAAAAAGTAACTTAACTTAAGTCACTTTGGCAAATTTACCTGCAAAGGGAACGAGTTCCTCTGAAAGTTACCACGGCGCAAAAGTACCGAGTTAAGTTACAAGTTACCAAAAAAAAAAGAACTTAGTTACAGTAATGAGTTACCTCGAACTCTGGTAATTAGTACCCACTTCGACTTTTTTTTTTGGATATGCTTCTCGATTTTCTTCGCCGTAAATTTCCGCTTCAGTCTCACCTGTTCACTATGTTTTTGTTTTTATTCGTTGCTTTATTTGTATTTTTTTTAATAAAAGAGCTGCGAGAGCAGCGCTGATGGCTGATGCCATTTTGGCAGGCGGGTTGTGCGGCCATACGGACATCCTGTAGGGCAGCGTATGGAACTAAATGCGAGATAGCAGAATTGGAGTCAGTCATTACTCAAATCCATCGTCCTTCGTCATTATTCCATCCATCGTCCGAAAACAACTAATTTTAAGTTAATTAATGAATTTTAGCTGGTTAGTCGTCCAGTAGTTCCATACGCTGTCCTACAGGATATCCGAATGGCCGCACAACCCGCCTGCACAAATGGCATCTTTTGCTGCTCTCGCAGCTTCTTTATAAAAAAATCTGTAGCGAATAAAAAGTTTTTTAATAAAAATAAACAAAAGAAACCCGGTATAGAAGCGTCACAGGAAAGCATTTTGTTGCAGTGATTTTTTAAAATCTAATTGTGGATCCACTACGGGCAGTTTGGAACATTCCCGAACACTGCCGATTTGAGCAAGCGTAAAGGGTGTTATGGCAAAGTGCCCACTGAAGATTGGAAAATGCTACAAATACTGTTTCATTACGCGGCATTTTCGACTCACATTTTTGCCGTCTTCTGGAAGTCTCTGCGTTCGCTTTCTCTTGATTCCACGTTTCTAACCTTCTTCGTCCTTCTTCTTCTTCTCTCTCTCTCTCTTCTTTTTGTAGTGCAGGTACAACTTTTCAGATCGCGTGAAACCGTTATCCTCGAGAGTGCCCATATGGTGTGATATCCTCTTTTATCTCTAACGCGTGTCCGACTTGTGTCCGACGTGTAATTCATCCTGCCTCTGTGCTCACCCTTCGACGTTGGCTCGACACAAAGGTACAATTAGCTATAGTTCGCGAAGTTATAGGTTGGCGAAAATGAAGTCAACGTGGTAGCATCAGTGGCTAGTACACTCTGGTGCGTCTCATAGTTTGGGTTGTGAAAGCTGATCTCTTTAAAGCTTTCCCTAAAGTTTTCCTTCATATGGCTTTGCGTGAAGCCCTCTGTATCTCCCGAAGCGTCCACAATCCCCTACGCCTTGCTAAAACGTCCCCTATGAATAGGATCCTCAAGCCCTGCCTTGGCTAACCTCTCCTAAATCCCATACTGAACAATGCAGCAGTAGTGGTTGCGGTCGGCGATAGTGTTGAAGTGTACCCAGCGAGAAGCTAAACAGCCCGTTCCCATACCGCGTGTACACTTTTCCCCCTCTCTCCTCCAAGAAGCTCTCTCACTCTTTCCCGCGCTTGGCAAAGGTTCTCTCAGGCAGCGTTCACACGGGGCAACTTTTTCCGGCAACTATGAGCGACTTTGGGGTTGCTGACAGTCGGCAACCTCCAGCAACTCGAGTTGCTCAGAGTTGCTGCGAATCGCTCCCCGACCGAAAACTTGAGAAGTTGCTCGCGCGCCGGCCAATCAGCGAGGGGAGCATTGCCACGTGACTCCAGGTGGCGTTGTGGATTTCGTTCTTGGATTCATGGGTTCAAATCTTGCAGGTGCAGCTGAAAAATAACTTTTCCTTTTTCTTACTAATGTCACGAAAATGTATCAGTTGCCATTACTGGAAGGTAATAATGATCTATTCGCGCAACAAAACTGACTGAAATTTGGTAAACAGCAGTTAAAGAAAAGATTCCACCAGTTCGATTCGAACCCACATTCTCCGGTCGCCATAAGGTTGCTTGTGGGTGGAGCTACCGAGTTGCTACGTGTGCACGCGGACTCGAAATTGCTCGAAAGACGTTGGTTTCACTGTAAAAAATTTCACCGTAAAAAAAAAAAAAAAAAAAACGGGCAAATGCAAGGAAAGTTGGCTGCCAAACATTGGCCGTTTTTTTTTTTTTTTACGGTGGCCCCGTATAAGTTGTGCCCGTGAAAAAATACAGCATTGGCCAGTAATTTTAACAGGAATACGTCGTGTAGCATTACTGTGCTGTGGTCGTTAAAAAAACTGCATTGGCCAGTAATTTTAACTGGCATATGCCGTGTACCCTTATCGTGCTGTGCCCGTCCCTGGAGCCCCTCTTTTTTTTCTACATATAGTCGTAGCAATGAGAGCAGCTTAAGCAATGACCATGCGCAACACATTGTGATGTTTGTCACATTGGGATTTATTTTCTATGTACATAGTGATGAAAATGCACCAGTCACCTCTGGCATCAAAACCTTGCAAAGCGAAAGGGAACTACAGGGAGCCTGGCAATTGACATGCAATTATACTCACCGTTTATTTTTTCAAAGGAAGAACATACGAATGAACCATGTGCACCCATCAGTCAGCTCTGGCATCAAAATACTGCAAAGAGAAAGGAAACTGTTACAGGGAGCAGGGCAATTGACATGCAGTTATACTAATCGTTCATTTTTTCAAAGGAAGAACATACGAAGGAATCATGTGCACCCATCAGTCAGTTCTGGCATCAAAACACTTCAGAGAGAAAGGAAATTAGACTCACTGTTTTATTTTTTCAAAGAAAGAACAAGAAGGTGCACACAAAACGCGGAGACGGCACGGAACTTCTTCTGGCAGCGTTCATAAGGACATCTGATCATGACCCTCTCGTATGTGCTGCTTCATATGTGACACTATCTCTATATTCGTAGTGAACTGACGCGAGCACGAATGGACGTGACATACTTTCGTGGTTTCGGAGAGCAAATTGGTTCGAGGCAACCGCCCTAGTGTGTTCTTGTAACGTCCCAAAATGTGACATCCGAGTTTTGCATAGGTCGCCGCCGTGTACACACATAATGCATGACAGCACGGTATTCTGGTCGCTTCAGGTACACTCTTAAAAATGAACTTCACCGCATAGCACGCTCCTAGCCAACCATCATTGCGAATGATATCGTCTGCCCTGATTGGCTGAAAACGGGAGGCGCACGCCTTTTCTGTGACAATTATGAACAGCATAAGTGTCACAAAAAAGGCGTACGCCTCCCGTTTTCAACAAATCAAAGGAGGTAACAATATCATTCGAGATTATGGTTGGCTAGGAGCGTGCTACGCGGTGAAGTTCATTTTTAAGAGTGTACGCCTCTGCACTCTTAGAAATGAACTTCACCGCATAGCACGCTCGTAGCCAACCATCCTCTCGAATGATATCGTTATCTGCCCTGATTTGTTGAAAACGGGCTACAGACGACTTTTTTGTGACAATTATGAGCAGCATAAGTGTCACAAAAAAGGCGTACGCCTCCCGTTTTCAGCAAATCAGTGCAGATAACGATATTAAGAGTGTGCGGTGGTCAACAAGCCCATCAGAGTGTTAAAAACACAAGGGCACCTTCCGCAACGATACATTACAACAAGAGCGCCTTGATTACCCTACGAGCCAGGACGTGTACACGCAGAACTAGGGAGACGCTTCACAACAAACGCGAGCCACGATTTACTGGCGTCACATAAGTTGAACAAAACCAGGCATACGGTGCACCACGCAAATCGCAAAGAACAGAATGTGCGAACAGAAATGTGCTTACCTGACTATGTGCATTCAAGGGATTTACAACAACAGCTTCGTCAACCATCGTCCGCGCACGATGTTCCGGTTCCTGCGGTTGCGAATGACGGCAATGCCCCGTACTTGGCTTGGCCTTGCCTCCGCTTTGAAGTTTCCGGCGCATGATGACGGCGCCACCGTTTTACGTTGTTTTCGCAGTATTTGTGATTACGGTAACACGCCGTCGTCAGATCACCCGCCCGTAGAAATCACAGTATTTTTTTACAGTGTTGAGTTGCTTCGAGTTGCTGGGAAAAGTTGCCCCGTGTGAACACCGGCTCAGCTGTGGAGACGATAAAGACGACAGTTCATAGTTTGAGCACGTCCTCTAGCGAAGCAGGATTTCGTCAGAATGTGTGGTGTTCGTCAAATCGGGCATGGCCTGTGTTACTGCGGAGGACGCGTGTATGAATATGTACACATAAAGACAGTCGAGTGTGCATTTTCTTTGGAACGCGGATACTCGATAAAAGTACTGTCGTAGAGAGGTGTTGAACATTGCGCCTTGTCTTTATTTATCGCTGCGACATAATGTAAATTTGAACCTTTAATCAGAAGCGTGTTCTTCTAGAAGACGGTCGTATCCGAAAACCCATCTATGAAACCGATACCGCTATGTTGAGCAAAGTGCTTAGATATTAAACAAACGAATTTTAAAAATCAGCGCTGCTTCAGCGACCGCAGAAGCTCCGACGGCGTGACGTCACTCCCTAAGCGGAGGAGTGAGAGCGCGTTGCTCAGATACAGGAGGAAAGGCGCCGTCCAGACGCCCCGTAACCCTATGAGACGCCCGCACAGCCGTGGCATCCATTTTCTCAAGGTCGCGCCCTCATTGGTTCTTCGGGAGTGACGTTTTCTGGTTTTTCTAGAGAGGGAATTCGGGCATACTCTCAACATCCGGCGTCTGTTCTTGTCATGTATATTCCGTCGAATAACAGTCAAACTACGCCACTACTTCGGGTGGGATTTTTGATACCGTGGCCAGTGGTTCATGAGGAATAAAACGACACTATAGGTGGTGTGCACGTGACGTCACACCATAGCTTTACCCGTACTTTTTCCCTCTTTCTGGTGAACCGGCGCACCCCGCCTATACGCGTGCTTCTCTTCCCTCTTTCTGGAGAACCGACGCACCCTATTGCACCCCACCTATCGTTTCAGAATCGACTGAAACAGATGTGACCGTCACTTTAAAGCATTTATATTCACTTTACGCACTTTAAAGCATTTCATAAAGGTTTTTATTTATTCTTCGTGCAAATTCGGCTGTTCTAGAAAGCGAACAGCTCACAGGGTTGCAGGGCAGTGATCGGCTATATAGTATGCTATGGGCAGCGCGTTCCTACGAAGCTATACTCTTTGGCGTTAGTTTCAATTTGCTATATTAGCATGCTTTATCGTTGATCACTGGTTCTTCTCAAGGTATACAGACCTTCTCCGAACCGGATAGTCGAAAGAAAGTTTTTGCGTTAAATAATGAGGATGCTTCGATCCACTCAACCGGGTCGCAAAACAGAGGAGGAAAAAGGTCCTAAACATTGTACTGGAAAGCAGCACACAAGGTCCTATACAAACGGTATGGTGACCCTGATGCGTGTTTGCGTTTGCATGGCTTTGCAAGTACAAAAATTACATCGCGATTATTCCAGAATTATGAGTCATATGTGTAGATATTATGAGATCCTAACACTAAACTTCACATTTATGTCCTAGGAATGAAATACGTGTAGAGCAGACAATTGAAAAACGGCAATGAAGCTTCCTAAAATTTCTTACAAGCTTTCGCGTGGTCCACGCGATAATTATGTATAGGAAAGATATTAAATGCGTAGTTCTTTTCCTGGTAAACATAACGTGTCATTATCGTTGAATGTCCTATTTGCTTTAGAACAGAACCGAGTGCGGCACCCTCCATTGCAGTACTGGCCTGCTTAATCTTTCACTGTTTGCTATAACATTCTCACTGGGCAGTCTCTATGTAGTTCCATAACCATTCATCTCAGAACGCGTAAGGGGAATAGACAAACAATTTACCATAGGATCTGTGTATATTATGCCAGTGGGATAACGGGTTTCCACGACAGGAGAGTGTCGCGAGCGGTATGTCAATACGAATATATTGAATGCTATAGAGGACGGAACCAGGCTAACCACATGCCTCTTCAAATACAAGGTGGCACGCTTGAAAGTCGGGATTCCTTGAGCGGTAAATACGGTATATACACAGGGCCAGACATGTGCAAGCTACTATAAAAATGTTACGATACTAAATACTGAAGGGAGTACGTATTTGAAGTACAGTACAAATACTCGGAAAAGAAAGAAAGAAAAACTATAGGACTTGAGGACACGCGATGCCTTATAGGACGCTCTACAAAGCATCGTGTGTAAGCAAGGACTGGTCCGAACCGGTCAAGGTGGGTGCTAATTTGGCCTTCTTGAGGCTACCAAGTACGTAGAATTCGACACCAACTTCAACAGTACAATGCAATCACGCGGGCAACGCTGTATATTAAATAATAGGATGCGCCTCGTGTAGAGAAAAAGGTCACCTTACCTTGTGATCAACGAAATATCCCAGACAGGGAAGAGAGAGGACGACACACACACGATCTCAAATGTGTGTGAAGATCGTGTGTGTCGTCCTGTCTGTTCCCTGTGTCCCGGGTGTTTCGTTGATCAAGATGTACCAGCCTACCTGCGCCCTTGCCTTGTTGCCGACCTTACCTTTTCCCTGCTATCTGTAGACATCGAGTGTAAAGATTCAACGGCTTTATTGGGCTCCTTACTTAATAACTTGCTAATATACAGCAATACTGTATAGGTAGCACTCTCGTTATATGAGGTTAATAAGTGAACCGCGGGACATATGGTCTTTTCTTCCCCTGCAATTTCCTGCAAGCTGTCTGAGGACCATATATAGTATATCAACGCCACCCAAGAGCTCGACGAAAACAACGGCATGTCACTTAGCCGCAGGTGTTTCAGAAGGGCTGTGGGTTATATTGCCAACTCTATACGTGCTCGTTTCCGCCGAACTCATCTAAAAATATTTCGCCGGCGGATACGTGACTTGTTGTGTAATCTATACGTAGGCGTTCTACAGCTGTACACAGGAAAAACGTACAACGACGCGCGTGAGTGCTGTGTTGTGTGTGTACGTCAGCATTATATGTTTGGCCTGCAGGTAAAGGCCGGACACAAAAAAGGACAATGCGGAGAGGCCTCGGATTGGTCTCCCGCTATGATTGGACAAATCGTTTGAGGGGACCAATGAGAGCCCGCTATGCATTGTCGGCCTTCATGAGAAGGAAAGAGAGGTAGGGGAGTCGTAAATTGCTTCTTTTTTTATATATATGTCTATCATTCATAAATCACGAAGGACGCAACGGATGATCAACTCCCGCTCCTTTTTGTGTTGTCGTCAAGGTAACGCCATCGCACATTAAGTGAATTTTATTTATTGTTCTTTCGCTGCATATTCGCACGATCTCTCAACATTGAATGAGTGTGCAATACAGTTACCGAGTGAATGAGTGCAACAATAACGAGGAACGCTGCGCTTCAAAGGCACTATTGAATCAGAATTTCCTTTCTAGGGGGAGAACCCCAGAAACAAATAACGGCGCAGCGAAACTTTCGATGTATCGCGTTAACGGCACACGATCCTTCTCGAATCGTAACTTTCATTTCCTCGGAGTTGACTCGTCGCATATAAAGCAGCGGCAGTGCATGCAACATGTAACGATGCTTTCAGACGGGACAAAATGAAGTTGTCCACCCTATATATATGTACGCGTAAATCCGCGTTCGATCCCTGAAGTTAATGTTGGGCACATTCTGACGAACTGAGTTTCATTTCGATGGAATCCAATATACTTTGAATCAGCAGCAACAAGTTCTTTTCTTTCGACTCCTTTTTTCTTTTCTTTTTTTTTTTTCGTACAAAAGCCAGCGTAATAACCCCTCTCGTATAGAAGCAGTAAATAAATAAAGAATGCTAATCTCTATGGCTATACGTGTGTATGCTTTGAATGTGTAGCATTCTCATTTGTGTTTGGGGGATGTTACGAGGGCTTTTTGTCCGTCGTTGTTTTTGGCCTCGAATTTTTTTCAAATAATTAATTTGCCTTTGGCACGACACAGGTAGAAAAGGAACGAGAGGCATCGGGTCGCTTCTCGAGTGGGAATCCTTTCCAGAATGGGCATAGGGGATTTTTAAGAGTCCGGGGTATCCGTCGTGTTGAAGGTTGATTTCGAAGACATCCGCATTCACCTCACCACACGTGGCTAGATGAGTATCCCTTTAACAACAACGATAAGTGATGGAAAAGTGACGATGACATGGGATGTTTCCCCGTGGTAGCCACAGGACCCTACCTCACTTCAAAGAGGTTAATATGAGAGGATGAATTAAGAGCTCGGGAAAAGCGCTCGTTGTGTGTACTAGTGTCTCTTCTCTCTGTCCAGGTTTTCGCGCTGTTGTTTTCCCTGTTCAAGATGTACCAACTTGCCCCCGTCGCAGCCTTGCGTCCCTAAAGATCTGCGACACTCCCGAAATACCTGCCAGAAAGGGGGAAAAAAGCAGAAACGCAGCAGGAATGGGTGTTGCACACCTCCCCCCCCGGGACCCCCCCCGCCCCGAAATGAAAACTCCTGAGAGGAGGAGTAGGTTTTCGGGTACCTTGGTAGTGCATGCGGGAAAGGGTAAACGGGGGTGAAATCCTCCCCATGTAAAGCTTCCATAGATTCCCTTCCAAAATATTTATCTGGCTACGCTACTGTACCTGTCTCTGTAACGAACGGCTCACCACTTTAGTATCGCGTCCAGTCCGACCCTGTCGCGACTTAAGTCTCCTCCCCCACCCCACCCCTTTTTTTTTGTCATCATGATCGTCATCATCAATGCATCTAAAGTAATATTTCAGATTTCTCGTCCGCATTTCTTCCCACCTGTTTCCCAAATCGAAAACTCAATTTTAGCGCGCACTGCTCCGTTTTATTTCGGATTGAAACTGTTTTTACAGAACGCGGAATGGGCCGTTCTCGGCACGTTCTTTTTCTAGCTGTTAGCGGGCTTTTACGAACAGAACGGCCACGAACGTATGCTAACGACCACGTTATGTACGACGTGCACCTGATGCTCTGCATGTTCATTCTCGATGTGGGAGCGACGCCAAGAATGGGGGTTTGACGGGAGGGGCTGTGCGTGCGTGCGTGCATGCTTGTGTAGCGAGCGCACGGGAAAAATCGGGGACCTCGTGGTGGGTGAGCTGCGAGACTGAGCGTGCGCGGTGCCGTGCCCGCGCAAGCGCAATGGAGGAGGCTCGCTGATCGATCGCTAGGCTTGTTTGTATGCTGGGACACGTCCGTACGCGGTTGGAAGGTTCGCAACATCGGGGCCCCTCCCGTTCCTCTTTTCTAACCATCTGCAACCGAAAAGCAGAGTGATAGGAACGGAAGCGAAAACTAAACAAAGCATGTATTCGCAATGAGAAAGCTTTCGGACGGTGCTTCTATTTTACGCGGAGTCAGCCAGTGGCTGTTGGGCTTCTTTTCACGCTGGTAGTGTTAGGTGCGAAATTGCCCGGTGTATTTTTTTTTAGCCCTTCAGAGCAGGAGGCAGATATTCTCTTCGAGTGAGAAGTATATGATGTGGGGGTAAATGGGTACGAAGTGGAAGTTTTGCGCTACGTTTGCGTGCAAACAAAGAATTAGCGTAGATTTGTTTTTCTGCGACTAGGGTTGCCACCTGTCCGGATTTCACTCGAACAGTTCGGAAATTCAAGACTTGCGTTCGGTGTCCGGGTGAAGGTGTAATCCGGACATAAAATGTTCGGGAATTGGCCAAGTCGTAGTAAAAACCTCACGAGTTCGAGTTTTTCGTTTGCGTCGATCGCCACCAAATATTGAGCGATAGCTAAAATGGGCAGTCAAAGCTACGTTGATCCACATGAAGATACTGTAGAGAACCTATTACTAGGACCCTCTTTGCCCAGTGCTCAGCTTTCAATACGCTCAGCTTTTGATACGGTCCTTCAAAAAACAATTCGTCCAGTCCAAGATGGGGCAAGGAATGGTGGGCAGCGTGGCAGTAACAGCTCCCCATGGAACGCATAGTTTGAGACAGTTCACACAGCCCTGGGCACAGTGCGAGTGAAATTGACGGGTCCAATAAAAATGCAACGTTATGCATTCCAGCCAGCCAAGCAGGGGCCCTCCTGCTTGCCTCGCCTTCCAGCGTGAATTACGCGACCGGGCTGCCATCGACTTCTACTGGTTTTCCGCCTGACGCACAGTTATTTGCAGTCTGATATAACTAAAAAGTAACTTTTCATACATCATATTCATTGAGAGGTCTATTGTACACACAAAGGCCACTGCGTTGCGCTAGCATCCCCCCGGTGTTCGGTATTGGCCGACGGAACAGGCGGCAACCCTATCTGCGACACGTGTCTTTAACGTAATGGACCGTATTTCAAGGATCCGGAAATCATTTTCTTGAGGAGGCAGGATGTGCCCTATAAGACAAAAGACAGCTTGTGGACGCGTAAAAAGGCGTACGCCTCCCTCTCTCCTCGATCAAAAGCGATAACCCTATAGTTCGCGGCAATGATTGGCGCACTACGTGCTATGCGGTGAAGTTCTGTTTTTAGAGTGTGCGCTGCACGAAAACGACCAGCTGAATTCACTTTCTATAAACAGAACTTCACCCCACCAACCGTTACCACCAATGATGGGTTATCGCTTCTGATTCGAAGAGAGAAGGGGCTTACGCCTTTTTATGGCAATTATCATATATGTATCCCAATTGACACAAAAAGGCGTACGCCTCCTTTCTCTTCGAATGAGAAGCGATAATTCTATCGTTAGTGGCAATCGTTGGCGCACGACAGCGTGCTATGCAGTGAAATTATATTTTTAGAGGGGGGCCCTTATTACTTCAGCTTTAGACACGTGTCGCTAACGATATACAAAGTTGTTAAATCGTACCTGTAATAATAACCCCCTCCCCAATTTTTTTGCAACTCGGCCCCGGCGTGCTTGCGATTCTGGATAAACCACTGACACCAGTGTAATCGAAGAAAAGTCGATTGGTGCAAGAATTCCACACCACACACTTCGGCTTTGTATCTTACCGAACCGACGATTACACCACATTGGCATAACCTTTTGCCGAACAGGGATGTTCCAGCAACACTCAGCGCCACTGAGTTTTCCAGATGCAAAGGACGCATTGCAATATTTTTTTTTATGTTTTCATTTGATGTATAGAGATCAGCGCATTTTCTTTACCATGTAGCGACAGGAGCGACAAAGGAAGGCTGCGTGTTTGCGAAGGCGAACGGCTCAGATTAGCTTCCATTCCGATAGCCAGCTTCCTAACCGAGTCAATATTACCAGCGACGCACAACAACAAGGGCGCCGTGGGTGGCGGTATTGTCGGACATGAACAATCCTATTGAGGCTTGATTACATGGTTGACGGAGCTACTATAACGAACGCCGCGGGCGAGTCGGTGGGGAATAAAATTATGCTAATATGAATGAGAGTGTGCGTGAGAGAGCTTTTGTTCTTGGATGATGGTATTCTCGCTTTTCTGCAACTCACGCGTAGACAAACTGATGTGTAGTTAGTTTAGTTAATGCGACAAATAACTCGTGTAGCTGGTGTCTTCGCAGTAGCGGACACGAGAGAGATTGATATAGTTATGAGACACTGAACTCTCTCTGATTCGCAGAGAGAGTGTGGGCGTACGCCCTTTTGTGTCAATTTGGATATATGAAATTTGACACAAAAAGGCGTACGCATTCCTCTTTCTTCGAATCAGAAGCGATAACCCTATCATTCGTGGCAGTGGTTGGCGCAGAGCGTGCTATGCGGTGAAGTTCTGTGGTTCGAGTGAAGGAAAGGGGAGGAGTGAACGTGCTTCGACCAGGGAGCTTTTTAGGCCGAAACATATGGTGCGTTTTTCCGACGAGTTCGCGACGCGGGCGCGTGCGTGTGGCCTCGAAGCAACCCGTTTTTCAACGCGCGCGCTGCCGCGGCGATATTCTGGTTTCGATGCTGGGTTGCCGCTGGGTACAGCTCTTATCCCCAGCTTTTCTGATAAAATGACATCTGAAAATGATGCAAATGATGTGAAAAAAGTAAGCGGTGTCTTTTACGCTCGAACGCCCTCTTTCTGATTTTACACCCTTAAAAATGAACTTCACCGCATACCACGCTCCTAGCCAACCATTATCTCGAATGATATCGTTATCTGCCCTGATTTGTTGAAAACGGGGGGCGTACGCCATTTCTGTGACACCTATGCTGTTCATAATTGTCACAGAAAAAGCGTACGCCCCCTGTTTTCAACAAATCAGGGCAGATAACGATATCATTCGAGATAATGGTTGGCTAGGAGCGTGCTATGCGGTGAAGTTCATTTTTAAGAGTGTACGGTCAACGAAGGAGAGGGTTCTTGTAACATATGCCTATGTATGATGGGGCTATACGTTTGCTATCTCACTATTACCGCTTGAGGCAAGTTGACTCTCCCCAATGCAGTCACTGCGGTGCTATAGAAGATATATAGAGCACATTCTTATCCATTGCCCACACTATCAACCTTCCCTCTCTAGATCCCTTAACGAGCTGGACTCTCGCCCCCTCTCTCTCACAAAATTGCTTGGTCCCTGGCCACATCCAGCCCACCAACGATCTGCCGCAAAGCTCTCTTCACCTTTCTGGACACCATAGGACTTCGATCCATATTGTGAAGGGGCTCATTATTTCGTTCCCCGCATCACCACCAGCAATGGGGTAGAGTATATCGCCCCTGGCGATGAAACTCCCCATTCATCATCTCGAAATAAAGTTGTTGTTGTTGTTGTTGTCACTGTTTGTTGGACAACCCAATATGTATGCGAATATAGATCTTCCATTCCTTTGTATTTGGTTTTTCCATGCGGAACGTAAATTTTTATTCGATAGATTTTTTATTTAAAGACAAAAAATAAAATATGAGTGCAGCATGGACGCCGTTTTTGCGAGTGGATTATTCGACCAGGCGGACATGCTATCGAAGAGAGTACGTACTAGATCACTAATTACCTAAAATTGATCAATTAATTTTTTTATTAGAGCTTTTCGGAAAAATGTGAGATAGTCGAATTGGACCAGTCATTACTTAAAGCCACCCTTCCTTTTCTTTTTTTTATCCTGAAACGAGCAAGTAGGTTGAAATATCCGTCGCCAAATTTTGCTATGAGCAGTCGTCAAATAAGCCGAAAGCGAAAGAATGTTCGGGAGAACAACGCCCACTGCACGTCGGACGGCCATCCTGCTTTAGAGCGATGGAGCTGATCAGAGTAGGCGCTGATCTGGTCGCCAGAAAAACCGCTTTGCGGTCCAGTTATCCGCTGCCGGAGGCATAGGTCGCATTTCTTCACGAACACTCAAGGGGGGAAAACAAAGAAGAAAAGAAGAAACTCGTGCACCCTAGTTGGTGTTTTACGTCATCAACTATAACAATGAAGTCACTGTGATGTTCAATAAAAAGGAGAGAGAGGTATGTTTTACGCTCGGCCATTGCTCGAGAGAACAATGTCAGTGTGGAACGGGACAACGAGTGGGCTGGCAGATCCCTGACCTGTTGGGGAAGTCACCGCACCATTTTGGCCACGAGTGAACATTTTGCTACGCTACATTTATTTCCACGGATGGTAAATCTACCGCCCAACTTGTATACTTTGCAACTCTGTAGACCCGCACCGCGCATGGCGGGAGTCCTTCGAAAATTGCTTCCTCGCAGTTGGCTTGGACAGTGCGCCAGCACGCACCTCGTAGGAGGACAATACTGCGTCACAGTCGTCGCCGAAACGATGTGGTGCCCTCCCGCGTATATAGCTCACAGACCAACCAGCCCAATCGTCGTCCCACTCCAAACGGAATTCTCTCAAGCATTATCCACCAGGGTTTCGGTGTTGTCACTCCGGAGTTGGAATGATTCCGGAATCATTCCAGATTTAGCAGAGCCCGGAATGGAATTGGAATGGAATGGCGGAAACTGTCCTAGGAATGGGAATGTAATGGTCTGGGTGCCCCGGTGGCAGTTTTGGTTTCAACGTGCTGGTTTCTGCCCTCGCAACCTTTGTGCTTTTTCCGTGCTTGGTAATGTCAATCTCCTCTAGCACTGCTGGACTTGCTAGTATGGTTACCGGTCCTTTTCTTTTATTGAGGGAATTAACGGAATGGAATTGGGTTGCCAAGCCATTCCAGGAGTGGGAACTGACCATACCCTTTCATTTCGAGGAATTGAAAGGAATGAAATTATCGCAAATCTCCATTCCTCGGAATGGAATTAGAACGGAATGGGAAACCCCATTCCGCAACCCTGTTACCCACGGCCAGCTCTCGGCTGCCCAAGATTGAGGTGCGCACTCGCAGAAGACGACCTACCGAAGCACCTTTTACCGTGCTATATGTTAAGGTTGGTGAGCGGACGCCTTCGCCACTGACCCGTCGAGGCTGACGTCTTCAGTAAATGAGTATCGCTTTCATTGTGTATTTCGCCCATTCCGCTTGATGGCCCGTCCAGCGGGACGCCGTCGTGGAAAGTGGGATCGTTAGACGACCGTGGGAGGAATGATCGCCCTTGATTACCCTTTTGGGTGCCGTCATCTCCCCCGTTTGGGCCGATAACGTTGTGCAGATTACTATACTAAAGCATTTCAAACCCTTCGAGCTCCTGTACTCGAGAACGTTGTGAAAAAGACCATTACGTTTAACAGGTTCTTACGCGTTGGCGTTGGAATCTACTAATAGGTTTTACGGGATAGTGTAGAGGTATACCGCACTCACAAACACGGAAACAGCGAGTGTTAGTAGACCGCTACCTGTAGCCCGGTAGGCTACCGCGCCCTATCAATAGACAAGACTCTGAGTCACGCTCTCTGCTGTCATTGGTTCCGGTAGGCACGGTAAGTTAACGGGAACGTTCTCGTCGGCTAACACTCGCTATTGGCTCGGAATACAGCACCCATTACAAAGTGTGTTCGATATACAGTCTTAACGGGACCCTGACCAGAAGTTCAACAAGTCTTTCGTTTGCATCTATTACGAAGGTATAATATGCCTCCAAGCCACACGCGAAATATTTTGGCTGTGCGCGGCGGCAAAGTTTGCCAAACGGGGAGCTGAAAACCAGCTTGGCTTTTCCTCGTCAACTCGCGCAATCGGCGCCGAAATCTAGCCTCTTTGTAGTGGATATCCGCCAATTTCCGTGTGCGTGACGAAAACATGAGGTTCATGTTTCATTGGGTGCCCGGACCGGAAGTTCTGCTGTTAGTTTGTGAGAGCGGCGGCATCCGGAAAGCGATCTTCAATATGGACGCCGAAGCAATTATAAGGAATGCGGAGACTTCGAGCCCGGAACTTTTTTTCCGACCTTTCTGCGATCGAGGAGGAAATTCTGTGTGCTGAACAGTTCGGGAGCCTCGCTTTCGAAACGTCGCCGATGCCGCAAATGCGAGCCGAAGTCAAAGCTCTACGAACATCGGTCACAGATGAAGCAAACAGGATCAGTCGCCTGTCTTCGACAGACAGGTATAGCGATGAGCTTTTTAACGCACACCGTGATCGAACATGTAAACGTGTTCTCTGAAATTTTGTGTCCTCATATTTAATGCGTACTTCCTGTTTAAGGTGCCGGTGCGGCTGGTGTGTCATAATTCCGAAGGAGATCGAATGCTTGTGCTGCAAGGAGCTCGAAAGCGCAGCCGAATGACAGCAATATGAGTGCATTACAACCCACTAAGATTTGCAACTTCTATGCCTCAATATGACTGTCCCGAAGGTGGCATATATTGAATTCCGTGGGCAGCGCGAACGTATGAGCGACCATATTCACAAGTAAGTCACATTTGGCCCTGTCGAACGATGTTAAAATTTGGGCGCTCAAAATTGGTTTGGTCCTGCATTAAGGTCGCTAAAAACTCCAGTGCAGGGCGCAACACATAAAAGACGACACAATACAGAACCGTGAACTGGAGAAAAGCAGTATTAGGCAACTGTGTAATTGTCAAGGTGATATGTGTTAAGTCACCGTTTTGTGTATTGCCCTGTGCTTATGTTTTTAGCGTACGCTTTTAGCGACATTGAGTGTGCTTACTTTCGATTCACTGAAAAGCAAAAAATGTTGGTTTCTAAAAGAATACAGCATGTGTAGTAATATACAGGGCCCGTGCAGATAAATTGCAGTCGCTTTCAAGCAGGGGCGGATCTAGGATTTTTCCGAGATGGGGAGGTCCGCTATGGACAAGTGCCAGGTGCACGCTGGGATTGGTCCATCGGAACCCCCCCCCCCCCCCCCCCCCCCTAGATCCGCGCCTGCTTTCAAGTACATGTGGAAATGCCACGACACACACCTACTGTGACCGGTTACCTATTTGCCTAAACTATATTTTATGTACATCTGCGTAGACGATATGGATATACTGCATATCGTCAGTTCGCAACATGTTTTTGCCACAAGCTTGGGAAAAACAAGAACATGGTCATCCCAGCCTGTGCAGTGAACAGGATCTGGTGAGCCTTCCACCCAGAAACTGCCACAGGCTTCAAGTACCCAACATCCTAACTGGAGGCAGCTCTTCGCACAGCTCGTCTATCGCATTTAAACTAATTCAGCATCTGTATTTAGGATTACTTATAGCTCTCAGGATGATGCATGGTTCATCAGTTCAATATGTTGTGTTGAAACACAACACTAGTCCTTTTTAATGAGTCTTGCGGAACTATAGATGAGCACTCCTTTCGTGACATTGTGTACCGTTGCTACAATTTCTTCAGTAAGACTGATGAACAAATGAAAAGCAGAGTCTGTCTTTCAAACATGCATGTTCCTTGTAACTTCTGTATTTGTTAAGTGACCCATGTTGTTGTCCCCCCCCCCCCCCCTTGTAATGCCTGCAAGGGTCTTTGAGGTATGTTCATGAATAAACAAATATAAAAACCAGAAAAAGATGTAACACCTATTGTAATACCTATCCTCTCTTTGTGTGAATGATACATAACCATTCTCAGAAGGTATGTTGTCACACTTTGCCTCATTGTGCCTAAAGCATAATTCCACCTCTTACATCATCTCCACATCCTGTACAAGGCTAAAGTAATCAGGTACTACATAAAAAAAGGGGGAAGGAGGAAATTAAAAGCTGACACATCTAAATTCAAAGAAACCCTGGTGCTTTCTTGGGGTTACTCATGTCTCAGTCCTGGATGAAATCCCCATAGAAAACAGATTTTCTGAGCCTCAGTGATTGATTCCCTTGATTGCCCTGACTGTGATGAAATACTCGGCTTGGTGGCATGTGGGCTTGTGTCTTGTGTCTGTGCGGTTTGGAATAAAAGGAGCAAGCAACATCTCTTTACGGTCTTAAGAAGGATATCAACATAACCTGTCAAGGCATAGCATTTCATATTGCTTTCAGTAAGTACAACACTGCTCGTAGAAGTTGCGACCATTCATGTTGGGAAAGCATGCTGGCGTTCCCTCAGGCAGTGCATCCAGAACAGGGAGTCAGGTTCATAGAGAGCATCTTATGAGAGGAACAGCGACAGTGCCCAGTGAAGACACTCCAGGAGTTTTGTGCAGGTTTAGGGGGTCACGCCTTTTAACAGTTTTGATGGAAAGCAGGGCGTGTGTAACACTGAGCTCTGGTGCATGAGTTCTTGTTATCTACAATCAGGTACCCGTGTCCTAGTAATCTGGAAAAGCCTTAGCCCTCTTGCAGGAAATTGCTAATGAATCTGAGTGTCTTCTGTGGAAACATGTTGTAATTGTCTTTCTATCCACCCTTCTTAGTTGCCCTAGCAAAAGCAAATATGTAATGCTGCACACAATACCTAATGCTAGCACACTAGTTGCTTTGAGTGTTCTCAGGCCCCTGAAATGGGGCTACCTTGTGCGTACGCTGTGCCATGTCGGCAAGAACATAAATCAGATTGCCTTTACTTTTGAAATTGGCCCTCATGCAGTGCTCCACGTGACTGCAAGAACGGTATCCCCTAAACAATAGGCAACAAGAATGATTTCTACAATGTAATGAGCTTTGTAAAACAACAACTTTATTTGAAAATATATTCCAAATGCCGGGCGACGACCTTATAATGTAGCATCCTTTACTGCAAACACCGTTTAGCACAACGACTAAAAAGAGAGCGTAAACGTTTTTCCGCCTATCCGGGTGGCATCATCAGTGCAACAAGGGCCAAAGACGAGCACATCAGCCTACTTATCTAAGAGGGCGTCATACACATCCGTAGGGGGCCACTGTTTGTATTACAGGCTGATGCATCACGTCTGATAAACCAGGACTCTCAGCACTTTCTAGGGCCACATCGCTAGTCATGTGCAAAGGTTACCGCACCATCAAAATTAAATACATGTTCATTAGGCCAACAATGGTACAGACTAATTTGGTCCTGGTTTCAGTAGCATTAGAAGCCTTGGCAACGTCCCTAGCTGGAAGTCTAACGAATACCAACATTAGACCATGGGTTCCTGTGCTGTGCTGTGCATGGGTCAGCTGGGAATCAGCCGTTTCCCAGCTGACCGCGGCAGTCGCACATTAAACGCTGCTCCAACAGGAACCCATGGTCTAATGTTGGTATTCGTTAGACTTCCAGCTATCACACCTTGTGTGCTCTTTTAGTCTTGTCCCACGTCTTTTGTCTGTTTTGCCAATGTAGGTTGCATCACAGCCTGTGCACTTAACTTTATATGCACAGTCTTAATGCATGATGGGTACAGTGCCCTTCAAATGGCGTATGAAACACCTTGGATGAAAGGAATGCACACCACTGATTTGACTCCTTCGATGTTGTTTGTGACTGTTCTCTGTTGTAGAGATGATGCCACCCGGAGAGGCGACGAAACGTTCACACTCTTTGATCTCAATTGTGGTGTTAAGTCGTTCTTTTCAGTAAAGGATTCTACATTACGAGCTTTGTTTGAATGATGATTAGTGGCGAGCTTCATACCCTGGGCCACTACTCTAACAATTGCTTGCGGTAATGTGGTGAAATGGTGTAATCAGCCCTGTATACAATTTACTTGGCAATATATTTATTTATCTGTCATAGGTTGAAGAACCGTGTGGTGTTAAATAACGGAGGGGCGTGTAATTATACAAGGCCGATCACCTAAAGGCCTTGCTTCACACTTGATTAAAATGTGATGCATATGTAACGTGACAAATGCTGCATGGTGGCGATATGATAGGTTCTCCTCACGAATTGTTGCATGGTTGCGGTTAGTCAAGAAACTGCATATCCAGTTAATGGTAGCAGAATCAAATTTTAATAGGGCTAGTTTGGCCAACAAGCAAGCATAAAACACAGTGTCAAAAGCCCTCACAAAATAAATAAAAAATACTGCATCTACGTGAACCGAGAAATCAAGACAGTTTAAAATGCTGTGACCGAATTATGTTACTTTTGTCTGAGTACCCTTTTCTAAAGCCGTGCTGGAATTTAAGAAAAGAAATTTATAGACTCAACATGGTTAACAACGTGCTGGGTATATCATGTGCTCCATTAGTTTACAGGGAACCCTAAAGTGGAGCTGGTTAGTAGATAGAAGAGAGCATAGTTGACACCTCTTCTGAAGACACAAATTAGCTTGTGACCTATGGCCGTGACTCAGACACATACAAAGCACCTTTCACACATCTTCGTTCCAGCACTTCAAATGTTCATCACTGTTGAGTGGTGCTGTCATTCTTGTAACACATATCTTAATTGAAATGCAGGTGCATAAGGGATGCTCTGAAAGAAAAGCGTTTGGTTTTAGTCCTCTTAATGTTTCCGAAAACAAACTTCACGGTGACTATTCTTCAGAAATGAGCAACTCCGGAACTACCGGAACGAAAGCAAAAACTATCTCTGGCCACATTATTGTATCCAACTGAAACATGACACTTTAATTGGATAATTGCAGTTAAAGATGATGATGATGATTCAATTTTAATGGCGCATAAGCAACTCAGGCTATAGTGCGCCCAAACCATGGGAAAATTGTGACTATTAAAAATCAGACGATTATACTAAAATAATATTATAATAAAAATAATCAGTGGAAGGAAAGTCATAAACAATTGTTGGCATTGTGTGGCTGGTGTCGAGTTTTCCACACTAGGTGTTCAATAATAATGTACGCTAGATATGCTATATCATCAAAAGTACAGCGATATACACACTCAATATGTGGTGGGGATGTGTGAAACCCACATACTTACATTTCAAACTTCCTTGAAAAAGGCAGTCCAGGTACGTCGCATTTGTCAGACTCGATACAAAGCCAGTAAGCACAATGTGGAATGACTGATTCATCTTTCGAAAGCAGAGGTGCAGCCCCCACGACCTTTCGTCATCTCAATGCTTCAGAGCGGCATAGCCTAGTCAGGAGCCATGAGATGGGTCACATAAAGTATAACTGAGTTCATGAAGCGGAGGGTTCTGTGGGATACGTATAAGAAAGCATACGTGTTACAGAACAGCTACGAGAATGATCGAATCCACTTGTATGGTTTTGAGTGCGTGGAATTGGAACTGAAAAATAAATGTGCTAACCTTGTTGTAACTGCTTTTCCGTCAGAACCACGCGGGAGCACACTTGGTTTCTTTAGATGAAGGTTCAAAGAATTCAACTTCAGCATTTGCAGTACATCATCAGGTCCCGATGCTCCTTTGATATGCAGCAGACAGAATTTCGCTGAGGCGAGTGACTGTCGTAGCGGTTCGTTGCTTCGCAGCAGATCAAGAACAGTACGCCGCTATGATAGGTGAAACGTTCAGGTTATGGCGAACAACTCCAACACCATATACAATGACCCGGAAAAGGTAGGATGAGCCGGGAATCACACAAGTTCGCAAGCTCGTCATATGGCAGCCATTACAGCTGACCCGATACGGAACCATATGGAACGCAAGACAACAGAACACAGATTGAAAAGGCAATCGCAAAACCTACTGCATGTGTTAAATGCAAGGTATATTTTTCTTTTTGAGACTCTGTAACAAAAACATATTAACATATAAATGACATTTCATAAAGGGAATTGACAGGGTATTGTGTGACCATGTGACGCGTTTGAGCCAATTGTGGGTGTTGCCAGTGGCCCTCATGTTGACGTCATTTTGATGGTGGGCCGGGGTGGATATTCTATATAAACGTATGTTTTCTCGGTTTGACGCTAGGCGTGCTCTACTTGGATGAAGTCGAATGTTTAAAAATCTAGTTTAGAGAAACCGTGGGGTTTTCATGCGTGGTTTTTCGCATGGAGAGGCCTTGTTGGGTGCTCTATCGACTGCAAGTACGAAAGAGCTCCCACAACTTATGGTCAGAGTCCCTTTAAAGGAGAACTTCACCACGCCTCCCGTTTTTAACAAATCGGGGGAGAGAACAATTCGGAATGATGGTTGGGTATATAGGAGCGTGTTACGCTGTGAAGTCTTGTTTTAATAGCGTACGCCCGGCGGTGTGGCCAAGTAGACAGAGCGTTGTCTCCCGACATAAAACCACAAGTCATCATGTATCACCTGCTCCGCTCCGTCTGTTTCTGTGTGCACACTGCTCAGAGCTATGGCAGCTTCGTGGTGCTAACACAGAATTGAAGTTATTGTGCCTGTCTAAGGTACCGCTGCATGCAACATTGGACGTAGGAACCAGATACAAGGGGGACAGAAGGAAACGCATGTACACTCTAAAAATAGAGCTTCACCGCATAGCACGCTTTTAGCGAACCATCATCCCCAATGACAACGTTCTCCCCATTGATTTGACGAAAACGGGAGGGGGGGGGGCGTACGCCATTTCGTGACAATTATGAACTGTATATGCCACAAAAATGGGGTACGTACGCCCCCTATTTTAAGTGAATCTGAAAGGGCGATGTCATTCGGGATGATGGTTGGCTAGGAGCGTGCTGTGTGGTGAAGCTCTATTTTTAGATCGTACAAGAAACAACGGGCCTCTGAACGCTAACTCTTTCGGGACGGAGTTGCCCTCAGGGGAGTTCTCATTCTCACTCGTCTTGGATTGTGTCACCCTTACGCGTGTATCGTTTACCCCCAGCGATAAGATACGAGCAGTTTGAGAGGGTCAGTGACACCACTTTACCATTATCGCATATATTGACATAGCTTGGACAATATTAAGCACGATAACCGTCGTTGTCCTCTTTGCAAAGCATGTTCTGTTATTCGTACGGATATCTGCCCGTTGCACTCACACTGAATGTCATTCATCGTTCGTTATCATCATTCGTTCGCTGCTACATGGGAACGTATGATAACTTGAACAAGATGAGTCTGGGGAACTCGTTCGCTTTTCTCTCGATGGCAGAGGTGCAGTAGAAAACGACAACGTCAAGTAGTAACAAGAGAGGGAGCCAAATTAAAAGTTTTCGGCCAATACGAGTTTTACGAGCTAACTTATTTTTTACATTGAAAACGACGACTTGACGCAATTTACAATATCTCATTGTTCCTAGTCAACTTCCAGCATCCGTCATGTCGGCCATCCGTAATATGTCACCACGAGTAGTTATCGCTGAATATATTTAGTTTTTGTGCTGTCTACAAAAAGTTCTTTTAAAGACGAAAGTGAATAAGAAATGGTCGCGCAAGCTCTATTGTTGTGCTCTACGTAGGAGGAACGAATGAATGACATTCAGCGTGAATGTCATTCGCTGGAAATGATTCAGCTTCCCGTGTGACAGAGCTATGAGAGTATATCACTCGCAGATTATCACCGCAACATGCAATGGGCAGTGTCCTTCCCTTAGCCTGACGATATACGCCATAAACTCCACAACAGTGTCGCCACAGGCGTATGCTCTGAGGCTTATGCTTTGAGGCTTACTCGGGACACTCAAGGGGCCACTGAAAAATTATGCAGTGCGTCTTTGAGTGGAGAGAACGGCAAGGGAAGGCGCTCCGAGAATCAGGATCCCTCGAAGCACCCTCTATATAGGCTCTAGAGATTCCTGTGGGCAAAGAAAGAATGCGGGGGTAAGGCCTTCGTCAACGAGCCACTTTCTGTATATGTACCTCAATGGGCCATGTCCGTGCTTGTATTGCCGCCGTACTTCCGTAACGTATGTGCCTCTACGAATACAGCAGAATAATTGTGCACGTGCCTATCTGATTGTGGTCGAGCTACCTGGGAATAATGTTTAAGTTGCACAGCTCCTGCCCTGGTAAACAGTTCTGGCCCCCTGGAATAGAAAACCTCTATTATATAGAAGTCCATCACACTGGTCCCCCGTTTACGTATACAGCTAAATGAACGTACTGTCGAATTCTTTATAACTCTTATATTGACGTATCTTTAATAAGTGTACTTAGCGTCGGAATACCACTCGACATCGTGAAGTGCAACCTTTATCCTGGAAATAATTTTGGTGAATCGCCACGATCATAGTACTTTGTCACGTCTAAGTAAGTTGATCCATTTTAACTGATTACAATCAAGCTTTCTTCGTTGTTAATGCGTAAAGCACCCGTTCAATTGAAGCCCACAACCGTCACGCGTGACCACCCATAATCGCCACGTAGTGCAACTGTGGAGGATATGAACCGGTTCGGAAACATTGTAGCAGACACGTCGAGTAAATCACAGTGTGTGGGGCGCCAACAACACAAGTTGTATCAATAGTAGGAGATTGTTTCTCTATCTACAGTATATGTGCGTATATATACGCACCGTGCAGCTACCGTCTGTGCTTCTGTTATTTGAGGTCGCTGTAGTCATACCACTCGTGCCATTTTGAACTGGCGTTGCGTTACGGAGAGTTTGGGAGTTTTTGCATTTATATTTATTCGTTGCCATGCAAAAGCTATAGCCTTAGTTGCTTATGCGCCACAAGAACTCCAATCATCATCGTCACCAACAGCAGCAATGATTTCTATGGAGCAATGCAAAAGCGAGAGTGCAGCTGTTCAGTTCACTCGATATGGGGAAACGAGTGTTATGATTAAAAATGGATTGCGGGCATTTGGATGGTCGCTAATTGAATCGCGTTGTAGCGGTCGCGAGGGAAGAGAGTAAAAAAAAAACGATTTTCCCACGTGGCGTAGTTAGCGATATACAGACTCAGAAGCATGCCGCCATCACGAACGATAGCATCACAGGCGCTCCAGCCTTAATAATTCCTATTGCTTCTCAGCAGCACGTGGCCTGCCCCCAGCCCGCCTCCTGCGGGAGCCCGCAGCTATGGTTTACCAGACCGCAGCCTCACCTTTCGCCCACAGCTGCCTCAGCTCGCCACCGATACGGCTATAAAAAATGTATCACTGCGCTGAAGGCTAATAGTTGACTCCCATTGGTATGGAAGTAGTCTAATAAATAAATAACCGTCTTACGGCGAGCTCTTTCAGCACTACCACCACAACCACCAACCGTCTTACGCGTACAATGAATATGATTTGACACAGTGTCACAACCCGTGAATTCAACTGCGTGAATTTAATCTCAAATTTAGCCGAATATTATTTTCGTTAATTACGTCAAGAATTTGCATCGTTTCGCATATGCATTATGACGCATATTTTCTGCATGCCACGAGTAGAGCGAACAAACTCTGTCATGGCGTTCGCACGCAGGACCTGGATAAAAAAAAGTTTGCTATAGACAAATTTTTGATGTCACAGAGCCTTCTCCATCCGGCTAGTAATTGTACTCATTTTCTTTCTGCAACTCGATTAAATCGGAGGCTAGTTAACAAAGCTCCTTTAATTGTCAACAGGAAGCTGAACAGAAATGGTTGCCAGCGCCAGGAAAGCGCTTCTAAAGTTTTCGACGGACGCGCTTTCTTTCTTTTCAGTACTTCAGTGCTGTTTGGGAATCTGTGGTACGCTGTAAAGTCATTTGACCGACGTCCGTGTAAACTTTACAGGAGGCATACCGTTCACCGTATCTATTTGTGGACTCGTTTGCGGATGTCGCATAAACATGTCACGTGTTAATATCTCCTCGTCGCCGTGTTGTTATTAACTAACTAATTGTGTGATCTCGGTGATGAGTCGAGTCTGAGTGCATACGCCGAGCTGGCATGGCGATGACCTTGCACCTAATTTTGTCTTCTTGTCGACTAGGGTATTTTCCAAGTTTTTCCTTCGACAAAACACGATTACTGACACCGTTCGAAGCCGATATGCTTCCTGTAAACCATATTTTTCTCTTAACAAACCTGACCCGGAACCATATGTTCCAAAACGTCTCCGAGCTTGTATTGCTTGAGCTCCCACGCCCGTGAACTTGGGTGGGTTGCTTGCTCTGTACGCTCGAGGAACAAAGTTTGCGTAAACACTTTTAAGGACCCTTGAACAGTAGCGTTCGTCGACCCGATATCGTTGACACGAAGGTTGGAGTACTCCGTGCTATTCTCTTACCGATATTTCCGGGTGAATCTCATTCTGCATGCAACACATCGATGTATTTATTATCGCAACCAGTTTCAGTTTGAACTGTCGTTGCGCTGCGACACGCGCAACGATGGCGGGTGAGGTATTTTGGATGTGCGTGCGCGTTCGAGGATTGCGTCGATAACCGAAAGGTCATAGAGGATGCCTTTCGGAGAGGACGATGCAACAAATTACGTGATATTCCCCTGTTGTCACCGGAATGTCTTCAAACCCGACTTTTTGTACGGAGTGTCTTGTCGCGACACACCTCATGAAGATGGCAACTTGACTCCTTCACGCTGGGCGTTGATCTGTTTGCTCTGGACGTTTTCAGGCGACGCGCCAGATATCCGCGAGTTTTGCTAAGATGGATTAGCGAGCGTATGGTCAGACTTTGACAGATGTTGGAAACAGTGGTGTTTCTCCGGGCACGTCCACAGAGCATAACCACTGCTCTTCAGAAAGAAAAAAAAACAACAAAAAAAAACGCCATCACGTCAGCTGATCCGCACCTTACTGGTCGTCTGCAAAGAATGGAAGGGTCTAATCGCGCGCGCGTCTCGACTGTCGCCCCCTTTGCACTGGCTTAGTAGAGGTCAGAAAAGCTGCCAAGGATCGCCTTAGAAAGAACGTGAAAATATTTCGGACCTTGAAAACACCGTTTTCACATTGAAGTGCTCGTCCAGAGAGTCAAGGACCTGCGGGAACCGTGCCAGCTTACCACCGTTGGGACACATCGCGGTGGACAAGAACAGAAATTTCTTTCATTGAAGTCATTCGACCAAGATACACTCTGCCAACACAGTAACCTCCTACGCAACCCTCGGGGGAAGATTTTCCCCCTCTTATCCATTACGCGTTTTATCGAACAACTGTGCCATGTAACGAGCGCGGTTCAGAAATGGCCGCCTCTTCTTGGATTTTATCGTGCCGTTTACGACAATGGCGAGGATCATTTGTTGGAGCCGCACGAGGCCACCCGGTCTTTCGGGAGCCACGGCGCCATAAATTAAAGGAGTCGTATATCACGGGGTGTCGAGCTCGGGTTAAAGCCCTCTTTTTTGCTGCGTCGAGGAGAACATTTTGAAAAGAAATAGAAGCAAGAGAGAGAATTGTTTGAAATAAACTCCATAACTACGGGATGAAGAAAGTCTCCCTTGGAGAGGGTTCGTTCTCGGCGCGAAGATTATGTATGCATGTCGCTGTATGGTGATGGAAAAGATGTAGTGATATATTGTTGCACTCGTTGAATAACGTACAATTTAGCGAGGAAAGCCGGTCGTTATTTTGCGCGAGCGATTTCTATGCTGCGGAGCCAACTATTTTCGACGCATTCCTTTTCACTGGCTCCTGCGTTTCAGACCTCCGTTACGAAGGCGAGCCTCGGCTATGCTAAGTGCACGTCGAGTGAATTAAGTGTTCTGAATGTCCTTGCCGGAGTCAGGGTGAAAGATTGTACGGTGTTTGCTTTTCAACTCGCATCTCGGCATCATAGTAGGAGGCTGTTGGTGTCAGCGAACTTGAATGAAATTTCTTAGCTGCAGTGCAGATTACGATTTTCGGTTAGGGATCAGTTGATATGGTCTACGATTCTCATGTTTCGAATTATGTATTCGTATTATTATCATCATGTTTTGTTACATGTGCGATGAAGGGTTTATGGTTCAATGTGACCCCTAGTCTAATCTCTTTGGCAGCAAGGCGCACACTTTTAAAAATGAACTTCACCGCATAGCACGCGCTAAGCCAACCATAATCTCGAATGATATCGTTGTCTGCCCTGATTTGTTAAAAGCAGGGGGTGTACGCCTTTTCTGTGACACTTATGCTGTTCATAATTGTCACAAAAAAGGCGTATGCCTCACGTTTTCAACAAATCCGAGCAGATAACGATATCAGTCGAGATGATGGTTGGCTAGGACCGTGATATGCGGTGAAGTTCATTTCTAAGAGTGCAGATGTCCTGGCGATTTCGGGATGAACCGGCGCAATGATCATCCTCGGTTATTTTGTACAGGCGACGCCGACGGTGATCCAGAACAATCACTGCATTCAGATGTGTCTATTTATATGTTCTTACGACAAAAGTACATTCAATATATAGACACGATGTTCTTGGAGGATCCCGGCACGTTGGAATGTCCCGAGATCCCGGTATTTGCGAGGCCAAATCAGCGCAAAATTTTTAGGCGTGCGCCACAATACCTTTCTGAGAATGTTTTTCTTTGACTTAGAAACACTCCCCGCAAATCTTCTTCCTTAAACAAATTGGCCTCAAACATGTGCCACAACAAAAATGGCCGCCGCCGAGACCATGGCCGAGACTCTGAAGTTTTCACAGGCTGTTAACGAGAGTAATGACATGTTTTTTTTTGTTTTTGTTTTTTTGCGGCACAATGTCACACTGTATAAAAAAAAGAACACGCTGTTCGAAAATACTCGTTTAAAAATATTGTGGTTGTCGGGGTCCCTCGCTTTTTCACAATATTGTTACCTGGACCTCAAAGCCTGCCGTCGAGGCTACGCACTCGGTCCGCCGAAGAGAAGTGAAGTGAATTTGGTGTACTCACTAAATCGTTAGTGCACCTTCTGCCGAGTGTCACTAAGAGATGCCGTGTGACAGCACGCGAATGACACTAAGTGCAAGTGTCACTCGTTGAACTGACACTAAATTAGTCCGTGTGACAGGGGTATTACTCGGCTCGCCGTTGTTGGCCACAGAATTAGAGTGGGCGTCGTCAAGACTATATCACAAAGAAAAAGAGATGGATGAAGGAGGAAGGGTGGAGATGCGCAAGGGGTCCGTAGGGGAGTGCAAAAAAAAAAAAGGAAAAAGAAAGAAAAAGAAAGGGCTTAAAAATGAACTTCACCGCATAGCACGCTGCTAGCCAACCATTTGTTTGTTGAAAACGGGAGGCTTGCGCCTTTTTTGTGACACTTATGCACTTCATAAATTGTCCTGCTGACCGAAGGTAAAACTCGTACCGGACAAGTATATTCTTCCGATCTGTGAGACTACACAAAATATTGCAGAAGTGCGTCTCCCTCTCTTCCTTTTTTTTTTTTTTTTTTTTGATCCTCATCAATAGACCAGAACACGATAGCTGAAAAAAATAAAAAAATAGACAAGAGTAAAATGAGAGAAGAGCAAAACGCACCAATAGGTATACTTCGGCAACACGCGCAGTTGTATGCGGCCTTGTGGGGACACTGTCGGCACAAAAATCCCGGCCCTGTTTCGTGGTTCAGGGGTCGTAAAAACGACTCCGGGATGCCGAACCGTATAGTTGGGATGCAGACCTCTTTCGCGGGCGTACAGAGAGGTTGCCAGTCGTTCTGTTGGGAGCGTTGCCTAGGTTACTCGGATTTTTCTCAACACTCGGTGAAATTTAGTCGGACCGATAGCTCAGGTAGAAGCTTTTCGAAGAATTACTTTTTTCATCGGGCGTCGTTCGTTTCTGACCGTTCTAGTGTTTCCCGCTGTATTATGTTCGGCCTCGGCTTTCCGGTGCAGCGCATTATGATTTGCTTCTGTTGTGGGAAAGGTGCAAGCAAAAGGAAAATGCGAAACATGGGACGACACAACTGCTTCGATACCTTTGAAAACGGTACGCCTGTTGTACGGGAGGGCTGCGCGCAGGCTGTGTTTTAGATTTCACCACTGCATCCCGCGTCCTCCCTTTCCCTTTGTTCAGCTCAATGCAGCGAGGGTGTTCCGCACCCACGTCGTCTGGATTGTACGGGGTGAAGGCAAAGGTGGTAGGCCGCTCCCCCTGCAGGTTGTGGGGACTTCACAACCACCTTGCATGCACGAATATCGGGCAGGGTGTGTGGTATTTTTACAGGGAGACTGTGCATGCTCACTTGCATAAACTTATCTTGTAACCTATCTCGTAAGTATCTTGTACGAGCCTGACATAAAGTCCTTAGTGTACCAAAATCCTTCCAACTGTCAACTCGCTTCCACCCCTGTTGTGGTTGGTTTTCTTTGCCTATAAAATGTAGCGATGCAATACTCGAATACCTTTTAAGTGTTCCTCGTAACGATTGTCTTCGCACACACTTCTCTATTTTCCTGGTTGGTATTATATTCTGCAGTGTAGTCCATTGCCAAAAGCCTTGATGGGCAAATTATAGCATGCACTTACGACGGTACTTGCAGACGCACGAATTTCGTCAATGAAAATACGCGCAGAAAATACACTGAAGCAACGCCGCCAGTGTTGTGACGAAAAGATAAGTCGCTTTCGTGGAAGGAAGATTGCAATTGTGGAAGTTGCTTTCCGCCAGATTCGAGTGACGTCTTCTCGTCGTTCGGTAACGTAAGTATTGAAAACATCCGGATATGGTTTCTGCAGATGTCTTTTATATGGGATGAACAAAATTATATACGCGCAAAGAGCAAGGTGAAGCATGCAATTTTTTGAAGGCATGTCGTAGTTAAGTGGAAACATTTTCTGGACACAGCGGAAAACTTGTCTTCTATTTTATAAAAATCCAGCCGAACTACTTTGATACATACATTTTGCTTCTTACTCTGTTCTTCTCTTTCGTCGCCGCTTTCTTCCTCTGCGACATACCCACTTTAAGAGCTTCTTGTCTGCTACATTGAAAAATAATATTTAGAAGTAAAATGAAAGATAGAAGAGCACGTAAAAACTGAAACATTCCTTCATCTTTTCCCCCTTTTTGCAAGTTTCATATTACCATCTCGAAGTATTGTGACAATGAGTGGTTTCACCTGATGAAGTGCAGGTTCTGTACGAAAGCTTGTGTCAGTAAACAGTTGAAAGCTTCACTGCGTGTACTCCATTGTGCTTGTGCATCTTGGACGCTTACTGCCCCTTAGAGAATACAATGTTCGACACATAGTTTGCAATTACGCAAATTCGGTAGGATTCTGAAGACATGAAGTTTATTCCGTAGTGGCAATTTAAAGGGACGGTCGCATTCATTCCAGTCGATTTTGAAACTATAGTGTCATTTTGTTCCTCGTGGACCACGGTATCGAAACTCCCACGCGAAAAAGTGGCGTGGTTTGACTGTTATTCGACGGAATACACGACAAGAGCAGACGCCAGACGCTGAGAATATGCCGGAATTCCCTCTCTTAAAAAAACGTGAAAACGACACTAGCTATAGCCCTATCAAAAAAAAAAAAAAAAAAAAAAAAAAAAGAACGACATCAGGAGATTCTGATGTTAATACCAGGCTGTAATTTGGGACCTTGATGTACTGATGTCATGCCAGGCTCTGATGTTCTAATGTCAAGCCAGATATCTTGTATTTTCTTTATTATTCTCACATATCCTCCCCCGAAGCCAGACCTTGATGTCCTGATGTCGCGCTAGAACGTGCCTTGGCATGCTGATGTGCATGCAAGTGAGGTAGCTGTTGGCGTGCAAATGGGCATTTCAAATCATCATCTAGGACCCACGACAGAAAATAACGTGCTAGCTCACAGAGGTCGTGTTTTGTACAGCATATTTACTATTACAAGCTCACGTTTTCACAATATATTTATTATAACACACTCCAATACAACCTCCGTGCTCCGCAGTGTGCATCTCAGAAAAATAAAAATAAATAAATAAATAAACGCAGTTGCTGTAGACGTGTCTCGAAGGTCTTGCTGTGGCACATGTGCTTTTGTCAGTAATTGTGTTGTATCAGGAGACCTAGAAATTATGTGGGTGTGATATAACCGGACAGCAAAAATTATCTCTATAAAACCAGCTGCATTTGGCATACTCTATGCTTTGTCTAACAATCATCGCCGCAATAAGGGACCGATATTGTGATGTTCGTGATGCGGTGAGTGAGGCCCACGAAAAAGTAGGGTACTTCGACGCATTTGTCAGCGGAACTAATTGAAGTGAGGTAAAAGCAGTAGAAAGTACTTGAAATCGCCCAGCACTGTTGAGATATAATGAAAATGCTAATAACTGCAACAGCCTCTCGCCTTCGCGACAGGTAGCAACGAGCGCTCTCACAGCGCCTTAAATATGTACAAGATTCAGAATTACATGTCACGTGAATGATTAAATGTGATCAATATCCACTGCGTGTCTTGTGTTCTTGTTGCAAGCAGCGGACGTTCCCACTCGTGCTGTGCACGCCGATTCACTGAGATTCAAATCTGGCAACGACGGTTACGCATGGTTACGCATGCGCGATGCGAGGGCAACCGGGATGCAATGTTCGCGCAACACGACGACATCAAAACATCAAAGTCGGTTTAAAGGACACCAGGGAAAGCGTCAAACATGTACATCAAAACGAAAACATCAGCCTCTCGCGAAGACATCAGAGGATGCATCCGATATATCTCTGATGTCACACCACCGTGTTCCAAAGAAATCAGAGGGCACATTAGGCCTTTCTAATGTCACACCAGCGTGTTTCGAAGACATCAGCATTTTTATGTCACATCAGCGCACTTGGAAAACATCGGACATTTCTGGTGTTGCATCAGAATGTCCTGATGTCGTTCTTTGATCTGCGCGACCATGACGAAAGGAACATCGCGGATCAATGAACCCGACCACGTTGTCTCTTTTTCTTTTCCCCCCTTTCTCCTTGCATTGTTGCACGAAAGCTCGGTAGCTCTCGGCCCCCCACACCGTACAAACACAGACTAAAGAAATTACGGGAAAGTAGTTCCTATCTTCCTAGTGGACCAGTAAGGGTTTCTCGGAATTAATCGGAACTGATACATCCGCGATGATGACAATACTGCAAGGTCAGTTCAGGGCAAAGCAAACACGGGTGCACAAAGCAAGGTGACAGGAAGAACGACTTCCGTGAGCAGAAAACGGTCAGCGGCAAAATCATGGATTTTATTGGTGGGTGAGGAATGGGCGTGAAAATCGATCTCTTAGTTCACAAACGGTGTCGACGACACGGCGATTGATTTGGCATCCTGGCCGTGGCTCATCGATAGTATTGGATGCCGGGAAGGGGCCCTGTAACGTCTCCATTAAGAAGCATCGGCGAAAACATTAGGCCGGCGTCGTTGAGTCCTCGCTACCCTGCCTCTCTCACTGGACGGCTGCAATAAATGAAGGAACAACGGCAGATCAAAAACAGTCCTTCATGAAGCTCGCTTTTTTTTTGCTCGCTCCAGGCCATGTGGTTCTTGTTAGTGGGGGGTTCCCTCCTTCTTCGTCGTTTCGTACTTGGCTGCGAACGAAGCCCCTTTTTGTACGCAGGGGATGGAATGGAGTAGAATCTCCGGAAAACAATGTAACTTCGCTTCGTCTTAGTTTGGTTGTCTTTGCGACACTAAACGATAACAATCGCAAGAGCTACTTGAGCGGTAATCAAGAACAGCGCATTCGGTGCTCGCTGCTGTATGGCTCTCTCGACGACCGCTACATTTCGATCTTGCATGTGTGTCCCATGCACAGGTGTTATTGGCATGCAGATAATCTTGGTCCCGGTTCCGAAGCAAAAGTCATAAGAGGGGGGGAAGGAAAAAGCTTGGGTGCTTTAAACGTCTACAGCCCAACGACAGTACAATCATGTCATGACAACTATAAAATAGATTCAGGGGCTAGTGATGGGGGGGGGGGGGGGCGAATTTGAAAATTAGTACAGTTAGTACACACTCTTAGAAATGAACTTCACCGCATAGCACGTTCCTAGCCAACCATCATCTCGAATGATATCGTTATCATCACTGATCTTTTGGAAACGGGAGGCGTACGCATTTTTTTGTGACAATTATGAACAACATAAGTTTCACAAAAAAAGCGTACACCTCCCGTTTTCAACAAATCAGGGCAGATAACGATATTATTCGAGATTATGGTTGGCTAGGAGCATGCTATGCGGTGTTCATTTTTAAGAGTGCATACACTCTAAGAAAAAAAATGGTGTGAAAAGGTGGTAACTTCTATAGTTACCACCTAGGTCAATATAGCGTCTAATATAGGGTGTAAAAGGGTGGTAAAATCAATTATATATCCAAATTGCTACAAAAAGGTGTACGCCCCACTCGCTCACCAAATCAGAAGCGGTATACCTATCGGTATCGTCTGTTATATGCGCAGTACCAACACCACCTAGATACAGAAAACCTGCCTACTCGTCGACGTGACGTAACAACTAAGAGTCAGCCAATTAGGATCGTGTTTTCAACGACCGTAGCCAATCACGAGCGTACTTAGAGCGGGCGAACCGTGAAGACGATCCCCCGTCGGCTTCATGGGCAGCAGCTGGCGTCTGCGGGTAGTAAACGTCCCCCGTACCAAATGGGAAAACAAAATAAAGCCTAACATGGTCCTATATTGTTCTCGAGACAAATTTTCTGGAAATCGTGTTGTACTTTTAGTCTACCAGGTTCAAATTTACGAAGTTTGCTGCTATCATTCGCAAGTTTCCCAGAACGGCGAACCGCGGTAGCACCGTAGCAGGCAAATTCTGACTTTATATGTCGACGTGGCGAAAGAGAGAAAGGAGGCAGTAAGCTGGCCTTCTGTATCTAAGTGGCGTTGGCAGTACGTATATATACGCCGCTAGGTGCTTCCTACATTCCGGCACTGCGCGAATGCGCAACTTTCACACCACGGGCGTCTTGCTTTTTCTTCCCCCAGAATATTCCGTGAGGATGTCGTTCGTGCGAATACACGGTTAGTGTAATGTTCCGAGCGCTGCTTGTGAACGCATGTGTTTCGTACCATTGTGGCCATCGAAGCCTGACCGCGATTTCGCCACAATCGATTCGAGGCAATTTTGTTTCCTTCTCGCGCCATTCCTTCGGAAAACGAAAGTTACTTATTTTTCCCCCCTCCTCCTTCTATATGGCAGCATTATTGGAACGGCGTATTTTGTCCGCCATCATAGGGGACTCTGTGGCTCGTTGGCTCCATGCCAGCGATAGTGGTGGCCCAATGCAGTCCACTCCAGAGAGAGTGGTGCACTCTTGAGAGGGTTGAGCTCGCTTTGTAAGAGAGACTCGTAGGATAGTGGGGAAAAAGCGTGGAGTACGTACGCCCAATGCTCCGAGAAGCCGGCCTTCACACTCTTTCCTTTTTTGTCGTCACGTGCAAATTTATTCTGGAGCCGTTTCTCGTCCATATGAGCACATATTTGTGCGGCGAGTTGTCTTTCTGGTTGCCATTCTTTGTTTTGTTACTGTTTACCGGGAGAAGAGGAGAACTTTGTGCAAGCTATACCTCCGGAGATGTCAACTCGTTTTGCTTTTCTCTTTCACCGACTCCTCATAAACTTGTTGCGTTATGAATGGCGGGTGGCACTAGCCCTGCATTCATTCGTTGGCTCAATGAGGCTTGTGCAGTGACGTCACGTTTGGTCACGTGACTCGGGAAACCATGTTGTCGCAGTAGGAGGGCATACCGTGAGTTATTGCGGTATGAGTGCAATTGCGAGGGGATATTGTAAAAACACACGCTGGTGCCTCATTCGGCCCCCACCGTAAAACGCTTGTGACGCATCCCCATGTTTTTCCGAGTCACGTGGCTGCTTGCGGAGGCTTAGATGATGCCCGCCTAAGCGTGGCCCTCTCCGGCGAGCAGTTGCGTCACCACCACCTTAGATTAACGCATACACTCTAAGAAAAAATGGTGTGAAAAGGTGGTAACTTCCATAGTTACCATCTAGGTCAACATAGCGTCTGATAAAGGGTGATAACCTTTTAGGCACAACATATTCAACAACTGTATTACCTCCTAAAAGTTGTAACTCCGCCACCCTTTTAGTGTATAGTGGAAATATACAGCGAGAATTATTCCTCATTTGTACGTGGTATTGAGTGGAGGCGTGTCTTCTAGGTGAGAGGTCAGAAAATAAATTATGATTGGCACAAAAAAAGAGAAATAGATAGAGAGGAACGTTTGTGGGGTGACGAGGAGTAGGAAAAAAAATTATCACGGCAAAAAATGCCCCACCCGGTATGGTAGAAAAAATAAATGAAAAAGGCCCCATGCCCTCCGACGGTGCCTCTAGCTTGTGTATCTCAAAATCTGTTGAGGGAAAAAAGGGTGGGGGGAGGGTGGGAGGGAGCGACAGCTCGGCTCAGCTTTTTTCGGTTTCTAAGATAGCGATACCCGTCACGAGGAAACTGGCGAAAATTGATTTTGAGAATCACGCTTTTAACGAAATACCTACGGCTTCTTTCTTTGCTTGGTGAGAATACACGCAAAACAAATCGGGGTGTCACACTCGAAGCTTCTCTTCGTCCTTCACTCTTAAAAATAATGGTGGTGGTGGTGGTGATGGTGATAGGGCTTGCCGTTGTCGGCCTCACGTATGTGGGCAACGTCACGACTGACGCCCTGGGGAAATGTGCGTCCTGGGCCGACTTCTAGGGGAACTGTGCCGACATATGTAAAAATGAACTTCACCGCATAGCACGCTCCTAACCAACCATCATCTCGAATGATATCGTTATCTGCCCTGATTTGTTGAAAACCGGAGGCGTACGCCTTTTCTGTGACAATTATGAACAGCATAAGTGTCACAAAAAAGGCGTACGCCTCCCGTTTTCAACAAATCAGGGCAGATAACGATATCATTCGAGATGATGGTTGGCTAAGAGCGTGCTATGCGGTGAAGTTCATTTTTAAGAGTGTTGGCCACTAGCTGTGCCACTCCTATTTCACCTATACTTCGGGAAACCGCACGACGGAACTATAACCAGTCGTAATGGAAAGTTCCAGCGCTTTTTTAAAGCAAAGGATTTTGTTGGTGAATGATTACATTGGGTGAGACCATAAGACGTGCACCGTATTAATATGGTAATTCCGATACAGGTTACCAATAAATATCAAGGCCAGATGCTCATACGTAACGGAGCGAGAGGTTCTTCGTCTACTTGGTGTTTACGTTGAAAAATATTATCCTGGAAATATATTATCAAAGCCATGGTACAGATACACAAGGAGCACAGTTTAGAAAGATACTAAATATCTACAGATCATGGAATTTTACCGAATAATAGAACGTGGTTTAGACTGGAAATGGCTCATATTGCCGACTTATACTGGCTGTTGTCCTACCCGTCCTCCCCGATAGCAAAATCCGTAACTCCACTAAAACGAGCCTTTTTTGTCGCTAAATCGCGACTCACTGAACTCTTATATCTTCTCTAAAACGAGGCTCAGTAAAGCAGAGGCGGACCCAAAGAAGGAAGTGATAGATTTCCCGGGTTTCCTTTTTCGTTGCTTTCTTTCTATATTTTTTTTTTTTTCATACACATCGACATACGCAGCCTTAGGAGCACCATGGGCGGGCACGGGACCATTACTGCCTCCGACGTCAATTGGGACCATTCTTTCCGGAACCCGTTGATGACGTTTTCTTTTCTTTTTTGTTTTGGAAGGCCACGTTTCAACAAGATTTCTGAGGCTTCGGCGAGAGTTCCAAGCACGCTCCATAGCACGCGTCTCATGTACGGCTTGATGGAAAGTTGGTCCTCAAATAAAGAGATAAAGCGTTCCACTCGAAAAACAGAACTTCCCCGCATAGCACGCTGTGCGCCAACCATTGCCACAAATGATATAGGGTTATCGCTGATTCGATGAGAGAGGGGGGTCGTACGCCTTTTTTTTAATCAATTATCATAGATCCAGCTTGACAAAAAACAGAATACGCTCCTGTTTCGTTTAAAGGAAATAGCGATAATTAAATTCACTATAAAGTGTCCAAATACTATTGAGGAGCATTGTACAAGACCTTGTCCTCAATGACTTTTTAGTCTATAGGTATGACGGGCGACTTTCCAGTTTGTTTTCCAGTTTGTTTAATCTCGACCACTCTCGACATCGCGCCCCCGGTAAAGGCTTAGTAAATAGCACAATGCGGAAGCGGTTATTCTCGACTTTTTAGGAACGTATTTGTCAATCCCACCGTATACTGCCTCGGGGCTGTGAACGCCGCCTGTCGACAAGCCAACCTTTCAATACGCATCGAGTTGGACCGTGTAGCAGCATCGCGCACCGAACTCTCTTGAGAAACTCGATGCGGATTGGATTCAATGCGCATTGAAAGTGCCGTGCTGTGCGTGCGTGCTGTCACACGGACCCATGCGATCTGCATTGAGCCAATGCTCATCGAGCTTAATGCGGATCCGGCGCTACCACACGGACACGTTCGAGTAGGATCGAACTCAGATCCTGCTTAACCCGATCCAGTTTGTTAAACGGGATTGAAATTCTCAAGACGGATTGAAGATCGCCATTGGCATCCTCAAACTTAGCGAATTTGTAGCAGTCAACACAAACATTGATTGAAACATTACATTGATTTGCAAATGTTCCTATACTATACAAGCCCATGGAATTTCACGGTTACGGTTTTAGTCTAGGTATGACGGGCGACTGCGTTTGCTAATTTGTTTAATCTCGACCACTCTCGACACCGCGCCCCCCGTAAAGGCTTAGTAAACACCACAGTGCGGAAGCGGATGCGGTTATTCTCGACTTTTTATGAACATATTTGTCAATCCCACCGTACTGCCTCGGTACTGTTAGCGCCGCCTGTCGACAAGCCAGCCTTTCAATACGCATTGAGTTGGACCATGTAGCAGCATCGCGCACCGAACGCTCTTGAGAAACTCGATGCGGATCGGATTCAATCCGCATTGAAAATGCCGTGTGACAGAGGTATAAGCAACTTGTACCCTGCCACCAAGCTACTGTCGCCGCCGACCGAGATCGAGTCCGTACATGCAGTAGGCGGACACGTCCAACTGATCCACTGTCTTCCAAGATATACATACTTGTAAGTCAACTATGTTAAAACCTGGACGCTTCATCTGACGCCGCCGACTCGGTCTTATTCCCAGTTCTATTCGCTATTTGGACCTGCTTTTCACTTTTGTAACGTTCCTTATAAGTGATTAAATATGCTTCCACGTGGGTCCTTGTAACGGTTCGCAAGAGACATTCGTTCCTCAGGAAGCTCGATATTGCAGAATCAATACGTACTGCGGAGACGGTGGAGTGTCTCTGCGGTAACTTCCGTGTTTGCGTTCGCCGGCTGTTTGTCTCCGCTTCATTTGTTGACATAGAACCTCATACGCATATTCACCAAATGAGGTATTGTAAATATGCACGAAATAATTCACACAGACGTGTTTATGAAAATTCCTCGCTTCTTGTTCCTGGTTAGGTTGACTGATTCATCGTTTTGCGCGACGTCATGCGTGACCTCAATTTATAATTGCCGATCCGACCGTGACAATATTTTACGTATGAGTTCTTTTTATGTGCCGTTTCTTTTTTTCTTTTTTTCATAGTTAGTTCATTAGTTGGTATGTGATATGGTTTTGCACACGTGGCAATATTGCCGTCTGTTTACGGTGATCATCGGCGTGGCCTGGTAGATACAACATTCGCTCATTGGTTGCAACTCCAAAGGTCATGCTGAGGGCTGAGAAGGGGTGGCTACGAATCCTTCCACCGGCTGTGCTGTCTCAGGTTTCCCCTGTGTTTTCCGGCAAACGTTCCCTCCTGAAGTCGACCCAGAAGGCATACTAGCCCCATACTCCTCTCATCTGTCCACGTCTCTACGTCGCTCAGAGACAGTGCTAACGGGAGATTTCTCTCATTGCCTCCTACGCAGTTCTATACGCTGCAAAGGTGTGTCCTCTTGAACCGGTTAGAAAGCTTGGTTTGGTTGCCTTGAACGTTTTTGAAGTAGATGTATTCACGTTTCTTCACAGCTCGTCCGCCTGTCAACATGACAGGCGGTTATAAGAGCGCACGGAGCGAATGGAATATTGTATATAACACAACAGGCTATAAGATCCCAGAAGCTCATTGCTGCACCTTCTCCATAGTGTACTCTGCACGAAGTACTTGTGCGTTGTATACTTGACGTAACGATTTATTTCGTGTTTCCCCTGCCGGGCATAAGGAAGAGCTCAGCCAATACGTCCCTCCCCTTTGAGCATACGGAGAGAGAGAAAAACAAGGCTTTACTCTCTGTCCATTAGATAAGGTGTCACCATCGTCATGCTTACCATACCTCGGGACATTTTATCCTACAGGTCAACTCCGCCCACAAATCTAAAGACGTTCGTGATTGGTTTAGGCGGGCGCATGACGTCTCCGAGTCACAACGTAGTGTGCCCACATGCTTCGAGATGTTTTGCACTTTTGCACTGATCATGTTGTGAAAACACCCGTCGGAGGCGACGTACTAAGAGCACATTTACACGCTTTCAAAGCAAACACGTAAAATATTCACGTTAAAAACACACGTGACCGCTACCTTCTACCCCACTTCGTCGAAACTCACATCCCCATTTTTGTCTTTATTCGCATCACATCACATCACCCCGCTTATAATAAACAGACTACATTCTACGCTGGCGGAGGTAAACCTCTGTGCCTGTAGCTCTTATGTTGTCTCCGAGTATAACGTTATGGTACCTCCGTGAAGCACGACCTAATCAGCCTCCGGATTCCAAGTACTATATCACTGAACTATCATTAATCATTCCAAGTTGATGCCGATTTTCGAGCGTCATTATTCGATTTTTTTGTATCTAACTCGATTACTTTCTTTAATTAACGTACCTTCGATAACGAGTTATGGGTTCTCCGTTGCTTGTGTGACCCCTTGTGAAATCACAAGAAACAGCTTGAGAACGGACGGAAGTTATGCAATGATGGGCTCTTAGCTTCTCTGAATATACATTCTTTCTCTCACCCTCTCTCTTTCTCAAGTGCTTCGGTCCACATTGAGGACCAATTTTCGCGTGAACTTCACATTGCGTTCACCGAAAGCGCGGGGGAATGCCCGGCTCTCGAGATTACGGGAAAAAGGCCGGGTTCATTTGCTATTCTATATCCGTAACGTGTACATATAAGTCTATGCCACTTCCTTTCGGGGTAGCGTGCATCCCGGTGCGGTCAGAAATGTTCGGCGTTTCCAGGCAGTGCAGTCGGTCACTCCCGACGGTCAGGCAGCGCGGTCACTCCCGAACATCATCATCTGAATTAACTGGGCTGCTGCTTGCTGTACCTCCTTCGTTCAGGAGTCACGCCTTTTCTCCGAAAAACGGGGGATTCGGAGGAAATTGTATTCTGGTCCTCTCTTAGGGCTGCTTGTAGAGAAAATGACCCCCTGGTGACGGGAACGCGAATGAGGAGTCTCTGGAATGGACAGATGAACGAATGAAGGAAGGAAACAGATGGCTGATAAGGGAACGCGCAGTTAATGATGTCCTAAATGAATTAAGTCCCGCAGCGCGTGGTTAGAGGTGCAGGACAGCGTATTTTTGTAAGCGGGGATGAAGGCAGCGGATATATCGAACTTCGGTTATAGCGAAATTTGGGGAAGAAGAAAAGGGAGAGCCTAGTATCCATTCCTTAGAAGCACAGTGCATATTTTAAAACAATGTGTTGTGTTTAATGATTGAGCCGTGGAAGTAGAGTTATACGAGCTGTGATCCACTGGTGATTCGTGTAAACGGGTAACACGTATACGTATGGACGGGTGGTTCCATAAGTTTCCGGCCCGAGGTAGAAAATGCGCGCGAAATTGAAAATGCGATTAAGGACGCGTGGCGCCATCTGTTGGAGGGCCGGAGCACCACCCTCAACCCTCTCCATGCTTTTGTCGGTGTGAGAGCTGGTGAACGGGCTCGTGAACCGAACCGTTTGGAAAAAACCGGTTCGAACCATTATAGTTGCCTTCCGGAACTGAACCCTTATCGTCGAACCTAAACCCGAACCGAACCAATAAACGTTTCGGTTCGACTCTCTGCACTGAAGTGCAAGAACTTATTTTTGTCAAACGAAAGATGCTTTGACACTAAAACAAAAAGAACGGGATTCTTCCGCTGTGTCGTTCGTGAGAGCAAAAGAAACTGCTGTTTATGTTCTCCCTCTTCTTCTTATGAAGCACGACAATGCATAGAAGCCTCGGATTGGTCTCCTCGACCGATCTTCCGCGATGATTGGATAAATCGTTTATGGAGACCAATGAGAGCCTGCTGCACACTGTCTGCTTTCTTGAGAAGGAGAGTGAGGGAGAGGGAGAAAGCGTAGATGCGGTTTCTTTTCACTCATAAATCACGAAGGACGCAACGGATTAATCCTGTTCCTTTTGTATTAGTGTCAATGCGATGGAATCTTTTATTTCACTCAGAGTAGAAATATTTCCACTTTAGTGTCCCTTTAAACGGTCCTAGAGTCGACTCCAGTGTGTGGAAGGAAGACGCGTTCCTCAACTTATTGGGTGCCTTCAGGCTTCAAGCATACGAGGGTGGTTCCATAAGTTTGCGGCCTGAGGTAGAAAATGCGCGCGAAATTGAAAATGCGATTAAGGACTCGTGGCGCCAGCTGTTGGAGGGCCGGAGCACCACCACCCTCAACCCTCTCCATGCTTTTGTCGGTTGGAGAGCGGCATTTCAAACAGCCAGGGTGCACTCTTCAGTTAAAATGGAAAAAATCGAGTACCGCGCTGTGATAAAATTCTTGACAAAAGAGGGACTTTCGCCTAAAGAAATTAAAGCGCGACTGGACAACGTGTACAGGGAAGCCTCTCCGTCGTACACAACGGTAAAAGACTGGTCGTCTCTATGACTATTAAAAGTTGGTCGGGCCGGAAACTTATGAAACCACCCTCGTACCACACTCTTAAAAATGAACTTCACCGCGTAGCACGCTCCTAGCCAACCATAATCTCGAATGATATTGTTATCTCCTTTGATTTGTTGAAAACGGGAGGCGTACGCCTTTTTTATGACACTTATGCTGTTTATAATTGTCACAGAAAAGGCGTACGCCTCCCGTTTTCAGCCAATCAGGGCAGATAACGATATCATTCGCAATGATGGTTGGCTAGGAGCGTGCTATGCGGTGAAGTTCATTTTTAAGAGTGCAGTTAGCTTGCGTTCTTCTACAATGTTCTATATGTGAACTACCTTGAACGGTTTCTTACGTATTGTTTCCTTTTTCGTCCTCTTTAGTTTTCATTTCCTATAAAGTTTTCATCATCTTTGGTGACCGTTGTTTGGTGTTTTTTTTTTTCTTGAACGCTAGGGCTAAAATTGCGTAGTTTAAGTTACGCAGGATGGGAATACAGTCTAAAAAGCCCCTGTATTTATCTGGGCGGGCGTCTCATTACTTGAAGTATAATGGTAACACATTTAAAAAATGAATAAAACTACGTGCATATAGAATCTCGCATTCCTTAGAACTATACAGTTGACTTACCTCCTAACCTTGTCAGCATCGTCACGTATGTATTGTTGTTACCTCTTACGTCGCATATTTTCCTTTCCTTCCCACTGTGACACGCTCAGAGGGTGATCCACTTGGTCCACTCGCCATGTTCGCTGAAGAAATAAGGCAAAGACTGCAGAGTAGCAGATTAGCGGACGTCGCGGCTCATTACCATTGCATCGGGTCCCTCGTTTGTGGTCTGCAGGGGACGCGTAAATAACGATCACCCATCCATGACGTCAGCGTTGACACGTGCACTAATTCTGGGACCCTCACAGCTAAGGGAAAGAGAGACATCCTGCACTACGTAGGTGGAAAGGACTTTTTCGTTGCTTCGACTTTTGCCCACGCGTAGAAACCTTTCACGGTATACCAGCGCCAAATGTGTCCACCAGTATATGGTGTCAGAAATTGCCTTTCACCTTGACTCCTCCGTCAGTCCGTCTGCGCATGCGTGGTACCATGTTGTTCGTCTCATTTCGTACCTCATTCTCGATACGCCAGAGAAGCAGTTGACGGACTATAACCGAAATTCACGTCAGGAGCATTCTGGCAACTCTTGTCGTCCTGGTGCAGTGCTGAGCTTACGAATCCCAACACGGTTCTTGCTGTCATCAAGCGGCTGCATTGAAAGCGCTCCTCTGTTTCCTTGAAGAAACGCATCTGATTGACATTTCGTGACACTTTGCGGTACCTCGTTTGTGACAAGTGATCCCCACTAGTTCGGGATGTTTGCCTCCCGCCCCCCAACTACTGGGGTTTTCTCCCCCTTTTTTTTTCAACTAACTGCGGCTAAGTGGTCTGGGGTAGCCAGTCTGACTTTGTCGTGACTTAAATCCCCCCCACTTTTTTTCTTCTTCTTCTATCACATCACATCTTACTGTCCAAGTCGACGGCAACATGCGCACCTGTAAGGTTACGTAGCGTGGCAGACCTCACTCCTCTCGATCGTCGACTTGTTTGTTTTCACGCTTGTGTTCGCTTATGACGGCGAACAGGCTGGGACTACTCTGAAGGTCTTTCTAGGGACTTAGAAGTGTATATGACGCAGTCGCGTAGCCATGCAGGGGTGTGGTTTCAAGTGTCCAATACCCCCAACGCGTATCCTTTGGCAGTGGATTTGGGAAAGGGAAAGTAAGGTGAAATCCATAGAGCCTCCCCCCCAAAATATTTTTCTGCCTACGCTACTGATACGATGTAACGTTCAGAGTATTGCAAGCACTCAACTCGTTTTTCCCACAATTATAATGGTGGACTGTTACATGTATAGATTGAAGCGAACTGCAACTATTTTTGTGGACGTCGTTGTGCACGATGTATACTGTAGACGAACCACACCGTTTGAATAGACCCACACTTTATGGGTACAAGCAAGAACCAGGTTCCGCGTTCTATTTCCTTGTATACCAACATCACATACACGTTTGCCTATATCATGAAAAACATACCATTACAATACAAATACAGACTGCTGTGCGGGCTTTTCTCTTCTGATGTTGCAATGTCCCCTCGGTCTGCTTTATAATGCGCGATAAATCTTTCAGTTGTAACGCAACAACTGCTCTGTGCACGTCGGGTTTTCCACTGCGGTGCGGGTAATACATTGCGAAGGCCGCTGTAGCGCGGAGAGCGATTGTTCAAATAAATCGCGGTGCAGTGCGTAGCGCAGGTGGGTCAACGCTACGCGACTCTTCTTTTTGTGTACATGTTTTCCTTTGATTGAAAATAGGGGAAACCTTGACGAGTTGATAAAGCATGGGCAGGATGAAGTAAGGCAAGGTGCCTTCTCGTTTCTCCAAACACAATGCTGCTTCGCATGTACGAAGGCGGAGGCCGGCAAGGACAACACACGCAGTGTTTTTCTAGTGGGCGCCGGTCGTCACGTGGTGGCTGTGGTGACGCTATCCCGACCTGCTTCCTTGCCTGATATGGCTGCTCGAGAAGATCGTGGGTCCTAGGGCTCAATGCTGAACTGAACATGCCGTTCGCTATCATTACTTATTGGTGCGCTCCAAGCGTCACGCGACGGCACGTGAAGACCTTTCGGTTAGCTGCGATTTCAAGGAAGCGACACGATTGACCATCACGCAGGAGCTCGTAATTGGAGCGATACCACCACCAGTGTACCAGCTCGCGTGGCCCAGTGGTTAGCACGCTGGCCGTGTCACGTCGAGACTGGGAGGTACTCGGGTTCGAATCCCGGTGCTGGCTGTGCTGTCTGCGTTTTTTCTGGGTTTTCCTCAGACGCTTTCAGACATATGTAGGCGCAGTTCCCTTAGAAGTCGGCCCAGGACGCACATGACATTGCCCACCCCTGTGAGGCCGACAACGGCGAGCCCTTTCACCATCACTACCACCAGTGAAACCGTGGGAATTTACAGGGAACATAAAGAGGAAATACGGTCGGAGACGTTTTTCGACAACTCTAGAGCGAGAGCGCTGCTGTTTGAAGCAATGAATGGGATGTTGAGAACAAAAACCCACGTAGCTAAGTACTCGGAAAACGTAGACAAAACATGCGGTATATATGTGGGCAAGAAGAAGGGACTGCGGAACATATTCTATTGGAATGTAAGGGTATTCATCCAACACCGCAAGGGAATGTGACCCTGTGGGAAGCACTCTACACTCTTAAAAATGAACTTACCGCATAGCACGCTCCTAGCCAACCATAATCGCAAATGATATCGTTATCTGCCTTGATTTGTTGAAATCGGGAGGCGTACGCCTTTTTCCTGACACTTATGCTGTTCATAATTGTCACAAAAAAGGCGTACGCCTCCCGTTTTCAACAAATCAGGGCAGATAACGATATCATTTGAGATATGTTTGGCTAGGAGCGTGCTATGCGGTGAGGTTCATTTTTAAGAGTGTAGGTTTTCCAAATGATGGGGACGAATTTAATACTGAAGCAGTACAAAATATACGAAGAACCGATTAAATGATTGGTGGTACAAAACTAAGGACTATAACTCACGTAGAGATAGACATAAGTAAGTTGTAGAACCGTTGTGATGGCATGACTCTAGGCTAGATGGCGCAAGCCACCCTCCGTTCCAGAGGGAGAGAGAGAGAGAGAGAGATACATGATAATGATATGGGGATGACTTCCGCTCCAGAGGGAAAAGCCCATTCACCCATTGTAAAACTTCGTCACAGTTGCAGTAGCAACTTGAATTAATATCTGTCGTTCTGGGTCGCGTTAAAGATGGGCATTAACTGAGGCAGCTAAATGAAGATGATTATTTTGGGCTAATCGGGTAAACGAAAGGCCACGTACAGCTAAACAAGACGCAGTTAGTTTGTCGTGTCACTTTGCCTGCGCATTCTGTGCACAAAACTCTGCTCGGTTGCTTGCTCGGTTTGCCAGGTCACTCTAAATGGAAAGAATTCATTCCCGTTTTGTTATGGCACTTCCGATATTGTTATAAATAATGTGACAAGTTTTAAGTACTTGGACATAACCATAACATCAAAGGTGGGCTGGGGAGTGCATATAAAAAAAAGTGTGCTCTTCGGCGATGAGGAAATTAGGTATGTTAAGGAGGAAACTCGACAAAACTCCTGTCAGCGTAAAACTACTAGCTTATAAATCAATCATCAGGTCAACTCTTGAGTACGCGAGTAATGTCTGGGACCCATATAAGAAGATCCACATTGAAAAAATTGAAAGGATTCAAAACCGTGCTTTGAGATTTATACACTCTGCTTATGGCAGACACGTTTCAGTATCGGACTTAAGACATCAGGCAAAAATTGAAAAATTAGACAAACGTGGGAAAATTGAGAGACTAAAAACATTTAGTGGGATAATGAGCAGTCAATTAGGGGGGGGGGGATACGTTTAATGCAAAGTAAAAAAAAGAGGAGGGAAAGGTTAGCCACGATGTGTGCTTGCTATTCCCTAACGCTTTCAAGCAAACAAAAGAAGATACAGACAGCTGGGATACAGAAAATTATGAAAAAATGCAGAAGAAACAGCTCCTTCAGTAATCGTTGCGCATAGGACGTATCAGAGAATGCCCAGGGGATTAGATTCCCGAAGGAATCGTGTCAGCGCAGACGTGACTTCAGCGTGCTGGGTAGGGCCAAGTATAGCACCGCGAGGGAATGCTCTCGGTCAATTAGGGATAGAGGCAAATCACTACATTGTTCCTGAGGAACAGGGAATGGCACTGCGATCACGTCACCATTATTCTTTAAAACCTTTCCAAAGCCGAGTAAATATTTTTAAATACTCATATTTTGTTCGTACTCTATAGAAGATTGGAATCGGCTTCCAGGAAATGTAGTAAGACATCTACACAATTTACCGGCTTTTATTAGGGCATTGAAGGGCTTTATGTGCCTGTGCATCCATGAGCTTCATGTTTCGTCTTTGTCTTTCTTTTTTTTTTTCTCTCTCTCTCTTTTGTTTGTTCTTCCGTTGTTGTTTCTCCTTTTCTATATTGCATGGGTGAGTGTTTTTGGCGCATACAGGAACTGCAGGTTTAGTTTTGACTTTACTTGAGTTGACATTGTAGTTACTGTACTTAATATTTGCTATGTGAATTGTATCTCTCCTGTTATGGCTCGTCAAGGGCCAACAGTATTTATAAATAAATAACCAAAACAACCGGTAACGTAACCACTATTTGACGAACCCGATACACAGCGAAAGGAATGTTGAGTGAGACGATGTTCGTAGGGTCATACTGACGGTTGGCAGCGGGATCACTCGAAACTGTTTGCCGTCATTTTTTCCCCCTAGGAATTCGGCGATGAAACAGCTACTGTGTTTGATCACTAATCGATGACGTGACCCAACCTATATTCTTGTGACGTAACACAACGTTACGATATCGATACTGTGAACGGAAAAGAATTTGTACAAAGTTCAGTTCAAGTTAGAGACGCAATTTGCCTCACGTGCAACCGTTCAGAAGCTTTCTGAACCCCCCGCCACGTACACGTCGGAGGAACGCAGTCTTGTAGGCCTGCTTTAGAAGGATACATTCCACGCATGCCGAAAAAAAAAGAGAGGTACTTCGTCCAATCGGCCAGAAGAGGATGGTAAACCTTTTACGGTGACCGAAAAGCTGCAAAATTACGAAAGATAAACTCGAAATCCCGCATTCTTGGCATTTGCGGATGCGCAGGGCATCGGGCACTCGACTAAAGTAGCATCACGTAACTGCTCCGGGCAAGGTGACCCTCTCCCCCTCCTCTCTCTCTCTCGCTGCGGTTCCTCCACAAAAAAGCATGCGATGAGAGCAGGATACGATGCGGAGGAAACTGGCGTTGCGTAATTTGCCTCGTGCGGAGGTACTGCCCCCGAACCGGGGCCTCCGAAAGGCTGTCCCTGATGGGAAATCTCCGCCTGCACTGTCCAAATTACCGGCTTTTGTGGCAGGCTTTTGTGTACGTATAACTTGTTTCTCCTTTTCTTTCACCAGAAAGGAGGGGAGCGACATTATAAGGCGCATTTTCGTGCGTGTATACATAGTTGCAGGAATAGGGATTGCGGTCGTGAGTGTACAGGGACGCTATACGTGTCTGCCTCGAGGCGTGTGTGTATACCTGCGTGCATTGTTGATTGTGCTGCGTCACACACCACGACCGTCTTGTACCCCTGTCACACGGGCATTCTTCAATGACCACTGAACAACCGCGTAGCACCACCAGGTGTGTAGCGTGTCAAATTCTCCAAAAAGCATTAGATCCAATGCTCCCTGACAGGGCGACACCTTAGACGCTTGGTGGCGCTACGCGGATGTTCATTGGCCATTGATCTCAATGAGCCTGTACACGTGACTCTTCCCGGTTTATCTACCACATCTTTCAAATTCAACTTGATTAGGAAGAATAGCAGAGCAGGTTATCCAGTTTATTTACTGCAAGACGACAGTTGACGAAAAGTCAATGAGTGTCAGTGTGAGTGTTGTTATCTGGCATGTAGGACTATAGGGCAAAGTTAGTGTCTTTGCAAAGGGGGCTACCTTCATATGTAGTTCTTCTACCTGATAACAATACACAGTGAGTGTCAATGATGACAGTACACGTGCCGGTGGCGGGACTGGAACCCATGCACACCTATCTGATTTCCGGGTGTGCTTGCACAAGTTTATCGTAGTCAGCCTGAAGGTAAACGATATCCGCATTTCGATCTTTGGCATTGGACGGGATTTAATCTGAGCACATAAGCCACTTTCGCCAGCTCGTCTATGGGGCTTACTGTGTCCAAAAAAAAAAAAAAAGAAACAGTTCTTTCCATTAGCGTGGATAATTTCCGTGCTCTGCACCTACCTTTGGCACGGGGGCTCTCGCTGTTCCATGCCTTCCTCTCTCGTGCTTCAGAAAACTTGCAAATTGACCACCAAGTATCATACAATTGCCAAGCGTTCCCATTATTCGCGCTTTCTCATATTAGATATTGGGAAGTCGCAACATTCCCTTCACTCAAAGGAGCACGGACAGGGGTCTACTCCCAAAAACCTTGCCATTCTTCCTTTCCGGAAGCTGCGCTTTTGAGGCGACGTCTTTCCGGGCGCGGAAGTGGCTTCATAAGCTTTGGAGTCAAATTTCCTGGAATGAAGGAGAACCATTACAGCGCATGTTGACAATAGATATTAATAGATTGTAAAGTTGCATGGCAGATGAAACACGAGGCAAGCTAAGTCGAGACCAGAAATGCGCGTATCGTCTTACAATGTCTTACGATCAGTGTTGAACGGCCGTTCACCCTCGCGGAGATTCTTGGACCGTGGTCGAACGCTGCCCACCAGATGCAAGGCCTTCGTGTTCTTGCGGAGTTCTTGCGCTCCACCGGCCATGGCGACGGAGCTTTGAAAGTGCTCCCCTCCCCCATTATCATCCCCTCATCCATTTCCAATGAGCAATAGGGCAGCGTACCACAACAGCGGTGGTGAATCGCCCACCTCGTCATCATCCAATGTGTGTGTGTGTGTGCGTTACGATCTTCTTCATCTTGCGAGTTTTCAAAGGAGCGTTTCTTGGAGACAGTGCAGACCACGCTTCGAAATACACGATATTCAACACGTAACGAAATAATAAAAGAGAGGGGACAAGCTTTCCCGGCGAACTTCCTGGGGGAACGACACAAGGAAAGGTTAGCACCGCCTGGTATAGTAACCGCGGAACCGCCCAAAAAGTGGCATAACCTGATGACAACGTTGACTCACGTGTCATCTTTCACGCCTCAGAGTACCTCTGCTACAACCAATCGAATAAATCCTCAAATCCCCAACTCATATCGTTGCAGCGTCTGACCACCGAAGCTCATGGACGTTTACTAACGGGCACAGGACTCCTTTAGACACCAGCAGTGAACCCACGAATACTGAGTAGCCCGCGAGCGAGTAGTACATGTATAGCTCTAATAACCTGCACCATCGATCGATTGGCACCCGGCGACGCTCTTATCACAACAACCTGCACTTCTCTGGGAGCGAAAATGAAAGCGTCGGGTTCTCGAACGTTTATCCCCTGTCATTCGGATGGAAACGTCGTCTCTTGGCGCGAGTTTTATTTACAGTCGAATTTCGCCTGGAGCTCGAAAAACCTTGTCATATAACCTTACGTGCTTGCCGGAATAGATCGAAATGTTCTCGTATGCGACACTGTTCCAACACATCGTCGTGAGCACATTGTAAATATATAGGATTCGAGGCTGTTTACTGTGGAATCGAGAGGCAAATTACTCTACAGAGGTTGCACGGATGTCATCATGGCGTGTATAGCGATGGAGTTCAGTCGACAGATCGCACATCAGCTGCCACAGTCTTAAAAATGAACTACACCACATAGCACGCTGAAGGCCAACCACTGTACAGTGTGATACCCTCTATCACCTTTGGATTTGTGGAAAGCGCGGGGCGCACGCCTTTTTTGTGACAATTAACAGTTCTGCATAAGTGTCACAAAGAGGCGTACGCCTCCAGGTTTCAACTAATCAGGGGAGAGAACGATGTCACTCGGCATCATGGGAGCGTGCTATGCGGTGAAGTTCATTTTTAAGAGTGCAGTGTTGCGTTGTTATTTTCCTGCGCACAGCTGTGAGTGCGAATCGGTGACGTTTGTTTGCTCGCCGTATAGCGAGTTGTTGAGTTAGAGGCGGGATTCCATAACCTTGCATAATATACGGGCTGGTTAAAATAGCAGTATGGGCCGCCTGAATGTAGTAATGATTAGAGCGGATTTTTAGGCACTAGCAGGGGGCGCTCTTGACCGCATAGCACGCAGTATGCCAATCACCACCGCGGATGATATCACCCAGTCTCCTGATAAGCTGAGAAAGGGAGCGCACAGCTTTTTATGTACCAACTTTCCTTGCAATCGGAAGATACAGCGATACTATTGTGAATGTTGGTTGGCCTAGAACGATTTATGCGGCGACCAGCGCTACACTCTTAAAAATGAACTTCACCGCATAGCTCACACCTAGCCAACCATCATCTGGAATGACATCGTTCTCTTCCCTGATTTGCTCTAAACGGGGGCGTACACCATTTTTGTGACAATTATGAACTGCATAAGTGTCACAAAAAGGCGTAGGCATCCAATTTTCAACAAATCAGGGCAGATAAGGATATCATTCGAGATTATTGTTGGCTAGGAGCGAGCTATGAAGCCCTATCACCACCACCACCACCATCATTTCTAAGAGTGTACCTGTTAGTTCCTAAAAATCCGCTCTCATCATGCATTATTAAGACAGAGTGGGGTGGGGCGCCGTTGTCGGCCACACAGAAGAAGAAGAACAAACAAACAAACAAAAAAGCCGGAACTTCATCATATATAACATGCTCACTAGCCAACCACTATTTATAATGTCTCCACCATTCTATGTCCCGATTTGCTGAAAATGGGAGGAGCCGCATATCTTAACATATTATATGCCTATCCTTCATGTCAAGATGGCGACTTTGCCACAAGCGCGTCCGCGTGGGGGTTGCTACAAGGACTGTTTGTGGCACCCTTCTGAGAACACCTCTCCTCGAGTACACTCTTAAAAATGAACTTCACCTCCTAGCACCCTCCTAGCCAACCATACTCTCGAATGATATCGTTATCTGACCTGATTTGTTGAAAACAGGAGGCGTACGCCTTTTTGTGACACTTATGCTGTTCATAATTGTCAAAAAAAGGCGTACGCCTACCGTTTTCAACAAATCAGAGCAGATAACGATATCATTCGAGATGATGGTTTGCTAGGAGCGTGCTATGCGGTGAAGTTCATTTCTAAGAGTATACTCAGCATACACTTCATGCCCCCGGACCGGATTTGTGATTGGGTGCTTTGCACGTAGGTTTGTGTTCGCGCGCAACAAAAGCAGTTCACCGATGAGCCGCTAGGCTGCGATGTGTTTAGGAAAGAGGCCCATTTCTGCGAAGTATAAGTAGAACCATTGCCGCAGGAGCTCAGAATCTTTCATCGCGCGAGGTGGTGATTTACTTGTCTCAGGCGTGCCATAATGAAGCCGGAGTGTAATGTATGTTTGCTACCATTCCAGTACTACGTTTTATTTCCTCTCACCTCAATATAATTCGTATTCGTTTCCTTTCAGGTTGGTGAAACTTTCGTTTGTCTATGCTGGGGTGCCCAAGCATCGGCAAGCATCCGAGTCTGGGGACATCTTGAAGTGATCGTCACAACTGCTGAGGTTTGGCAGCGCATGTTACATCCGTCACAGGAAAAGAAATGTGCACGCATGCTCAGTTTGAACAAGCAAAAGAAAGTGTGATACCGCAGAAGGCACTTGGGCCGCACAAATGCGCGGCTCTTCCATCAAACTGGTCTCTATTCAACAAGTTCTCTCTGACAGATCGATCTCGGCAGACAGAAAGGGGGTGTTCCTGCTGTAAAAGAACAGTACAAGAAACGAGGAGAAAAGATAGAAGGGAGGAAGTGGCGTCCGTGGGTCGAGAGTATGATGAGTGGTCAGTAGAATCCGCCCAGGGATCGCTGCCGCACTTGAATAACGGAAAGTGAGGAGAGAGTCGTGAACAGTCAAAGTTGGGGTGCACGTACCCGAGCACGGTATTCGTCTTCTGTTTTCGATATCTAAAATGCAACGTTTTAAATGAATTGCTCACTCTGCAGTGGTAGGCGTTGAAAGTATATGAAGCAGATTATACTGGAGTATTTCTTGCTTACGACTAGCTGTGGTGAGTACCAGGACGACTCTGGATTAGTCCGATTTGCGTACAAATAGGTGAACAAACGAAGGCGCGTTTCTAGTTGCACACGTGACGAGCTCTATCAACGCCACCTATATAAAGAAAGCCCTATTAATGCCTCCTCTTCCTCCTTTGCCACGTGGACATACGGTGGTGGTGGTGGTGGTGGTGATAGGGCTTGCCGTTGTCGGCCTCACGTATGTGGGCAACGTCACGACTCACGCCCTGGGGGAAATGTGCGTCCTGGGCCGACTTCTAAGGGAACTGTGCCGACATATGTCTGAAAGCGTCTGAGGAAAACCCAGGAAAAACCCCAGACAGCACAGCCGGCACCGGGATTCGAACCCGGGTACCTCCCGGGACGACGACGACATACGAAGTCAAGATATCCTCAGTTTCAACCAATCGCCGCAGACGATCTCAAAAGTGGGCTTTCTCTGGGTACCAGTGTCTGCTGCTCATGGAGGCTACGGGCGGGGCGGAACTCTCGTGCTTGGCGAACTCTTACGTTACGTGGTTCAAGCGATCAGGCTTTCTTCATCTGGGTGGCATTTTGTCGCTGTATACAAATGGCGAATTCGGGTGGTCATTTGGTGGCAACTTTCCCTACTGTTCTCGTCACTTTTGACACATGTTCGCGTGGCGCTTTCCGAGCGCCAGGAATTTGCCAGCTAGCACTTCGCCCGGCCTCGATACAGCCGAGCAGCGGGTTCCCCAACTATATCCGGTGTCGTAACATCCTGACTGTGAGGGTGGCGAGGGCCACCATTGGCACGCACGTCGAACTTCACGTGAGTTAGCAGACGACGAAACCCGAAGACGAGCGGCCGCGATGCCACTAGCGTGATCCAAGCGGCTAAAACCGCTAGATTCCTGGTACTCATGTTCTGGTGGCAACGGTCACGTGATCCAGCGCGGGCGCCGACCTAGCAACTTGGCGTACCCTAGTACGTGTTGCCATGAAATGACCACCCGAATTCGCAAGACATCTGTTATCTGCCAGGTCGTGTAACCGAAGAGCAAAAAACGAACGTTATTCTCCTTCATTGCAGTGGGGTTGTAATCCAAACAGCGTTGTTGTTGCTGTTGCAGAAACATTCGTATCAGTAATGGCATTGTAAATGTACCCGGGAGGATATCTGTACCACGAAGACAGACAAAGCGGGAACGACGTGCATTGCGTCGTGTGATGTTCATCAGTGGTCGTTTAACCTGCGTTTTGTGCTGCAACGCAAAAGGTCGGCAGCTGGAACGTTTGTTACTCTAGTGGAGCAGGTGCTCCTCCTTGCAAATATGCTGTGCCCTCTTTATCTTCTTTTGCAATACTCTTCGGCCCGTGCTTTGTTGACGCACTTGTCGGCACTGAGCGCACGTTTCCAGCTGCCGTAACGTTTGTTTTAGAAAGCTCAAGTACATGTCTTTTCAGGGGTACGTTAAAGCATTGTTTTTCACTACCGTTGAGGGGCCATGAACGTGTTTTGGTAAGGCTTGACGTGCTACCTGTACGAGTAGATATTCACGTACTAGTGTGGACACACCTGAACGGTTGTCATTACTGGTACGTAGTGGGCATACGTTTTTGTAAGGTGTTGAAACTCTTTGGCCTATGTCACAGCCTGTCGGTTCATTCCAGAATGGCTGTAGACACGTATAGGGATAGTGAGGCTGCTTTTATTTCGTTTATTTTTATTTTTTTGTAAGCGGGACTCTTAGACTCGTTCATCATTAAAAGTACGGACTTCATAGGTCCGCACATGTTCGTTTCCGAGGCCTCATTTTTGAGCCGCGTTGCGACTGTGGCCATAAAGCCGAAGGGGAGGGGGGATATGTTTATTGAAAAAAAAAAAAAAAGCAAGGAAAGGTTAGTCAGGCAAAGACCGACTTGCTGTTCCTTTCATAAAAAGGAACGAAAAAAAGGAAAGGGAACGAAATGATAGAAAGAAAACGAAAAAAGGAAAGAAACCAAACAGAAAGAAAACGAAAAAAAGGAGAGAAAACACACGCACATACACACAGATACACAAAAGGTCCTTAGAGGCTGGTCGAGAGACCGGTGGCACGGAGGAAGCTCAAGAGGGCAGTCATAACTGCCCCTGATTGTGCATGACCGGGCCGAGCAGGGTGGCCGAAGTGACGTTAGTGATTAGGGTTAGGTAGACGCGCAAGGGTCCACATTGCTGGCGCATAATTGGGAGTGGTTGAGGAGGAAGGAAGATGATCCTTCAGGCGGGCGATGGTCTTGCGGAAAGCTGAGTCAGGGCATTCGTCGTCAATATGTCACAGATAGTGGTGAGGGTGACTGGTGAGATAGCGAGAATATACTCGAAGTGTATCAGCATCCCACAGAACAGGGACAGGAGTCTCCCGTGCTTCAGCAAGAGTGCCTAAGTCTCTGATGTTCGTGGTACTCCCAGACAAATGCGAAGGCCGCGGGCTTGGATGTTAAGTAGCTCGCGCTCCTGTGTTTGGCTTAGGGCATGCAAGATAGGGAGGCTGTAGCGTAGTGTCCCCAACACGAGGGCCTGATGGACGCGATGAAGATCAGAGCAGGACGCACCAGCAATACGTCTGAGGACGTGAACTGAGGCAGCCGTCTTTATGGTAACCATCGTCACATGTCGGGACCAAGTTAGGTCACGATCAAGTATTACTCCTAGGTATCGGCATGAAGTGGCGAAAGTCAGAGGGGAGAAAGCATTGTTTTTCACTACCGTTGAGGGGCCATGAACGTGTTTTGGTAAGGCTTGACGTGCTACCTGTACGAGTAGATATTCACGTACTAGTGTGGACACACCTGAACGGTTGTCATTACTGGTACGTAGTGGGCATACGTTTTTGTAAGGTGTTGAAACTCTTTGGCCTATGTCACAGCCTGTCGGTTCATTCCAGAATGGCTGTAGACACGTATAGGGATAGTGAGGCTGCTTTTATTTCGTTCAAAGGGGGAGTCAAGGTAGAGCGGATACCTGCGGAAGTACTTGCGCGAGACACCATTGCAACAGTCTTCGCCGGTGACACCGTTAGGCCACGGGAGGCAAGATAGGTGGTAATCACATGTAGAGAGCTTTGCAGTCGGCGCTGGATCGTATCTCGACGGGTTCCAGAAGTCCAGATGCAGATGTCGTCGGCGTATGTTGTGATGGATGTATGAGCAGGGATCAACGGGGTAAGGGAAGCCATGATACGATTAAAGAGGAGGGGGCTAAGGACACTACCCTGCGGGACCCCACGGGTCACGTGGTGCTTGGTGGTGTCACCACCAGAGGTGCGCACGAAGAGATAGCGGCCGGATAAAAAGTCTTGTATCCATCGCAGAGGGCAGCCGCCAACTTGAGCCGCAGTAAGAGCGTCAAGGATGGCGGCATGGTAAACACTGTCGTAGGCTTTCTTTACGTCCAGGAACACAGCGGCAGTAATAATCCCTCTGCTTTGGCTTGTTGTACCTGACTGACTAGGTTGATGACACAGTCCAGTGCTGATCGGCCCGGGCGGAAACCCGCCGTCACTTCCGGGAAATACTCAGTAGTCTCAAGGAACCAGCTGAGACATGTGAAAATCATGCGTTCAAGTGTCTTCCCTATAAGTGGTGGTAAGTCTGACGCAAAAATCTTCGGCAATTTGTAGTCCACTCTGTGATGTACAAAGGGACAGGGAGCGGAACGGATTCCGCTGAGATACAGGGGAGGAAAGACCTCGTAGTACTCCCCATATCCGGGAGAGTGGTGTACGAGGGGATAAAAAGGACGTGAACCTGCGCCAATTGTCCCGCGCAAGCTGACGCAGATGGCGCCCAATAGCTTTCTGAACCCGCCGGGCTTCGAGGCGGTCAGGAGCGTGACCAGTGCGTCGGGCACGGCGTTCCGCGCGACGACGAAGAGCACGAAGCCGCTCGTACTTAGCATCGACGGCAGAGAAGCACTCCGGGACACGGAAGCAGCTAGTAGCAGCCTGCGCAGCACCTGCTACAGTACGAGCAAAATCCTGCTGGTTTCCCAGTGCATTGTTTGACGAAGCCGACTCCAGTGTGGCCTGATACAGCTGCCAGTTGGTTCGCTTGACGGAAAAAAAGCTGAAGGATTTGTTTATAAGCGTCCTTGCAGCTGAACTGTTATATCTGAGCACACGTGGCATAGAAATTACGTCGCACGTTGTCTGACTAAGGAAAGGTCAGTCTGTCGCGAACGTGGACCATATAGTTCCCATGATGCCTTTCGCTTTCTTGTACTTCAACGCAAAATACGACGCAACATCAGTTCTCCAGACAATCGATACGTCTTCACAAAAGCCAAGCAATGACAAGTTCTCTACGCAAAAGAAAAAAACAGAAGAAGAAGAAGAACGAAATACTAAGCAAGAGTTCTTGCAGTCACCAGGATCCGTGAAATGAAGCAGCCGCCTCTGCACTCGAAAGCACAGATGCCGCAGGGGTCCCTTCTGCCTGTCATGGCGTGACCGCAGGGGCATTTCGACAGCGTACTGCGATTGGCCCGCACATTTCCACCCGCCGTAGCAATGTTATGTCTCCAAGCACACACATACCATATATTTTTCAGACAAAAAGGTTTAATATGCAAGACCTGTGATATACTAAGATACGGCGCCCCCTTTGTACACGTGTTTGTTTGTGTGTGTGTGGGAGGGTGTATAGTCAATACACAACGACGATTCGAATTTCTGCCTGTCTGATTACGGAATTCTCGAGCGCCAGTAAGGTTGCCCTCTCTAACAGGGTAAACAATTATACTGATTGCAAATGCGTAATCGAACGCCCTGCTGCGCGTTCTTGGCGCATAGTTACACCGGGGACTCTGTCGTACGGAAACCTTAATGCGGCCTCGATTATCTTCCAATGACTCCCCACGAGAGCTCATTAGAAGTTACTGTAGTTGCGATTAAGCTGACCAGAACACGTCAAGGATTATGTAAGAGGAGATTTTTTCGATTGCGATTTCTCTCTGTACGCATTGAACGCCATAAGTGCGGGAGGTGAGCTGGGTCCGCATCCCGGCACCGGCATCCCTGTCGTTCATGTCATTCGTCTGTTGTCGACTACTTTGCCTGCGTTTTCCTTGGACACGCTAAGTCAAATGTCAGCACGGTCACGGTGTAGTCGGCCTGGGACGTGCTGTCCTTCCTGCATGCCGCCAGGTCGGACGGGAAACACTACCAACTTCACGTAAAAAAAAAAGAGAGAAAAAAAAAAGGACAGAAGAAAATGAGATTTGAACTTCAAGGGGTCGCGATGGTTCGGCTCAGGTTATGCTAAATGTGAAAGATAATTGTTTGCAACGACGTGAACCTGCACTCCGAGCGTTACAGCAAAAAGGGTAAGAGATGCGTAGAAAGTGAGCATTGCGAACACCAAAACTCATCAGGCTCTGTCCCTGCCACACGAAGAAGCGCGGGAGAGGCCACGTGCTTACGAGAATCAATGGGAATGACTGTAGATCCCGCTCCTCTTCTTTGTTATCATTAAACACCTCCCCCCCCCCCCGCTCCTCTGACGTCTGAGCTGGATGCGGGCGTGTGTGCGAGGGCCTGCATGTCGCAAACATGGATACGTAAAAAAAAAAGAGTCATCTTTCCTTCGGTACTCTGGAATGCAGTAGTACCAGTGCAGTGTACCTGTGAACGTACCTTGTAAAAATGCCACGCTGACATGTAGCTGACGTCGGTTGTATTGTTAAGGTACGTTCCCACTCTCGGAGCGGGGAGCGGCGAACGGAGAACGGCGAGAGTGTCCGCTCCAAACCGAGGTTCGCCGTACCCTCGAGATAAACCGACGAGGGCGCATGCGAGGGCGAAAGAAGCGAGACTTCCGCGCGCGCTACGAGGCAATCGTTTGTTTTCATGCGCCACGGACCCTCGTCGTATTCTTCGCCTTGATTGGTTGGTCGCTGCCGTCCGCCGTAGTCAGTCGCTCGCTTGAACGGCGCCGGAGAACGGCGCTCCGGCGTCCTTCAAGTTGCGTTTCTGCTGTTGCGGGCGCCGTTCCGGGCTCTCGCAGGGCAGTGGGAACGCGCCTTTGCACCTCCAACGTGCGTGACTGCACGTGAATAGATGCCACAAAAGGGGATTGGTCGGGCACTCGTACTAATAATTGTCCTTTCAGTTGCGTAGTTGCTCGGGTGTCAATGTTGAGACTCGATGTTGAGCCTCGAAGCAGATGATGTTCTTGGTCCTTTTCAAAGTGACGTTCAGGCGACGCTGCACACGTTGGGCGTATAGCTTGGGAGCACTACACCTCGGATGTGTGCTCAACTTTACCCGTGTCCAGTACTCGGGTTATGAATTATTTGCGTAAAGCCCACTGGCTATTTCTTTCTCGGGTACGAGGCGTTTGTTTGTTTGTTTGTAACGAAAAAAATGAGGAGAAATTGAACTCGTCTCCCGACTTGGAGCTGGAGTTGGACGGATTAAAAATAATACGACTCCCGACTTGTTCTGCTACTCCTAACATAAACATAACGAGGCGTTTGTGATGGTCTTCGTATCGGAACATTTGCGACAACGACGGTACAGAAATTACGCTAAGCCGGCTTTACCTCGCGTGAAAACTATATGATCCTGAGCATAGATTGAGAAGTTACCCGTCAAAAAGAGCTCGTTACGAGTTAAGTTACCGTGCGAAAAATGTAACTAAGTTAATAACGAAGTTCTTCAGCCTGAAATGTAACTCGCAGTTACGGAGTTACTTAAAAAAAAAGAACGAGTTACTTCCAAGTTCCTTCGGACACAAAATAGCACTACACAGGTGCAGCGCGCGTGAACAGTTGAGTTAGACCTTGAGTTGCCTGCGGAGGAGTGCAACACGCTTAGATCGTTTTCGTTTATGTCCAACAATTCGACCGCTTTGCATATTACTCCCTGTGGGCGCACAATGGTTCAGCTTCATTTCAATGGCAGCAGTTCTTACTTCCTGAATAGGATACTGTCATTGATTGAATATCACATTCTGTGGCATAAAATGCCATGAAGGAACCGAAGAGACAGCAAGAAAATAAGTGGACGTGAATAGAAAGCGAATTAAAAGTAACTTGGAACTTAGCTTAAGTTACTTTGGCAAAGTTACCTAAAAAAGAAACGAGTTCATCTGAAAGTTACCACGCCGCAAAAGTACCGTGTTAAGTTACAAGTTACAAAAACAAAAACAAAAAAAAACAAGGAACTTAGTTACAGCAACGAGTTACTTGTAACGAGTTCCTTCGAACTCTGATCCTGAGCGATGCCACAGGGGTCGGTCTGTGGATTAACTTTTGCGCAGCTGCCGCTTCTTTAACGATGTACAATGTAATAAAATGCGAGTAAGCTGGTATAACGGAGTTGATGGTAACATTTCCTTGGGCGTGAGGACGACGGGAACGCACGGAGAGACAGAGTCGTATACTGAACACGTACTGTCCACTTCTCTGCCTCCCCCGTCGTCCTCAAGCCCATGCGGAGGACTTTTACCGTGACCCCCCTACCCCCAATAGTGCTCGCATCTTTGGCAGCGGGTTCGAACCAGCTACCTTGGAGTATGTTGCCCGGAGGTGTGTGTGTGTGTGTGCTGCAGATCGAACAGGCAGTAAGACATATCGGTAAGTGGGAGTCTGTATTCAGAACGCGTGCCCGGGTCGCTCCGAACACCTAGTCTCGCACGGAATGCTGACGGGTATTAACAACGAGAGCAGAGTTTCAACAATAAAAGTCAAAAGTAATGTAATCTGGAAGTGTCAAGGGAGCTTGATGCATGACCGTCTATTCCGCTACATTGTTACTCAGGCTGCTTCGCAAAGAATCGTGGTTGCTCTTTTTCTTCTTGGAAGGCTGCGTTCACTGGGAATTTATAATGTACACTTGCGAGACGGCTTGTACATTAATTACGCTCTCGGAATTAAAAAGAAAAGACGTTTTTTTCACATGCACTTAATTTGCAGTTTCATTTCACCCCGGGGAAATCGCATCAAACACACTTGTGTCACTTGACAAAGTTAATGAAGTCGTTGTTACGTATACCAGCTAATCTTTATTAAGGCAGATGAATGAATTTAATGCGCACTGAAGTTGCAGGTGGCGGTCAACCCTCGGGTATGGTGTGATCGAGCTTCTTCTTTTTTTCTCCATTAAATTGTTCGTGTATTAGTGTGTCCATTAGTCGTGCATTAGTGTGTCCACGTTGCAGTAATTAAGCTCATAATCACTGCATAACTCTTGGGCTCCAGATGTCGAGAATGTACGTGTGAACTTGAGCACTCAGAATCAGTGTCAGCCAATTTCTTTTGAATAGGCTGTTAGAATTGCAGATTCGGTATTACTCAGGGATGCTGGGAGGCCCCACCCCTGAAACGGGCAGGAGGGTTCAGAACGAGGGCGCTTTACAGAAGTGTCATTGAAGCACAACTTTGTTTCTAGCGTATAGTTAACGCAATCCAAGTTTTTAATGAACAACAACAACAACGTTATTTTGAGATGATGAATGACGAGTTTCATCGTCAGGGGCGATACTCTTCCCCATTGCTGGACATGCCGTTTGGCTGACCTTTCCTCTCTTCTTTTTGTTTGTTCTAATAAATATATCCCCCACTCCACCCCACCCCGTTACTCGTGGTGATGTGGGGAATGAAGTAATGAGCCACTTCTCAATAAGTTTTTAATGAAATGGCAATGTTAAGAGTAGCATTAAGTCTCCATACGCTATGCAAATACACAATTTTCGCAGAAAGGACTCGATGTTATATAAACATGGTGTAGTACGTGTTATAAACGTGTTATATAAAATAATGTTATATAAATATCGTATAAACGGCTAGGTGCACAGAGACGTTACATCCGAGAAGGTTAGAAAGCGGCGCTAGCGGTAAGCGAAAGATCAGCCAGAGGAAACATTAATTCACACGCTCTCAAGGGAGAAAGAGAGAGAGAGAGTACGCAAAGGGAGCGGCAAAGAGCATCCACGTAACATAAAGGCAGTAGTATCTCACACTCCGAAACGGACAAGAGTTACGATGGGCGGTCTGGTCTATCCACACCCAAAGTCGGCAGCAGCATTCTTGGATGCCTTGACGCCGGTGAGACCGACCGGTTCCCTGAATTATGCTCTTCAGGAAGGGAGGGTATTGCTTCACCCCATCTTCGCCTTTGAATTGTTCCTACTTTTCGCTGTGTTTCTTTATTGACATCTTAAGGCATGAATGCCGATGCAGTCATGACCCCTGGCATCTTAGCGGTATTAAGCGTAATTCACGAGGTCGTCTGCAAGGATTTAAAGGGACGGTTGCCTTCGCCTCCATCGATTCCGAAACTATGGTGGCATTTTATTCCTCGTTGATCACGGACCATGGTACCGAGAATGCGAAAGCGAAACCATGCGAATTATTCCGTAGTTTTTGTGCAATTTGATAAAGTACGCCCCAGGAGCAGACGCCGGATGTTGAGGGCATGGCGGAATTCCCTCTCTGGAAAATCGGGAAAACGTCATACTGTAACTGATTAATGATGGCACGCCTTTGACAAAGCCGCCTGAGCGGCGGTCGTAGACGAGTTCGGAAATGATCGTCGGCAGAGTCAGTCGGCTGCGCGCTGCCCTCTGATTGGAGTACAAAAGTACGTCACCTTTATATCCTTGCCGCTGGGGCTCCCCCAGCTGCAGGGGCAAGCTAACCCATAAAACTCCTTTATTTGATATCTATGCACTTTTCTGGAGAGAAAAATTGGCCGAGGTGACTGTCGAACAATGTCAAATATTGTGGCACTTGTTTCATGCGCACGTTTCGGAAGGATACTGCTACGAAAAACGAAGCGCGTACCGAAATGCTTTCGCACTTTGGCGCTCGCAATAGAAAAAAGGAAAACGTGGAGAAAACATTCGCCGAGCATGTTTCATGTTGTACGGACGTCGAAAAAATAAGTGCCCTTTTTTCTCCGACTGCTCATGTTACATGGCAAGTACACTCTTAAAAAATGAACTTCACCGCATAGCACGCTCCTAGCCAGCCATCATCTCGAATGATATCGTTATCAGCCCTGATTTGTTGAAAACGGGGGGCGTACGCCTTTTTTGTGACAATTATGAACAGCATAAGTGTCACAAAAAAGGCGTACGCCCCCCGTTTTCAACAAATCAGGGCTGATAACGATATCATTCGAGATGATGGTTGGCTGGGAGCGTGCTATGCGGTGAAGTTCATTTTTAAGAGTGTATAGTGCTGTGTGCGTGCCCTCTCAAGTGTAAATTTACGTGTTTTACTGCTATAGGATGTCGGATAAGTCTGATTACCGACATTGAAAGAAGTTACGAAATGGCGCACAGGAACAGCAATCGCGTTGTTTACAGACGGCCGATCATGGGCGCGGACATCATTATGGTCACGTGCATGTCGTCGTTTGCAATGACGTATCGAAAATGTCACCCAATAGTCTATGAACCGATACATGGTAGGGCACCCCTGTGCCGCGAGCTCACATTTGCCACTGAAAATTCACGTGTTGTGGCGCAGGATCACGACGCGCTCCCATCAGGTCCAGCTGCTTCACGGAGTGACGCGACGCGGATCTCACCAGCACCACCTCTGAACGATGTGACGTAACAAAGAAGTCCGATTGATGACACTAGACGAAATGTGCAGCTCAAAATTCGTGGCTTTCGCTACAGGAAATTCGTGTGTCATACGCTTGAAGTCAACCATTTTAGAGCTCTTCTCTTTGTACAGTCAGCAGAGCAGCATCGCAGAGTCTGCCTTCCGAATCCGAGTTCGATGCTGGTCGCGGGCACTTTGCGATCATTCAGTGCTGATGGAACACGCGATAAAGCGCTACCACCGCTACAATCCGCAATTCTTCCCAGTATGTAAGTGCGCCCGCACATATGTGTCCCCACTTGCCGCACCAGATACGCCTCCGCTTCGAGTTGGACACAGGAACACGACAGGACGAGCGCTACTTTTCAACTAAGCTTTACTGTAGATCGTCAGCAATCATTGATCCGATTTCATGGTGTATCTTGTAGCATCTCTGACCTGAGGGATTGGGTTCGAATCCCCCCGCTGGTGCCCTTTCATCATTCTTTAATTGACGCGCACGTTGCAAGGCGCGATATGGTATCATCTGCTTCCTAGATGCGCTGAACCTACCTCGTAAGAAAATCAACAGCGCACTTAGTGTCAACGTGCACTGGCACCGCCCACGTCGAAAAGGTGTCCCAGCTGCGCGCCCACGACGGAGGAAATACCGTTTCTAAGTCGGGGCAAATACTCCGGCGGACGCGTCGGAATTCCATCTCTTCCAGATAAGTACATAGGTTTATGTGAAGGGTTTTAAAGCTAGCTTGGTATGCGCGATGAGGAGCCTGGATTATCGAGGGGGAGTGAGCCCGACGGCAGTTGTTGAACTTGCTTGAACCTGCTGGCGGTGTTTTGGGGGACATCGAGATATCGTCAATAGGCCAGCGTCTCCAACGTCAACTCGTATCCAGTTATTTGTGTGTTTTAGTGTTCTGTTCTGTTGCGGTGTTCTGTTCTAATGGCGATTCGTAAATAGAGAGAGAGGCTGGTATCGTTGCCTTCTGTGCATGTTTCCGGTGTGGGTAGCGAGGGAAGGTCCAATAAATCAACTGCTTGTAGTTACTTTGTCTTTTCCGCAGTTTTTGTACATGTACACGGTGTGTGCAGAAATGCCCAAGTGGCATTTGCGCACGTAACTCGTTACCTGCTTATTGGATGAACTTCCGGTGGCTCACGACGACGCATATATGTGATCTGGAGCAACGGAAAAATCGTGGAAATTGATCTCCGTGTAACTCAGTCAATAAAGTGACGCAAATTTAGGCTCCGGTGCATTACAAAAGGCTGTACCGACGCCAACATGGCGGTCCCAGGCGAGAGTCGTGTGCGGTTACCGCCAAGGGGCGCTGGTGGTGGTGCTGAAAGGGCTCGCCGTTGTCGGCGCCAAGGGGCACTACCGGTGCACAACAGAAATGAGCATCCAAATGGGACTTCGTTTCGGTTTCTGCGCCGGCAGAGCCCCTAACGGTACCGGCACATAACCCTCCGAAGACCGCCGTGTTGATATCGGTGTAGCCATGCACAGAAGCCCAAATTTCCGTCGTTTTGTTTATTTTCTTTCACAGAGTTTAATTTCCGCGATTTTTCTGCCGGTTTAGTTCACATAGATGTGTCGTCGTGAGCCTCCGGAAGCTCATCCGGTAAGCAGGTAACGAGTTATATGTGAAAATACCACTTTAGGTTTTTCTGCAGACACCCTGTACTTATTGTTGTCATCGTCCAGCACGCGTTGTCATTCCTGGACTTTCCAAAGAAGACTGGTCCTGCTTTACACGCTTTGACTGAACTCAGCTGATTTTGTGACTTTTATGCCTCGTGCAACGATATTATCTGCTCATGAGAGGTTCATGTTACAACAGGCCAGGCCTCCACTAGCGCTGGCTCTGCTCCTCCGCTATGCTTTCAGGAGGAATGTTTAGAATGTTTCGAACGAGTGAGTTGGGTGATGATATACAAAAGCACGTAGCAGCCAGCGACTTATGTGATTCTCTTTGTTTTCTATAGCAGCATTTTCTATTTTGTTTTCTAAAAAACAAAATGAGACCAGTTTACTGCCTCATTACATTTACACTTGAAGGAGCAAGGCATTGACATATGGCTCGGAACCCTGTTTCATGCGTGATGCAGTCTGCCAAGAGCAGAGGTGGGCAAAACTCCTCACGGTCTTTGCCCTCACCTCGATTTTCCTGGACGGAGCTTTGTCCTCACCTCACCTCACCTCAACTACTTTTCGGAGAAGTTACCTCACCTCACCTCAAAAAAATTTCAGAGATTTTTCCTCGCCTGCCCTCACCTCAAATAATTTTTCAGAAAATTTTCCTCGCCTCACCTCACCTCAGAGCATTATCCGAAAAATGTCCTCACCTCACCTCAGCCTTTCCTGAAAAAATCTTTCCTCACCTCACCTCAAAACCTTTTCAGAGAATTTCCCTCACCTCACCTCAGCCTTGCATAAAAAAATTTCCCTCACCTCACCTCACCTCAAATTCCGTGAGGTGAGGGGGTTCAAGGCGCCCTCACCTCACTTGCAGTTAGGAGGGTGCCCCTCCCTGCTCAAGGTCGACGCTTCTCACTTTTTAAAATTAAAACACTGTCAAGGAGCCCGCGAAGAGGGAATCACACACGTAACATGAAAAACGGTTAGGAGCAACTAATATTTATTCGAACAAGAACTTTCGTGCAAGAGACTGCACTTCTTCAGGTTACACAACTAAGTGAAAATTAAATTTTAATTGAATTTAATTTTAATATAAAATTTAATTTTTTAAATTACGAAAGTATGCAGCGTAAAGCAAGTATCGAGACTAAAGCATCAGGTCCCGACTCTCTGCTTCAGCGGTAGATTGTGACTGTAGGTGTTTGTGGCGCAAGCGCAACAAAGGCCAGAAAGCGCCACGACTGCGGTGAGTACACTCTTAAAAATGAACTTCACCACATAGCACGCTCCTAGCCAACCACCATCCCGAATGACAACGTTCTCGCCCCTGATTTGTTGAAAACGGGGGGAGGAGCCTATTTTGTGCCGTGCATAATGGCACGAAATAGGCTCCTCCTCCCGTTTTCAACAAATCAGGGGAGAGAACGTTGTCATTCGGGATGGTGGTTGGCTAGGAGCGTGCTATGTGGTGAAGTTCATTTTTAAGAGTGTACCTGATGAATGGCGATGATAGCTAAAATTATTTACGGATCATGTCCTACGCATTATATCATGGCCGCTCGCCATCAGCTAGTGGGATGGCAGGTGCATTGCTAATTGTCTCGTTCACCGCCTTCGCATGGCATCCGATAGGTTGAGCGCTACAGTGGTGGTCGAATCGAAGCGCAGCTTTGTGAATCATAATCGTATGAGTGTCACGTCATCAGTGCACCCAATGTCGTGCCCCCTACTTTTTGTGAGATGTGCAGCCAGAGTCTCTAGACCCATCGTCAGGACTCAGGACCAGCAAATAAGCAGCGATTATTGATAGTGAAGTGCAACGGCTCGCGTCGTTTGGTTTACAACAGTCACTGAAAAAACAAATAAAGTAAAGAAGACAGCCCTAACAACTACCTTTTGCCAACTTGCCTCATATCACCTAAAAATTTTCGGACAAATTTTCCCCTTTCTTCTCTCGACACACGAAAAAAAGTTCTCACCTCACATGAAAAAGGAATCCTCACCTCAGAAAATTTTAACAAAATTTCCCTCACCTCACCTCACCTAAAAAATTTTTCAGAAAATGTATCTCATCCCACCTCACCTCACCTCACCTCAGTCTTTCCCAAGGAAAATGTCCCTCACCTCACCTCAGCGTCTTCTAAGAAGATTTTTCCTCACCTCACCTCAACCATTGCTCCAAAAGATGCTCCTCACCTCACCTCACCTCAAATTCCGTGAGGTGAGGGTGAGGGAGCCCTCACCCTCACAAGCCCTCGCGAGGGTGCCCACCTCTGGCCAAGAGCCATCATACACAATATTTTCGCTGTGCGGTGTATTGCCACTGCGCTAACAAATTTACGAAAACACCCGGAAGAAGCACCAATTTTTTTTTTTTTTTTTTTCTTTATCACATCACGTCATCGACTCTACCCGATCCCTTCGCATGATGCCGGCAGGCCTGCTAGCAGGCACAGGCCCTCGTTGAGCACCGAAAATTCGTCTGCTACTGCTATACGGCGCTTCGGCCACGCCGTGCTCATGGGCCCTCCCATGGGGATTGCGAACGTCACAAAGTGACATTGACACTCTCTTTTCAGGAGTGCAAAGTTTCTGAGGGTATACAGATCAGAGGGGCGCTGTCGCGTGCGTTACAGGTCACCTGTTTGTCGTTCCTTCGCGAAAGCTCAGGTTACTCGTTGCCAGTGTTGGACACAGCGGCGCTACTGTATTCGCTACATTTTTTCGGTAGCGTAGTAGCGATCCCGCTACATTTTAATTTGATAACGGAAAAAGTATTTCCGCTACAAATATGGGTAGCGGTAGCGGAGGACTCCTTCTCTGCTGCCGCTACTTTTCATCGTATGGAAGACGTCGAACACAGAGAAAAAAGTGAGATCTAAAAGCGATAAAACCCCGGTGCAGGGGACCGCCTAAATAGACAGTAGGTTAAAAGCGATAAAAACCGGGCTGTTTGGTGGTACATCTAAAAGGATCGCTTTGAGGTGTACCACCAAACAGCCCGGTTTTTATCGCTTTTTAAAAAAGTGAGATAACGGTGAGGCAAAACTTTTTCCTAGTTATTCCTTTCGCTTACTAGTTAATGGGGTAGACTCGGGTGACGATCTTCTTCAATTTCACTAACTCTCGCAAGCTAACCGCAATCGAATATTTAGGGATATCGTTTCTGCTATTCTGTGCATTTAACCTTTTTAGCTCACATTTGCGAAAACACAAAGAGGCATGCATAACATACTGCAGATTATGGGCTATACGAAGCTCGTGTCCGATACAATCAGTTGCAACTTGCAAGGCTAGTGTGAGCGTGTTGACAGCCTATTTCAAACTGCGTTCTTTGCAACTTTATCGTTCGGAGCAGATAAACAAATCATTCTGTCTTTTGGAACAGGAATTCGAACATATATTGCAAATGTAACTAGATATCGCCATAGTCATTGCACTCCAAACGTACCGCCGACTTTGTTCCGCGGGCGAAGCATTTCTGGCAAAATAGAATTACCTTTAGCTTACACAGGTTGCCGAACGCGATCTAGTTATTTTCTCACATTAATTACGTTACACTGTAGATATGTGAGCCATAAAAAAATGAAGAAATAATATCATTATTCGGGAGTCAGTGTACGCCGACAAGCTTATTAATACTACGGCAAGCAGTTCCATCATCACCACCACCTTATTAATTAAGGAATGAATCGGGAGTCAGCTTTTTAATACTACTGCAAGCAGTTCCATCATCATCACTATACCATACTAATTTATTATTATACCTTATTAATTAACGAATACATAATAATATTAGTCGGGAGTCAGTGTACGGCAACAAGCTTATTAATGCAACGGCAAGCAGTTCCGTCATCACCACTACGTTTGTTAATGCTCTTTGCACACTTGCTTGGTGGCGCTGTGTTTACAGCGTTTGACACATTTAGAAAAAAAGGTACGCATTTTTTTAACTTAATTATGGAAGTAATCTCACAGAGGCAGACTCTTCCTGAGGACCTTATAATCCCGGAAAAAGCGTATTAAACATAGTTTTTCGTATAGTCACCCGGTTCGTAAGAGAAGCCGTCGTGTGGCTGGAAGAATGGAAGCAGGGGGAGCTAGGCAACAATAGTGACTTCTAATTCCTGTGAGACCTAAGCTTTGATGCAGTATGCCAACAGCACTCAGAAAGATAGGAACAGAATTCAAGCGAGCCGGTGTACATCCAGAGAAAACGTGTCCCTGAGTTTGGGGAAGCCAATTACACGACGAGCACATCACTCAGAAGGCTGTTTTGTTCTTCTTGGTGGCGTTGGTCCTGGCGAAAGCATGAGCAAACATTATGTCTTTCGTTTTATCTCTTTACCACCTGGGTAGCTACTTAGTGATGACTCGATGAGTGGTTGCTTATGATGGCAGTTGCGCCGCTTTACCATAGGGAAAACTGATCAATCCGTCGCTGTAAGCAGACGGAAAGTTTGAGGTTGGGATTCGCGGATATATCTCGAACAAAGTACTGTTATTGCAGAAAAATAGTATTGTGTTCGTAACATTCTAACGGGAAAATTCTTAAATGCACATTTGCTCAAGGTGCAGTAAATTATGTCTTGAATGCGCATCATCTCAAGGTCAGGATCAATGTGAGACAATATATCGTGGCTGTTAATAGTGGTATATTACTTTATGCTGCACGCTGGCTATGTGAAGGAACGAATATTGGACCGTCTTTAGACACATTCGGCAACGAGATGCCCACGGCAAGGTGTTGTCTATAGAGAAGGGTACGGTAGCGGAAAAATAGCGGCATAGTATATACGTTACTTCGTAGCCCTATAGCGGTATCGTGTTAGTTATTCAAGTTTGTAGCGACGCTAGTATTGGTCTACTTTTTTGTTGAGCAGCGGGTAGCGGCGATGCCGTTACTTCGTTTTGGTAGCGGTGCACAACGTGCTGCAGTCGAAAACGAACGAAAAAAAAAAGGTTCGTGTGTGTTGCGACTTTAAACACCGAGTCATATGTTCCAATACGTGTATCAATATCTCAGGTACGTTTTCTTTGCTGCCATCTGGTTAACCCAGCATCAGGTGCGACACGGTGTGTTGACAGGAGCTTGACACGCTCTGTGGATTGTCGTCCGCTCCTCGTCGCTGCTACCTGTCGCACTTCGAGGGAGGATCCCGGGGAGGACCTCGATATTCCCGGTTGCGAAATCCCCGATCTCGAAATTCACCTTCTTGAAACAAGGAAAAGCAAGAAGAACGCTCAATTGCTTCGTAAGATGGTATGCCGTGTGAAGCAAAATGTCGCAACTTTTTTGGACGCAGGGAAGCGTTTCAGTGGAGCGAAGTCAGGACCCTTGCTGAATAATTTGAGCAATTGCTTGGTCCTTTTTCAGCGACAGATGAGCAATGCGTCCTAGAAAAGCGACCATAGACAGAATGCATAACAGTGAGGAAAAATGTGAGTATATCGAGCGTGAGGCACCACACTCTAAACACTGAACTTCACCGCATAGCACGCTCCGCGCCAACCATTAGCACGAATGATAGGGTTATCTCTTCTAATTCGAAGAGAAAGGGGGACGGACGTCTTTGTGTGTCAATTTGGATACATGATAATTGGCACAAAAAGGCGTACGCCTCCTCTCCTCTCCTCTCTACTACCATTCGTGGAAATGGTTGGCGCAGTGCGTGCTATGCGGTGAAGTTCAGTTTTTAGAGTGCACTGTGAGGAAAATTGACCGCCGCTCCTAACCTGGTGGCGCGGCAAGGCCATTAAGAAATCTTCGCTCTGTCTGTCTGTAACGAGGCACCCTGTCATTCACCGCTCCCGACCAACGTCATCATTCGCGAGCTCTTGTCTAAGATACATTGTTTCTCTTCCGTTCTTTTCTTGCTTCCTCCTTTCGCGGCGCTGCGCTGACGACCCACGCGCGCGCGTTTTTCCGTTTGCCTGGCGAAGAGAGATCTTCCTTATTTTAGTGCCGCGTTCGTGCGCCGAGGAAATAGATTCGGCGGAAAAAGGACATGGAACTTACCGGACGGCAGGTGTTGTTGAACGGGGAAATATCAAGGGCAAGCTTCGTGACAGGTGGTTGTGCATTGTGGGAGAACCCCTAAACATGAACGCGTCCACGGCATCCAGTGGTTGAAGCAGGGTGAACATATCGTCAAAATCAGTTTGTGATGTTGAGAGCGAGATGTGTTTATTCTACAGGCCGAATTCCCTTGACACTACATGTTTTCATAAAGTATACTTTTAAGGCGCAATCACGTGCAGTAGAATTTTCATAAGAACATTGCGAACATTGCACGAACGAAGCAGAACATTGCACGCAAAATAGCTTAATCGACAGGGGCAGTTAGATACATCAGATGTACAGGGCTCGCCAAGATAAATTTTGGGGCTTGCAACGGAGATAAAACAAATAAAAACAGTGTCGGAAAGCTAAAGTAGATATCAGAGGACGTATTATGCACCAAAATTTTATATCGATACTGGCGCTTGGCTCGTCTCTCTGCGGATAAATCGTGGAAATTAAAAAAAAAAACGGCTATACCTGTGTCTCCAATCGGCCATACCTGTATTTCAGCTTCTTCCGTCAGATGGCGACACGGTCGAACGCGGCGTTGCAGACGATATCGAAAAGAAATGAACGAGTGGAACAGAATACAGAGGACTACTGCGCGAAGTCTGCAACGGCGCGTTCCACTGTGTCGCCATCTGACGGAAGGAGCTGAAACACAGGTGTAGCTGATTGGAAATGTTAAGGCAGCGACGGTTTTTTAATTTTCACAATTTATCCGCAGAGAAATGGGTCAAGTGGCAGTATCGATATAAAATTTTAGTGCATAGTACGTCCTCTAGCATCTACTTTAGCTTCCCGACACTGTTTTCTACTTGTTTTATGTGCATTACAAACTCCAAAGTTTACCTTGGCGAGCCCTGTATTTAATCGTAATAAGTTTAGTTCGTCGTACGTATCTGCAGCGCTTCCGTTCGCTCTTTTTTATGTGCCTGCTCCGTCCTCCATGCAAAGCAGTATAGCGCAGTTTGGAGGCGTCGGAGCCCTTGCGCAGAATTGATTGGCCGTCGCAATATAGAGCTACATTCCTGCGCTCCTCATAATTAATGACCGCAATATCTCGCGGTTTCGCTCTCAGCCGTGTTGCATAATACCAACGCGTCGCTCACAAATCCCTGTAGAATTGCCATTAATTAGGAAACCCACTAAGAGCAGGAACCCGATTGCATTTCATTGATTGTCCCGCTAAAACGGTTCATAAATGATCGCTATTGTTTGCTCCTTAAACGGGCGCTAAAATGCACAAACAACCTGCTCTCAAATGAAAGGCCGTGTTTTAATTAGTGTGATGCAAGCAAAATTAGTTCACACAGCGCTACCGTTTAAAAGAAAAACGCAATGAAAACAGAGCTGCCTTGGCGGCAACCACTGGAATCCCCAGGAAGCAAAGATTGGCGGCATCCAATCAGACAGCAGGAGAAGCGCAAGCATGCCTATCGTGTGTGTGTGGATTTGGAACAGGTCCTGTCGTATAGTGCTCTGTACATGTGCGGCATAACGAGTATTGCTGCATTTTTCATTTTCAATGACAATTTATTGAACTGTAGCCCACAACAGTAATCGCGAATCTTCTTGTGACAACAACTATATTCACGTCCTTCGGACAGCGACACAGTCTGTTTCGTAAGTCGTACTATATTTTTCGCCGGAACTGCACCGGCGTGGCACGTGCGTGCACACGGAGCACGGACTAAAAGCACCTATGCACGAGCTGAAGTGACCCTCAATGCTTAGTGCCGAGGCAAGAAAGAGTCCGGTATAATTCTGATTGTAGCTTCGTAACGGAATCAAGCTTTGAATTACGACAACAAGTGCGAGATTATCAGAGCTTGTAACGTAATTTGAAGTGAACTCGTGCGGGCATTTTAGTGCCCCTTTAATATGCCACACTAATCATTCGTTTGGAGCATTGCGAAAATTATACAGGTTCCATTATGCTATCTGACTTGCCAGTAAATATTCTAATATCGCGCTGTATCCGAGTCAGCTTCACTTTAGGCCCGGTTTCACCAACGCTGGTTAACTTTAAGCCGAGAACAAGGGTTGCTAAAACTTGAAGTTAACACTCAAATCCCCCTTTAAAACGTTAGTTGGTGACATCATGAAGGCTTCAGTGACAATAGCTGCCTTTGATGAAGCAGAGCTAAGCGTTAAATTCAAGTTAAGGGGCCGTTAATCTCGGTTCAAATGTTAATCGGCGTTGGTGAAACCGGTCCCTAGGCGGCTCCGATACGATGCCGGTCTTGATTCCATAGTCAAAACGGTCTCACGCATAAAGTATACGAGAACGGTATGGGATAACTACTTGTATGAAAACAAAGGTAGTCTTGTGGGGAATTGTGCGCATACGCTTAAAGTGACACTCCCAAGAACGAAGGGCGGAAGGGAGGTCCCTTCCGCTCTGATGCCAATACAGCAGAACGGTCTGAATGGAATCATTCGTCGCACTTTCCGCGTAAGCGAAACAAAATATATGCCGGGTGTTTCATTCACCCAAATGTATACCGGGTGTTCAAAAGGACGTAATTCATTGGTGGACATGGGAGTGAAAGAGCGTCCTTTTGCTCATTCATGCGGTGCGCATCTTGTAGGCGGTATTGGACAGATACTTGTAAAAAAGAAAGCTATTCGATTGGTGCACCGGTTCGCGAATTATTTAGCCCGGGGATTTAACTGAAACACCCGGTATATATATATGGGGGGGGGGGGGGGGCTATCAACTCATTTGGCCGGTTAAACATTACTACGGTCGTATGACGATGAAGATTAACATTTCGGCGCTCTTCGCACTTTTGCTGCAGCGCGTAGCCCGTTTGTTATTCCGAACGCGGTGCTCTCTCTAATACGGAAGCGCCAATTAACGTTGCTGACTCCGCCTAGCAGCCCTTTACCAAGCATCGTACGTAAAAGTAGCGCAGAAAAAAAGAAAAAGAAAAGACGAAAGAATACTGTGCATGTATTAGTGCCGTGGAATAGTGGGATGCGCGGTTACGTAAACGGAGGGAAAATTTCCTTCGCAGCGCGTTCTCGCATGCAGTACAAGCGTCACGTGCAATACAGCACGCACGGGCCTCATTATTTCGATTCGACGGCGGGAACCGAAAAACACAATGCGAGCGATTTTGGTCGATGGTGTGCTGGCTCTGGTAACACTCTTGAGTCACGCGCAGTGGCAGTGAGGGACGATGGCTGGAGTAGTGCGGGTCGGCATTCTCCCTCTCGGCTCCATCAACGGCAGTCGCAGCGCCTGTGAATAACAGCCTGCTTGAACGACCGCAGCGCCTGTGAATCGATGTGGGTATTTCGAGAGAGTTTGGAAAAGATTTTTCGCAGTCGTTATAAAATGAATTAGGTGAATGTTGCACTCCTCACTACTGACATTGTCACGAGACATTGCTACATTTGTATTATTCACTCCACATGAGAACTTGGAATACTGTAGAGAAAATGGGGAGGGGGGGGGGGGGGGCTAGGACAGGGCCGGGCCTCAAAGTGAAATCGAGTTGCGGGCCGCATTGACGGCCACCATCGTCGATCACATTTCGGCATTACCTCCCCCCCCCCAGAAAGTAAATAATAATAATGAAAATAAAGGTCAAACGCAAAAGAAAATCGAACGAGAAAGAACGTCCACCAGGTCGATCTTCTTTCCCTATCAATCCTCTTTCTCGGTTGAGTTTTCATTCTGGCAGCAGTTCGTGCGATGTGCATTTCAATTACTAAATTTGGAGTGGTCACTCACTTCCAGTAATAAAAAGTAAATTACCGAAAAGTCTTCAGCACAACGCTTGAATTGTTTACATAGCCTGCTACAACTTGTTTGTGCAGTTGTGGTGCGTATATAGTCCACAGCAATTAACACTCCAAAGTTTCCAAGGTGTAACACACAGCCTTGCTAGCGGATCGCAAACTGTTCAGCTGAAATGAAGGACCTTCGATATGCAAAACGAGATAGAGACAGGCGTCGACATCAGAAGCGCGTCCAGAGTGACCGCCTTGAGCTGCGGACACTATTGGGTTCGTGTTCGTGTTATCGTTATTCCGAACGAAACTTCTTTCTCTATGGGTGCTTTTGCCGAATGGGTCTTCCTTCTCGTTTGGGTCTGCTTTCCCTGTGGATGTTTTGGCTCGCCGAGATCGCGGGTTAAGATCGCGGGTTCCATCCTGGCCGAGGACGGTAGCAATGTGGGGGAGGTAAACATTGCTTCCAACACCGTGTGTCCGGCGCACGTCAAAAGAACCCCAAGTGGCCCTAAATTATCCGCAGTCCTACCCACGTGCAACATGTCGCCATGCAAATAGGCTGACTCACCTTACGTGTAACATCACGGTATCATTATTATTATTATTTGCCTCGTGGATCTTCTTTCTCGCTTGATATTTTTTCGCGTTGGATCTTTCTTTCACAAGCGCCCCCTGTGCGCAATTCATTAATGAAGAACTCCACTTGACACTCCAAAAGAAACATGTAAGCTGCCTTCCCAAGGGGAGCACTGGAAACATGAAAAACACCCCAATTCCAGAAAAATACGCTGATCTTCACAAACGAGTTTGCTGTTCGGGACATTATCTCCAATTTATGCATTGTGTTGTGGCCATTTCTTACAGTCCTATCTTTAAAACGAAATAGCGAAAACGGTGAGAGAAAAGAGCTGATTTTATTGACACTGGATGGTTTCGGACTTGTTACGTGAATATGACTCGTAAAAAGTGAAAACACAATGGCCCTAGTGCAGAAGCCGTTCCTTTCTAATTTCGCGCGGATGAAAACGATGGTTGCACAGGCTTCTTCTATACTTGTGCTCTCATGTCATGTCGAGACTGGGAGCTACAGGGGTTCGAATCCCGCTGCCGGCTGTGCTGTCTGGGGTTTTTCGTGGGTTTTCCTCAGACGGGCTTTCGGACATGTTTCGACACAATTCGGCCTTAGAAGTCGGCCCAAGACGCACATTCCCCTAGGGCGTTAGTCGTGACGTTGCCCACCTCGGTGACAACGGCGAGCCCTTTCACCGCCACCACCACCGTTTACCACCATGGTCATTCGTATAGTAATTGCACTGGAAGACCAGATAGCTGAGGCAGTAACTTGATGAGCTTCATGAGCAAAAGAAGTGCTCACGCGCGTCCGTGCTGCCTAGTACGGACAAGGCCAGCAGTACGCTAAAATTCCCAATTCTTTTCTTTTTTTTCATTCTTCTGTTCGGTAGTCAAACGGGGGCATGCGCTTGATGTACATGTTTGCTGTGCAGCATCCTCACCGGGCTGTGCCTTTGTGGCGTGCAAGGGGACGGGGGGCATATATACTTCTGAACCGCTAACTTTTCCAGAGTATGTAACGCATCATTCCTCGAGACTTTGTGGCCGCACTTCTCATTCGCCGGCAGCGATGTTTATTCCGCACATCGGTGACGTCACCTCCTCCGTATTCTTTTCCCTCCATCCTATATAACCAGCATCATAGGGAAGATAAGAAGAATAGTCGCGCTGTAGCAAAATTTAGCACGCCATTTTGGACCGTACGGCACCGTTGGCGATCTCCGGGGAAGCCCTTTATCCCGGCATCTCGATTTCCCAGTAACAGATTCTGTGTCGTACACTGATGTTGTGACACGCAACACCAAGATAGCTGAAGCTCAGGGCGACATATATAGTATTTCCGCCGTTTGCTCCAGTCTCCTATTTCCACCACACGGTTCTCGCACGCTTCGCCTTATCTCTCTGCGTGACACTCCCTGTTTCGTTCAGGATTTCCTTTCCGTTTTAACACCATGAATCACGCATTCCGATTATACACGCCCGTTACTTTCGGCCGTTACACGTGCACCCCGTGAAAAAGTCGAGCAGCATGCAGATGAAGGCGAAAGTGAAAGTCTGTTTCAATCCTGTCCTGGAAAGAACCCGCACACGCTGCAGTAAAAAGAAAACTGCGCTCGTGTCCGCTCCGCTGACCCGCAAATTAGAGGCAATCCGGAACATGCGCCCAGCGAAATGTTGCGCTATTGATGCTGTACATTCTGCACGTAACCCTCGTATTGCAGACGACGCTGTATGTAAGAAATAGGATGGGGCCCATTTAAGGGCCCAATTAAGCGTGGTATGCTTTCAAAGACTGGTGCTTGGTGGATGGGCAGTAACGCTATAGCTATACGGTTGAATGCAAGAAAAACAAGCCTTCAGCGCGCATCTGTTGAATGTCGTTGCTGTGAGCAACAACAACGTATGGAATCTGCATAATTGAATGTTCATTATAACGTTATACCCTTATAACGCTGGTCGTAGCGAGCGTACGAGAAATGTGCAGACGTCAAATAAGGGTGTATAATTATCGTACCTGTGTCACTTTTTTGCAGCACATACGGGCACATGCTGATCAATGTCGAATCGTTGCAGTTTGGACGCCTGGTTGGAATGAGCTGCAACGTATCGTGGAAAGGCGGTCTTCGGCTTAGCCAGCTTATACGGTGTTTATAAGGCGAAGATCTTGAGCCACGTTACACATTTTTGCAACATATATGTCACCCAACACCTGCGTCAAAACGTGGAAGAACCTTGGCTAACATTCATTTATATGTCCATTTCATCTTTCGGTGGTACTGCTTGCGACATACTTGTCTAGAATCGACAGTTCTATCCCATTTGAAATCTCCTGGTGTTGCCAGATTATTTTTCTTGGCCAATATAATCGTGTGGCATATGGCCCCCCTTCAAGCACAATATTGGTACAACCCCTTCGAAGGGGGCTTCGAATACGGGCTGTTGGACAAGTGATCGAAGATTTCAGACAAGTAAGTATATCGCAAGCAGTACGTCACTTAGTCGACGTCAGCAAGAAGTGAAGCGGAGTTCTCCTTATAGCTTCGCTTTCGAATAAATAACGAGGAATTTATACACTCTAAGAAAAAAAGGTAGGAGTTCCTATCCATCTCGGTAGAGCTGCATTGCAACCACATTTCTACTCAAACCAACTTTACTTTTTGGGTATAACTGCAGAGTAGAAACAAATTACAGAGTAGAAACTGTCGTTCTACCAGTTTGGGTAGGAAATTCTACCGTTTTTTTTTTTTTTTTTTTCTCTGACCAAACATGAGAAAGAGGAGCAAGGGTAAGGGACGCCCGGACGCAAGGGAAAGGGACGCCCGTGGAGGAGAAGGCGCGCGTGGATTGGCCCGAAATGATAGAAGTACCGTCGTTCTACCAGCTTGGGTAGGAAATTCTACATTTTTTTCTTAGAGTGTAGCCACGGATGGTTTCCATCCGAAGGAACGGCATACACAAGAAACGTTGAATCAATTTAAAATTCTTCGAGTTATAGTATTCCGAGGAAAGCAAAAAAAGGGAAAGAAACGATAAAAAAGGGGAACATAACGTCTGCTGGGCGCCGCCAGGGTGGCTCCCTTCACGCTTCGTAGGCTGGAGCGTTGTTCAAGTTAACTTTGACGGGAGCCGTACCACAGACTATTAGTATAAATGCTATCACCGAGCTTTTTCTGTAACAATTAAAAACGAGTCAGATACCGTTCTGGGTGTTGTGTGTGTATAGTATTATCTTGCGTTTCTTCTCTCCTTTTTTATTTGTGTATTGCTAGCTCGTTAACGATAGAAAAAAGCACACCGGCTTTACACAACAGAATAACAGGTTATTCTGTTGTGTAAAGCCGGTGTGCTATATTTTTTATCATGACGAATCCTGGCTTTCGGAACATCTTTGCATCTATGCTAGCTCGTTAACGTTCGTGTGAAGCTCTTCAACCTTCCTTTTGGAAATGTTTTAGGACAAGTAAGGTAGCAGCAACTTCCTCTCTGCTACAGCACTCGAGAAGGAGGTGCGATGTTATGGTTTGTTTTTGAACCTAGCCTCGACAACCCATTATTGGTTATATTGGTGATTCTCGCTTCGCAAGCACCTTGTGTTCCACCACAAGGTGCTTGCGAAGCGAGAATCACCAGTTCAAAGGTCCCTGGTTCGATCCCGGGTTTCGGCAGCATTTGTTGCCAGAGACGTCAACAAAACAGGCTTTAATGGACAGAGTCACTAGAACGACTGTACACGATCAATGATACGTGCGCGAGCCCCCTTCTTCCTTTTCCTTTTCCTTCACACCTTTTCACTCGGGAAAAGGGTGAAGTGCTAGTTCCGCGCGGCTGTAAAAGGTGCTACAAGTTGTGGTTTAGAACCTTTTTTCCCCCCGAGTGTGTACGGACGGTTCGTTTGTAAGCCCCCTCACAATCGCGTCAAGAACCCATTACAGATTGAACTGGTTATTAGCACTTCCAAGGCACCTTTTTAGCTCGAAAAAAGGGTGCAGTGCCAGTTCAGAGGAGGAAAAAAGTGCAAAATCGTCGCGGCCGGAACCTTTATTTCCTTTCTGAGAGTATATATTTTTGAAAAGTAACGAAGCTGTGCTATCTAATTATCATGGGAACTCTGCATCCTCGCTTTCCACGTCCAACACCGATATCGTGGTGCATGGTTATACGTTTCAATACGATTTGTCAGACACCTAATTTATTAAAAACACGAGACAAATACTAATGGCGGGGATATACTTATTAAGAGAAAAGAAAGGAAAGAAAATACTAATGCTATGACGAGGGAAGGTATGGGAATGCAAGTGGAATTGTTTTAGTGACAGCTCATACTTCATGACAAACAAAGAAGAAGATCGTTGACCGTTTCCTGCTGCTTCGTACGCTGATTGCCAGAAAACCAAGGGAAACCGGCGAGAACTTATCAGAACTATTTTCGGTGTGCAAACAGGAATGCTGATAAAGCACTCGATGTGCCACTTCCTGCTCTTAATGAGCGGCATGTATCAGGGCACATGAGTTGTGTTGCATGTGTTCCCTGTATGGGCATGTGTAAGGTTCCTATTCGGCATTTGTTTTAGGATGGATTATAAAGGTCACGATACGGGCAAACTTAAACAAAATGAGGCGAACATCAGTCTTGTTTCGACACAGCTAGCTATATGTCAAGGGGAATATGAGGGGAATGTGTATGGCCCAATTTCTCTGTGGCTCCTCAACATCTAGTGTTGCGTGTAGATTCTTCTTGTCTCAGAGAAGCTCAGAACATAAAAGTAAGATGCAAGCCAGCGGCTGATAACCTGGACACGATGACGTATTCCTTGAGATTAACGAACGACAACGGACGAACGTGGAGCAATGGGACAAGTCTCATATGGGATTGGATTGAATTGGATTGAAAAAGAAAGAAAAATATGGAGAGGTTAGTTCTGACCCAGTCAGCCAGTTCTGACCCAGTCAGAACTGGCTACGCGTTTGTGGGTGAAAAAATAGAGCCAGAAAAAAGAGAAGAACAAATAAACAAACAAACATATGGGACTTATATGGGTCATATGGGGCTTGTCCTATTGCTTCATGTTCGTCCGTTGCCGTCCCTCCGTCTCAACTAGGAATGTCCCCGTGTCCAGAGGCTCAGTGTTTCAGTGTTCGATTTTTATTACGTGATGTACTTGTATGCCCGATACCAGCGGCATGGCCGTGTGGACACAGCATTCGCTCGTTGAGTAGCTCCAAGATCGTGCTGAAGACCGCGGAGGTGACAGGTTCGAACTCCACCATAGCATAGGCTGTCTGAGGTTTTTCCTGGGTCTTTCCGATAGATTTACCAGAAGAATGTTGGTACAGTTCCCACAGAAGTCGGCCTAGGACGCCAACAACCCCCCCCCCCCCCTGGCGTCTCCCTCACCTTCACGCTGCCCTCTCTCCATGTGTCCACGTCCGCACGCCGCTCACAGCAACAGCTGCTTTGCGGCGACAGCGCGGAATCGTATGCTCAGTCATACAGCTTGCAGCGTCCGAATGCCCTATGCACGACTTTTCATCTTCAGCGCCTTCTTCGCCATCGTGTAATCAAAATTCCACTCCCCGCCACCGCGCGCCCTCCCGATAAAGCATCCAGTGCTGCGTGAACAATAATTGCGCACTGGGCAATAGTACGTGACAATGCACTGTATAGAATGAGGGGAATTAGGTACCGGAACGTTGTATGAAGATGGGCAACTCCCGGCGGCGAAGAATAGCGGTGGACACCCCCTTTTTGAGGCATCAATAAAGTAACGATGAGAAGGGTGCTACCAATATCCCGGTTTCAAGAATGATGTATAACTACGGAGGAATAGTCACGTCCTTTTGCTCTACATGAGCACAGAATATCCCCTCTCATCAATGAGCTCCGTCACCACTAAGGTATTCGCGGGAAGTAGGGTCCGATCAGGAGCTATACATATATATCCGACGCAGAGAACTCTCCCCGGTATTACTGCTCCCTGGGGCATCGTCCCCAGTGCCTCGAGAACGACGCAAACACTCGTCATTTCCTGCTAACATCGGCATTTTATGGCAGGGCACGTGTCAGGAATCTCCCATAGGAGCTTTATGGCCCCCAGAAGCGAGCGTCATTCCGGCAGCAAGGTGCAATTGCACGCAGACAACCCTGGAAGCATGCTTCCTGTCGCCAGTAGCATACAGAGCTCTGGTAGCATAGGGTGGACCTCGATATTCTCGGTTGCGAAATCCCCGATCTGGAAATGCCCGTTCTCGAAACAAGGAAAATCAAGGAGAATGCTCGATTGCTTCGTAAGATATGGTATATGCCGCGTTTTAAAACACGGTATCACTATTTAGCCACTCGAATTCAGAGGTTTTCGATGTCTGTCCAAGTCGTTTTAGCGAACGAAAGCCAAATTTTAGCGGCCGTCAGGCTTAGCGGGGCAGACACACAACAGAACAGCACGTTGATTAGTTTATCATCAGGTTAGTCCAAGTTTGGTGTTTGCATTTTTCTTGGCAGTTTTCCGCACGCGACTGTGCATTTTATAGTCAAATAACGTTTATTTCCAGTAGTTTATTTTGCAGCGGGGATTTCGATCACTTTATTTCGAGGTACACCCGTAGCATATATGCTACAGCGCCTTCTCTGAGGAGAGGAGCAGGAAATCAAGCTAATCGAAATGGTTACGGTTCCATTCATTTACACAGTCATAGAGGCATAAAGCAAGAACCGGGAGTAGTACTGCGAAATGGTAACCCAAGTGTAAAGATCGCCCAGAACAGGCCGCGTACCTCCAGATCCCAAATCGCGATGTGTGATATGAATATCGTTCTCCCAGATACAGCGAACATTCGTGAATTCGAACTCTGAAGTCGATTTCTGGGTTAATGTTGAGGATCACACTGTCCACCCTGTGAATCCCGTTAAGACGACTCTGAGTAGTTTTGTGGACTCTGCCGATTCAGTGCTAACGAGACTTTCAGTGACAAGATTCCCCATCACGCGCAAACGATTCTCGCTGCACTGGTGTTTGACAACGCTGTGACATTCAGTGAGGGTTGTTCACCTAAATTCTCGCCGGGCCGTGCGGGCGTGAACTGTGAGCGGAGGGTGAGGGGTGTCGCTGAGTTCATCGTCGGTGACTAAGACAAGCTAGGACTGCGCGATAATTTATGCCATTCGCCGACAAAGAAGGAAAGAAAACGTATCCCCGCTCAGACTGCAGCGTGAGGACAATTCGATTTGCGCGAGAGAACAAGCTTGGACATACGGAGACCGAATTGGCAGGGCGAGTACAAGAAAGTCGGCCACCGAAATCGGATTACCGTGCGGAACTTGATGCAGAAGTTGGTGTTACCTGGAGGGTTTCTTTCTTGCGGCCACAGCAACGGAGAGAAAGCGGAGCTCCTTCCCTGTAGAGAACAACAAGGTCACCCATGTTTACATTCGCCATGGAACTACCGCTAATGGCTAGCTCGGATGTTTGCTGACGGTGATTCAGAGTGGGAATGCAGATGGTGATTCATCTGGAGGACACCATATTGTCTATAAAGAAAAGGGCAAACGTTCCGACCTGGGGATGAGAAAGGAAGCGTGCCGACCCACAGATGCTCTCTGACTTCCTTTCACCATCAGCGGGTTGAGTTGTGGAAGCATATTATGGATGTGTGACTCACGGAGGCCCCTGAAAGGGGTTCCATTTCCCTAGAGCCGTAGCGAGGGGGTGCTAGAGGGGCCTTCTTGCGTGTAATTATCATTTTTATCATGTGATTGCGGTTGTGTTCGCTTGTGCTGTCCTGACTCATTAATGTAGCCTCCCCTGCTTGAGAAATTGATTTGGCCTGCAGTATATGTAAATAAACGAACAGAAAATAATTGTAAAAAGAACGGCTATCTGGAACAAAAATGGTTAAAAATTGGGCTGTTCGGTTTCGCTTTTAAAGTATCTGGAACATTCTTTTCACGAGGAACTTAGTTAGTTAAACTAACTTTCCGTTGTTTAGTGAGTTGTTCGTCATACAGATAAAATGTGGATTAGCTTTAATTTGGTCTATCTCAAAAAGGCATATGTTTTGTTGATATTTTTGCCTTGTTCATGCATTATATTTTGCCGGAACGTTTGTTACTATTTTCGGTAGTTGTAGCGACGTGTTATTTCCGAGCGATCTGCCTGTCGTCGTGGCGGCATGCTGCAAGGGAGTATCGTGTGTCCTGGGCCGCCATGAGTGAAAAACCAGGGAAAACATTAAGACAGTGCAGTCGGCGCTCAGATTGGGATTGGAAATTTTGAATTTTTTTTTCGGCGTCGTGGAAACAAATAAACAAAAATAAGAACCTCTTTGTCTGCTTTTTTATCTAGGAAGTTTCTACGTTTCTAAATTTTGCTTGTAGTTGTGTGAATAGTGTTGTATATACAGGGTGTCTCAGTTAAATCCCCGGGCTAAATAATTCGCGAACCGGTGCACCAATCGAATAACTTTCTTTTTTACAAGTATCTGTCCAATACCGCCTACAAGATGCGCACAGCGTGAATGAGCGGGAGGCGCTCATTATTTAAATAAAAATTCAAACGAGTTTCCTGAAAAGAGCTAACTTCTAAAGCAGGGCGCCGTCGGCATTAAAATGGGTACTACCCCTTTTGGGACCTTCAGTGGACACCTTTTAGAGAAAAATCTGCCACCGAAGCGGGTCATTTGTTGCAGTAATTAATTGGTTTCGGTTTACGTATTTTTGTCGCGGCTTGTCGCGGCGAATCGCAAAAGGATGTAATTCATTGGTGGACATGGGAGTGAAAGAGCGTCCTTTTGCGCTTTTACAAATGACCCGCTTCGTTGCAGATTTTTCTCTAAAAGGTATCTACTGAAGGTCCCAGAAGGGGTAGTACCCATTTTAATGCCGACGGCGCCCTGCTTTAGAAGTTAGCTTTTTTCACGAAACTCATTTGAATTTTTATTTAAATAATGAGCGCCTCCCGCTCACTCACGCGGTGCGCAGGCGGTATTGGACAGATACTTGTAAAAAAGAAAGTTATTCGATTGGTGCACCGGTTCGCGAATTATTTAGCCCGGGGATTTAACTGAGACACCCGGTAGAATTACATAATTTTGATTAAAAAGCTATGACAGCAGCGTTGATGTCGTTTTTTTTTAAGTTGAGTTCTCCGACCCAGCGGACATCCTCTGGAAGAAAGTATATAACTACAAGATCACAAATTGCCTGAAATTCATTAATTAACTCTTTAATTAGGGAATTTCGTGCAAAAGCGAGATAACAGAACGGGAGACCATCATCGTTGAAACTACCTCCATCACTCAAAATCACGTGGCCCCTCTCACGTGAAATCAGCGCTGTACTGCCCGCTTTACCGGTCGCCGCGGTTTCGGCTCATTTGTATATAAAAATTTGGGGTTGGACATTTTAACGTGTGTATTTCAGGATTTATTAAACGTGAAATGACTTGCAACTAGTTTCCCAATCTGCTATTTCACTTAATTTTGCCCGAAATCCCATGATTAAAGCTAATAAATGAATTTTAGGTAATTAGCCATCTTGTAGTTGCACACTTTCTTTGATAGGATGTCCGCCTGGCCGTGGAACCCAACTGAAAAAACGACATCTATGCTGCTCTCTGAGCATTTTTATAAAAATGCTATACAAGTTCAAAAAGAAAATAGATGATGAAAGATGAAAGTCACTGAAAAGGTTAGCTAGCTGTAGGACTCGAACCCACATCTTCTGGATTGCCGGTCCAGGGCTCTACCAATTGACCAATGTTCCAACCAATGTTCAACAGTTGCCGCCTGCGTCTATCCCGTCGTATGAATGTGTGTATGAGTGAGCAAAAATGTAAGAGTGAAAGGAGGATGAGTGAGAGAGAGTGGCTGGTTTGTCCCTTCAGATGACGCACCCTGGAAGTCGCTGAGGAGGCGTGTTAGCTTAGCTCAATCGGTAGAGCCCTGGACCGGTAATCCAGAACATGTGGGTTCGAGTCCTATAGCTAGCTAACCTTTTGAGTTACTTTCGTCTTTCATCGTTAATTTCTTAGGCAAATTGAGGCTTTGTATGTATTTGTCCCTTCTATGTTGTTCCCGTGTCTTCCCATTTTGCCTAATGCTTCTTAGCGGATTATCTCGCCATCCCTTAGCAGGTCCACCGACCTCGAACTGCAGGGGGTCCCATTCGGCCTAATGTATGCTGCAGACAGTCTCACTTCGCCTACTAATCCGTGTTACGTAAGAAAGAAGGCGGTCCTCTAGCATGCTGCCAAAAGTCAATTTCGGATCTCTTATAACTTTATATGCAACCTTGTTGATTTCACTGAAGCATGAGGTCTGTATTTATAATTCATATTACATTAGGGTTTCTTCCCTCATCTGTTGGTTCACAAATATAGACTGTTGCAAGAGTGAAAACATGGTTTTTATTTACAGTTTTTTTAAATTAAAAGGGCAGCTTTCATTTCGGCACTTCGACATTCTTCCAAATTTGCAGCTATACTCAATATGCATTAGATGTCCCACGGCATCGAGGTACGACATCATGTCTCGTTCGCCATTCTGAGTTATAGACTGCTCAATGACATTCTTAAGCAGTATCACAACTTTTTATTAATTCCAATGCCCTTAACGCCGGCTTTTTCAGCTTTTTCAACTGACCCTAAGTGATTTGGGAGAAATTCACAGCACACCCTGGAAGAGACTAAAATTTGTACGACACCGACCAGAAAAGGAACCCTGTTGGAAAATATTTCCGTGTATAACTCCCACCGTTAGATAGCGCGCAGGCCCTCTTCAGAGCACTTTTTTACTGTATAACGCGCGCATTATACACCCGAAAATACGGTAGTTAGGTTGAACGTGGGTTAAGGCGTCTCGCTCGGTGGTGTCGTGCTGACTGGGAGGCGCTGGGTTCAAATACTACCACCGGTAGTGCAGTCTGAGGATTTCCCTGGGTTTTCCGAAGACTTTCGAGAGGAATATCGGCACAGTTCCCCCTGAAGTCTGCCCAAGACGCATATTAACCCCCTGTCCCCCCACTCCTTCCTGCTGTCCTCTCTCCATCTGCCTTCATCTGTACGTCGCTCATAGCCACCGCTCATCTCCACATAGCCGCATCTCGCTCATAGCCACCTCGCCGTCGCTCATAGCTTCGCGGCGCTAACACGAAAGTAAAAAAATAAAAACATAAATAAAAAGTGAAGTTAAACACGACCATAGTGACACCAGTTTCCATATTTAACATCGCTGAGGTGACACTGAACATGGCTCGAAGCCTTGTTTCATTCGTCATGCTGTCCATGAGGAGTCACCATGTAAGATGTTTGTAAAATGTTTTTGTTTTTGTTATATTTGTAGATTATATTTACACCTTATATTTACAAATGTAAAGGGTCCTTGTTTTTGGCAACGTAAGGTAGTTGTCGGACGAGCACATTCATTTCTTGCACACGTCACCATCCGGGCGGAGCGTGTAAGTCACGCCCACTTGCTGACAGTCCCGTTTTGCCTAATAAGATTGCACGGCAGTCCTACTTCGCCTAACGGCTGTTACCCCTCCCGCCTCTTTAATCCGATAATCCGAGTTAGGCGAAATGGGATGTAACCGTTGTTCCAGCCTCAGAACATCAGTTCTTTCATGTTCAAAGAAAATAGAGTTGTGTTCTGATGCTTACACGTGCGTGCGTGTGTATCCACGACTGCTTGCTTCTGTCCTTTTTTTTTCTGAAGAACAGACAGTTTTTCATGTTCACCTGCGTTGTGTAATTTACGCCCAACTTAACACGTTATCACCTGACACACACGGCCGTTACAGAGTTACTTCATACATTCTAGCATACGCATTCCCGTTTTTCACCTTCTCCAAATGCACTGCGTAGAGCGGCTGGCATACGATACCCCTCGATCGTAGTTTCGGCTACTTCAATGACGTTCATTCAGCGTTATAGCTGGCACGCATACACAGTTAAGCTGCACGAGGAACCAGCCGCCCTGACGCACACGAATTCGCTAGCAGGACACCGTGCATGCCGCTAGCTTTCGGCGACAAGAAGTAGTGCACAGAAGTCACCGTAAATGTTTGATCAGCATCAGGAATTTATATCTGCTGTATTCACATCGCACATACAGAACGATAATTTCGCTGAAAATTAAGCGAAAGTGCATCTATATCTGCACACCACATGGGTAAACACGCGTGCGAGCAAGCGCCGACAACCCCCGATGGTCAGCGCCCTCACAGAGAATGCGGGAGGAATACGAACTTTTCGAATCACCGGCGCGGGGGAGCATTCGGCAGGCCGTACCAATCGAAGCAGAGAGAACGATCGAGGGGCCGTGGTTGGACAGTATAAAGTAGGCATGAAGAGAATTTGAATTTACGGTCTCGGCAGTGCAAATGGGCGTTTCCTTTCTTTCTTTACAAGGCTTCTGACGGCAGTGAGGGATGGGGAGAGCTTCAGATTTGCCCTGCCCCGGGCGCAAACTCGCCTCGCGACGGCTCTGCATTTCCCTGACTGACTGACCTCGACTGCAGGGGTGGCTGTCAACCGAGCGGCCACAGGTTCCGGGAACGTGTGACATATCCCCCAAGAAATCCACGGTTAATGACGACTAAATGCCTTCTACGTAAAGTGCTGTGCGAAAAGCCGTTCGGAAACGTTGCCAAGTGGTCGTCGATCGCGAAATCTGTAAATCCGAAATAGTGGACTTTGTTTGCGGCGCTGCCGTTCATGATGCGGGGCTGCAGAGCTTGAGGCCATACGTAGAGCTCTAAAGCAAAGTGGTTCTCCCAAAAACTTTCTTTCTATCCTCACGTCACAAAAGGTTGAATCGTAAAAGGAAACATAGTATCCTCACGGGCAAAACCGTGTTATTCTCGAAATGTAATTGTGGCACTGCAATGAGTGGCGCCAAGACTCCCTCCCTCCCGATTCCCAGGCTTAGAAAGACATACAAGCAACACGATGCCGTTAACCTACAATGATACCACACTGTGTGCGTCACTCCCTCCTCTCCCAAGAACTTTACCTAACATTCTCGGGACCTTTTGATCTGAGCTTCCGTCATGTCTCTCTCGTTCCGTGGCTGTCAAAGGAGCGACCAAGCAAAGGAAACCAAACACGCGAGTCAAAAATGCCGCCGAGGAGGCTTCAAAAGTAACGCTATGCCCTTTCAGTGTGCAAAGTTCATGAAGGATCCGTTGGTTTCACACGCTCGAAGAACACCGATTGGATAGTCAGGTTGGACTTCGTGCTCGATTCAAATCATCGGTAGTAGTATAGGTGGAGAGTCTAATAGGCTGTCGATGAAATGTACCGCAGTCGTGAACTAGGCCGTGCACTTTCTGTATCGTAGCCGCATAAGAATATTCTCACTTGCCCAACACGTTTCCGCGAGGTCAAGGAGTGCAGTGTCCGCTCAATCATGAATAATATTAGCACACGGGCACAGCGGCCGCGTGTTTGGGCCAGCTTTCACGAACGTTGTGGGAATTCCTCAGTGGTGTCTTTAGTAGCTTTGGCAGTGCTTTACGCACGAGCAGATTCAGGACTGTAGCGCGTGCCCGAAGCACTACCGAAGCTGCTGAGGACGCCATTGAGGAAAAACGTCAGCGCGTGCAAGCGGGCCCTTTGAGATCAAAACTTGACAAGCAAGAGGGCGTATTTCCTCATAAGGAGCTCTTTGGCGACGGAAAAACTGCTTGTCTCTCTTTACTAACCGTAGGAAGTCGGGCAATTTGGTCGAAGCTACTTTTCTCTCTTCGCTGTTTGAAGAGACCGGAATCCGATGCGGTGACTGCGAAGGATTGCTTCCTGCACGGGAAGAGCAGCACTTGTATAAGGTGCAAAAGGAAACACAATCGCGCCATGACACCATTTTTGAGGAAACTATCTTCCGAAGGAGCTATACAGTGTATTTAACTTCTATAACATAGTAGGTTTCTCATGTCAGCTTCCTTATACAAACTGATTACATATTTTCGCTGGCAACCTTTCAATCAGCAACCATCGCAAAGGGGCGGAGAAGGCGACCACCCAGAGAATTCTTCAAATCGACTTTTCCAGCAGGCACAGGGTTTGCAGCAAGCACACATCTTTGTTGAGATATGTGGCCGAGGATATCGTAAGCATAAGCACCTGAGCAAAAAAAAAAAAAAAGATAAAAAATGAAAGGGTAAAAAGTGAATTGGAAAAATTTTATTCTAATTCCTGCAGTGAAAGTTCTCTCGGCTCTCGCTTTGTTTCCCAACCTTATATGAGCTTGCGGACGATCTTTGTCGTCAATTTGATCGCTAAGCCACTGTCTCATTCACGTAGAAATCGAACAGCGGTTCATCTTGTCCACTGCACCGGATGACACGCTCGACGCCACGGAGCAGCATTTTGAATATTGATTCTGTCCTCTCATTGTTGAAGACGAGAATAGTACGACTTTTCTGTGACGCTTCGTTTTCGAAGAGCATTACAGGAACGTCGTAAGTCCCTCTCCCTCGTCAAATCGGGACATCTGCAGGGTGCAGAGCGATATCATTCGTAATGTTGGTTGGCGTTGAGCCTGTTATGAGGTCAAGTTCTTTTTTCCGAGTGTCACGTCATAACGTTCCGCCACAGGCATCAGGATAGTAAGCAAAATTCGAAGTCCGGCGATCTGAAATCTTCTGCCAAACGTTCCGGCGGTTCCATACTCGCACAAAGAAGCGTTCGTTGCTGGTCATTGCGATACCCATAAGGAGAGCGGCGGAAAGACGCAATTGGGTATCCGAGGGAAAGGGGTGAGTTTGGCTTCCACAGTGTACTTACATCCGAGGCTATTTCATGTGGACTCCGTTCATTGCAATACCAAGTCTTCAGGAAAGCCATATCCTTAAGAAATTCAAAATCCAACGTGTTCAGTAGTGCTTGGAACATCTCTGCATTGTCTGCTTCGATCCCTATTGTGAAGGGGCTCATTATTTCATTCCCCGCATCACCACCAGCAGTGGTGTAGAATATCGCCCCCTGGCGATGAAACTCCTCATTCATCATCTCACAATAAAGTTGCTGTTGTTGGAACACATCTACTCCAGGCGTTATTATACATTGAGATGTACAACATTTTCGCATCATAAGTTCATTTTGTCCTCCTACATCCATTCGTTAATTTTCTACGTTACGCGTTTGTCGCACCAACAGAAACAAAAGGAAAGTGACGCTAACTTTTTGCACTGACCACTTTCACACATTATCTGTTCGCCAGATTACGTAAACGCAACACCGTACTTTGATTGCGTAAATCAAATAGTGGTGGTGACCTGTTGTGTGGCGGTTGGCAAACGGTGCCATAGGCCGGGCTGCTTTATTATTATTTTCCTCTTTTTTTGTGTGTGTATGTGTCTCTTTTCTTTCTAAAGGTTTTCTCGCACTATAGAAGGGATATTGGCGTCTCGTGGGAGACTAGTAAATCAGGGAAAAACGCCTCTTCTTGGTTTCATACCGCCTGGCACAATATGGCAGCGGGTGCGAAGAACCTTGGCTGGAATGCCGCCCAAATGGATGAGTTTGGCGGGAAAGCTTTTAATATTGGCGTAATTGCCTCGCACTCCGATGGACGGCGCTGCATAACGACCCGTGCCATTTGTCACCGGACTGAGCAATGCCGGGAAAAAGGCTCGCATACCCTCTTTCGCAGTCCCCTTCCCGTGTACGTCGTATCCTACTGCCGTTCCTAGAAAGTGCATACCGTAGTGCTCGCTTGTCCCCTGCATTATTTGTGCTCGCTGCTTATGTGCAGAAGCAAAATGTGTCCGTACTATGAATGGGGGAGCGAAAATTACGGGAATAACATTTTCAAGTAGTGGGGCCTTGACGGAATGCTAATATGTTTCCTTTGAAGAAGGGGTTGTGGCAATTTCATTCATGCGGCGGTTCATTACGTGATGCACGCAATGTGCTGCACGTCAGGGAAAAGAAGAATTATCTTGCTGTGGTGTCCCAGTTACGGGACCCTGGAATACGCTACGACAGTTTGTCTCTGCGCTTTGGGAGAGGGCAAAGTTTGGAGAGACCACGTGACGAAGTGTATGACCACTCACGGGGCAGCAATAAGGGGGTATTTAGCAGAGGGACCAATGAGGCCGCTCCATGGACAATAGAGGAGAGTGGGAACTGTGAAGCTGCGCAGATAGCCGAACCTGAAACGGTGAACAACAATAGCAACTTTATTTGATGATGATGGTGATGATTCGGGTGAAACTTTTAAATGCAACTTCACATCGATGCAAAAATCCATCTTTTATAGTTGTCCGCGTTCTTCAAAATGCAAAAAAAAAAAAAAAGAGGGGGAAAGTGGAACACACACTGTAATAATTTGAATGGATGCATGGTGTATGTACAGCCATCTGTAGGATGGAACAAGCGCAATACTTGTGTACCTTCAGTTATGTTGCCTTCAGTTCTATACGGTCCGCACGATACTTTCTTCTTGCTGGTATTCTGCCATTCTGGCGATGCTCGTGTAGTGTAAGCGCCATTGGCATCGGGCGCTCTGTGGAACACGAAGAGTGAGGCGATTCGTGCTTTTGGACGCTCGGCTGAGTGCAAGAAACAAACGTTTTGCTAGGAATTCTCCGCCTTCTGTTACCTACAGATCGGCAACACTGCAGCCCCTTCACCAGATGGCGGATCATCTCCCAAGAAACGGGCGATAAAATTCAATTTTTATACGTTTCACATAATATACGAGGGTCATTCTTGTTTAATTTCGTTCCTAATTTGCTCCTGCTTCAGGTAAAAACATATCGCTTACCTAGCTATTTTCTTTGGCTACAAAAACGCAATGGTCCCGTTAACGAACAACATCCGCGCCTTCAACTGGGCTCGTCGATACAGTGTATCCAAAGGGGATCCATCATCTGTCATCTCTGCTTCGGATGACTTGGCAGTGGACATTGTACGGCGTCTAACGAGGCGGATGATGATGATAATGCGAGATTCTACGTCGGGAAACAACTGAGGTGGATGGATTGCTTCCTGTCACCTTAAAAAGTGCTGGTGTATATAGATGCAGCGAGTGCTGACGTCCTCCGAATTGGCCTTGTTCAAGAAAAGGAGGTTCAGCTGCATGCTTACGGAAAAATGTTTCAGTTGCCGGCTGTTACGGAACCCAATTTGTACAAATATTTTGCTGCAACTAAGACAAATGTTCACATTGAAGTGAACACACAGTACAAAAAAGGACTTAGATGATATTATGGTTATTTTACGGTTACTGTTTTTGTTCTCTCCAAAGCAAGCCATCTGAAAATAAAAGCTTCAATCTTTCAACTTGTTAATGGTCCATCCTAGATATATTTTGATCGCAGGCGTTTTCATTTGAACTTCCGTGTAGGCCCTTCACATCCTCAGTAACTCGACGATCAGCAAATCGCGACCGTACGGTGCGGTACTATTCGTGTGGTGTTCTGTGGTATACTGTATAGGGTACTGTAGCATGTGTAGAAAGTCGGGGTACTCTGTGATTTATAGCATGATGGAACAAAAAGGAGAGAGAGAGTGAAAAAAAAAAGAAAAACGGTAGAAAACGAAGACACGTAGAAACAACAACAGGACAACTGCTGGATTATAAACTGAACGGTCTAATACCGAAAGGCACGCTGAAATCCAAGAAAATGATAGATATGTCTGCCAGTAGAAACACAGGTGCAGGGATTTTCCCAGCACCCCCTCTTCCCCAAAATACCGGCCAGAAAGGCCAAAAACGCCACAAAAGCAGCAGACATGGGCGTCACTGCCCCCCTTCCACTCTTACGAGACACCAACACCCCCGCGATGACAGTGCTAAGAATATCCCTGCACAGGTACGTAATAAGGACCCAAATACATATCCGGACTGTACCAGTCATATACAGTTCCATTCGTGGTGACGAATAGTAGTAAACATCAGCGTTCAATCGCCTTCAGAACTTATTTATCTTATCTTATAATCATTTCCAGAACAAGTACGCAGAAGCATACGGGGAGTGAGCAATGTATCACTTTTCTAGGTAGCCCACTGTTCTTCAGTGCAGGTTCGCCATCGTTTGGGAAGTATACCTGTACGTAGCCATTCACGCACCGCTTGCTTGACGTCTTTGTCGGAACCGATCTTCCGGCAGCCAAAACCGTCCTTGTGATCGCCGAATATGATAGCCCGACGACGCGAATATGGCGGATGTGGGAGACACTCAAATTGAAGATCACGGATGGTTGAAGTTGCCACACGTGACGTACGTATCTGACTAGGCGTCGTCACGTCAAAGAGGCCGCCACGAGATTGTTTGTGCAGATGAACCTAATGGCGAACTCGGGTGGTCATTTCATGGCAACACGGCCTAGCGCTCGGAAATTGCTAGGTCGCCGCATGAGCTGGATCACGTTACCGTTGTCACCCGAACGCCAGTGCCAGGAATCTATCGGTTTTAATCGCTTGGATCACGCTAGGGGCATCGCGATCTCCCGTCATCGGGTTCCGTCGTCTGCTAAACCAAGTGAACTTCGATGTGCGGGCCAATTAGGGCATTCGCCACCGTTGCAGTGCGGATGTGACGACACCGGATATAGTTGGGAGACCCGCTGTATGCTCGGTCGTTTGGAGACCTGGCGAAAAAAGTGCTAGCTGGCAAACTCCGGGCGCTCGGAAAGCGCCAAGCGAACATGCGAGATTGCTTGGAACCTGACTAAGGGAATATGACTGCTCGGGACCTGACAAAAAAAAAAAAAAAAGAGGTTGTTACGAAATGATCACCCGAATTCGCCATAAGTGGAATTTGTACACGTAACTCGTCTACTTCCCTGGACGAACTTCCGGTGGCGCACGATGGTGCATTCATGCGTGCGAAAGCTACAGCAAAACCGTGGGAGCCATACTGAGCGTAAAAAATAAACAACGCGACAAAAACATTATTGGCTTCCGTGTATCAGAGTGGGGCAACATGGCAGTCTCAGGAGAGTTGTAATCGGGTTCCGGTAGGGGAGCTCTCTGTGCAGAAACCGAAACCATGTCCTATATGAATGCCCATCGATATAGTGCCATGGGCGGTACCTACAGAGTAGAAGACGTTCACTACCAGCCACAGCAAGAATATTAAGTATTAAAATGTTCAGCTAAAGTATTCAGGTAATTTATTAAAACACCCTTGTCTATTAACATATCCCCCGACCCACCCAGGACTGTTCCCCAGTGAAAAAGGCAATCAGACGTCAGGCGTCGGCTCATGGGGTAACCACGCCAATCATGTGGAAACCACCACAGAAAACATGCGAGCAACCCAGAGCAAGAGGGATTGCACACCCCCTCCCTTGGTACACCGAGCTGCCAACCCAGAGCAGGCTGACCGCACCTTCCCCGTAACATCATTTCCCCGCCTCATCAGGCGTCAGGTGCACGGGCCTGTCTCTAGCCATGGCTTTAACCTTATCAGCACCTGTACGTCATCTTCCGTACGCGATAGAAACAGAATCGAAATTGTTCCACTAAAACTGTCTGGTACCTTCACGGCACCCACTCCCCAAAGGAGAGCCGCAGAGTTATATTAACACGTTGTGCTGATAGCCGTGAACAGTTTATAGCATTTCGGACCGCGTTTTCTGCTAGTGTTGGGAAGCCAATATTGTTTGTCTCAGCAAGTAGGGCGACCAGTCGTCTAAAAGCTGGAAAATTTGACACATCTGAACAGTCCTTTGGGCCTGCTGGTGCAGTGCAGGAAGAATAATCCTTCCTAGGCCATGTGCTATGAATAGCAGTTCATTGATTCAAGCAGATCGTGGATTATTTTGGATTATCCGTTCGTCGTGAGGACAAAAGTAGAGCATACGTTGTAATAACACAAGCAGCGATATAGTATACAAGAGTAGATAGTTCAGTGTTTATTGCAGGTAATATTAGGAGTGCAACAGCTGTCAGATGCTTTCTTGCTGTTCTGCAAGTTGTCAGATTAAATCAGCAAGTGTAAGTTATTTTAGACCTTCTTAAATATTGTAGACACACAGGGATCCATCTTCAGCTTGTGGCTTTCAGAGCAGTTGAAGTAGGTATAAAAGTTCTCATTGGCTAGCACTGGGAGAAGACAGATCTCCCTCTGAACCAGTGGTCTTTCGGAAGCATGCACCGAGCTTGCGCACGCCAACATACACGATCGAATGAAGAATATGTACTGTGCCATGGCCCAGTTTAGATTGAATGCTTTACTGCCTTCGCGTCGAAGCGATATCTCCATTGTATCATACGCCGAGCGCGACCCCAGCGACCAATCCATAGCAACGTCGTCCCACGCAAAGGACTCCTCCGCTTCATCCAGACCTAGAGTTCTACGAATCTTCCTGAAACACAGGACAGCATGCCCAACCCTCGCCTTAGTGATGGTATCCCAGGACTGGATTGGTCTCATATATCGGACAATCTCTTTCGCACCCAGGACTCCAAACGTTGCGAAGTTGAAGTACACGGGGACCAAGTCATTTTTCTTGAAGAAAAACAGAGGTGGTCCCTGGAAAAACGTGGGGACCAAGAGCCACGAGAATGACTTCAGTTGTGACATATTTGCCCTAAACTGGTGTTCGGCAAGTGGAATACTTCCTTCCGATGGAACGTGTTCATGTAGCAACACTGATTCAAACGCTTTCGTCTTGAGGTATGCAGGAACGAATGGAAGGGTTTTTAGAGACAGAGACGAGTAATCAACGCCCAAATGGTTTTCTTCAAGCACGGAAGTGTCATACATCTGGAAGCGAAGCTTCTTCAATCCTCTCGCGATCTCGTCGCGGCTATAGTTCTCCAGCCATAAAAGTATGTCGCCAGAGATTGTCAAGTTCACCATGCTTTCAATCAGTTTTTGGGAACTCGTCGGACTTCCATAGTCTGCTTGACGAGCCACGAGGTAAGGCCAGGTGTGAACAAGTGCATGCTGCGTCACTCTCGCGCAAACCATGGACGTGGCATATGGTACGCGGACATACCTCTGGACTTGGGTGTACTGCAGTATGTCAGCCAGCACGTGGGCTGTATAGTATAGCGCTGTTACACGCAAGTCGTACTGCATCATGTTGTCGCGTACCGCCTCGAGCGGGGTGGACCCTCGTATGATGATGGTGCTTTCTCTAGTCAAGTGCCGGTGCGGTGGAATCATGTTGTTTATTATGCCAAGGACGTCGACGTTGGAGGTGTTACTGACGACGCTGATATCTCTGAATGCTTTGTATTCCGCCGGTTCGTATGCGTCGGGGGCTAGAAACTGGAAAACTCGGTCCAGGTCAGTCACGCTTTGGACATCTTTGGTGGTTTGGTCACAATACGTCCCTCTTTTGTCTGGTGAAGTGCAGAGAATGTCCACTACCTCCGATACGTAGGCCTTCACGTCATCGAAGTTTAGGGGCGAATTCACGTCCGACGGGAAGACATCAGTGACAACGTCCTGAAGCTTAGTTCTGATTACTTTTCCCACGGACAGGAACAAGTAGATGCGTTCGCCTTTCTTTGTAAACTTGAACATGAACGTTGTGTGTATGTCATTCCTAAGCGAGATGTTGACCAGCTGGTTAACAAGCTGCGCAATGTTCCCGGCATTCAGAATGTCGGCTAGGTTTAGGAAACCGTACGCATATGAAATTGTGTCAGTCCAGGAAACGTCCTTCCCAGAGACGAATTCTGTACAAGTCCGGTAGAGATGGGACATGATGTGCATCCCGTGGCGATCTGGCTGGGAGTGAGAAGGGAAGTTAAATATGGCTTTTCTGAACTTTGCTACCGCGTCCTCAATAAAGCCGCCGCCGTTGTTAATCCAATGGCTGCAGACGTGAGTGTAGAAGTCGTCGCAAGGGTGAACGCTGTGGTTCAAGAGGTCTACCATCTCGTCGCGTAAGCGAATGCATTCTTTGGAGTTACACTCAATGGTGATATCTTCATCCCTGAAGAGTGCATTGATGACGAAAAGGACGATTACTATGACGATGACTGACAGGATGGCGAAGCAGGTCAGTAAAGTCGTCAAAGAAAGTATATTCTCCTGATGGGTGTCCAATTCAGATTTTACCGTATCTGTAAATGAAGGTGAACGTTATCGAGGAGGGAACGTTAGAGAAAATGAATTGAAGTGGACTGGTCTCACCTTTGAATCCAAACTTTCTGAACACTCTTGAAAAGGTCGTATAGCTCGGAAGGACAGTCTTCGAATGCTCGGGACTCCTGGAGTCTGCACAAACAACAGGGCGGAAAAAGAAACTTATACTTATGTTCAACTTGAGAAGGACACGGGACACAGAGAGGCCACCCTCCCTTCTTGCGCCAGATAATGTAATCCATCATGCTCATACTCCGCTTTCGCATTGGCCGCAAGACTGGCCGCATGATACGCTGCGGCAGAAAGTGCACGCCCCTGGTGGCGCAGTAGTTCTGGCGCGGTATTGCTGCTCTGTATCTCCAACGGCGTCTGTAGTTGACTATGACTAAATTTCTTTTCCTTCTTAAGTTGAACACGACTATAGTGAGGAATAATCTGGGTACATATTAGAGGGTCCAGTTACAGTCTTCGGACAGGGAACGCGTGTAGATTACAATTACGTCTTGTGTGCCAAGTTCGAGCACCATTTCTTTCTTTGTTTCGAGATATTTCTTAACCTTCCTCACAGCTTCGCATGTGTAGGAATCTGTTTTGACGTTGGCCTATAGTTAATGACAAGTGTTTCTATTAGCAGATGGAGAGCAACAGTCCAGAGTATAGTTACCTTCTTTCGGTTTATCTTCCATGCCATCTGATGTTCTTGTTGCGCCCTTTTCACCAGTCTTGGCTCTTTTTGCTGATGCCACACCCTGGTCTTCCTCCATTTGCAACTTCTGCTCTTCGTGCAATCTTTCAATCTCCTTTGTCAAAAATTCCTGACGGGGTGACAACGCAGGTTCCTCAATCCTAGATTGGTATGACCTATAGGCTGACTTCTGGCCATTAGAGGCCGCGGTGCGCGAAAGGTGTCCTGTGGTAGAGGTCCTCTTACTCAGCGCCTTATCCTTTTTCGGCACGGTGTCATCGAAGTATTCGCTGTACTGCAGAGTCTTGCCGAAGTTCAAGGAGTCGATGTCCGGTGCAAGGCGTTCCTTCACTTGACTCGGCTTCTCTTGCTCTTTGATGCTATTGGTCCTTTTGGAGGAAGAACTGGAGTGTCGTGACTTCTTGCTCGTATTTGAAGCGGATGTCATCGAATCCTTCGTGGGTATATCCTTGGATTTCTTGCAGCTAGCGCTTTTCTTTTGCCGTTTCTTCAAGGGGGCCCTGGAAGTTTCCATTTTTCTGATAACTCCGCTGTGAGTTCACAAGAGGTAGTTCATGATTGGAAATGATCGTGAGCACGAAGTCCTCGAGCGCATGTCTCCTTTTTGGCTTCTTCTACTTCATCATGTCAAGCGTCATGTGTTCCCATATGCCACGTCCCTTTGCCAGTTTCACACAGCGGATGCCCACTTCGTGCAGTTGATGGCAGCAGATGCTTGCCATTTCTCAGAAGGGAAATAATGGTTTTCGACTTCGTGGAATTTGCTAAGGTTACCATAGGACAACTGCGGCTACAGCATGCGCTGAAAGTTGTACAGTGCTGGACAAACGTTTACGGAACACACTCCGGCGCATTCCTTCCTCAGAATGACACACTGGCAGTGAATGGGACCGTACGGATTACAGACATGTGCCTAGTTAACCCAGTCACCTGTTTGTACCATTGTACTGTACGGTACCATTCGCTGCTAGCGTACCTCTCTGAAGAAGGAATGCGGCAGAGCGTGTTCCGTAAACTTTTGTCATGCGCGCTGTACAAGGGTCGTTCAAGGTTGACCGAGACTTTTGCTCGATAAAAATTAGTGAGTAAATGTAATTGAATAAAACTTTCGGAGGACGACGTGCAATCCTTCTGGGGTCAGTGGCACATGCAGCATGTGCATGAGCGGCGAGCAATGTGTCTGTAGCTGTGGAACAGCGATGCGTAATCCAGTTCCGTGTGAAGGAGAACGTCACACCAGCTGAGATTTTGCACAGATTACTGGAAGTTCGCGCGGCTATGTAAATCTCGACCCGCACTGCACTCGCAGAGAGGGTCTCTCATTCCCTACCCGCACGAGTTTTGATAGAACTACCCGCACCCGCAAGTTATGAGGACCCGCACTGCACACCGGAGTGCAGCCGATCGAGCAGCACAAGTTAAATACTGCAGCAAAACATCGAAAAGCACGAATGCGTTTGCGCACGTTTAGTTGCATTTTTGTTATGCGTATCAGAATGTACACAACTACTGAGAAAAACTGTCGTCAAAAAGTAAAATGCTCCTGAAGTCCAGTTCTTTACGCTTTTATTTCGCGAAAAAGCTGTTGACAAGTATAGTACAGTGCTGTACAAAAGTTTACGGAACACGCTCTGGCGCATTCCTTCCTCAGGGTGTCGCGCTAGCAGCGAATGGGATCGTACGGACTTACAGACATGTACCTGGGTTACCCAGTCACCTGTTTGCAGGTCCGTACCGTGCCATACGCTGCTAGCGTGTCACTCTGAGGAAGGAATGCGCCGCAGCTTGTTCCGTACACTTTGTCCAGCACTGTACGTATGTTGTCCACTTTCGTTGGCTTGAGGGCTGTCCTCCTCTCTTGGAGAATGTGCCCAGCCACGGGGATATTGTGTACAATATACCCTGCTAACGAAGGAACCACTTTCTCGTAGTCTCCACACTGTTTTAGAAGATCGGTGTTGCCACCCCGTATCGTACTGTGCAGGCATGGATGCGTTTTACCCGCTACCCGCATCAAGTGACACTTCCTACCCGCAAATTCGAAAATTGCGCGGGTAACCGTGGGCGTACCCGCACCGGCGCAGACCTCAAACATTACAGGCACAGTATTGGGAACTAACGATGTCAAGGGGAAGAGTGTACGAATGATGGAGTCAGTTTGGCGAAGGACGGGTTATGGTGACGAATGAACCACATGGACATCACGTCCGTTCGATTGCAGTCACGCCAGTGAACATTACAAGCGTAGCGCAAACCAGCCTCGAACCGGCGAGTAACAGCTCGGGACATTGCAGCCCAGCGTAATACATTAGTGTCGGCAGTGTGGAGAAAATTTTTCACGAGCACTTATTCTTCCGCAAAGTCTGTACAAGATTGGTTCCCCGACACCTCACTTGTGACGAGAAGAGAGCGCGCACGGCAGTTCCTGAGCAGCAATTGAACCGGTTTCAATCCGATGTGAACTTTTTTTTTGTATCTGTCATCATGAGTGTTGACGCATAGTTTCACCACGCATACCCCCGCCACCAAAGCAAAGCAAGGTTCAGCCGTCTGCTGCGGGAAGTCCATGAGAACTGTCTTCAGGGACCTGCTGGGATATCATCCATGTAGGCTTCTTGGAGCAAGGGGGTCACAATTAATGCCCAGTACTTCTCACGTGATAAAAGGTGCCACGCGAAACGCAGTTCGCAAGAAAAGGCCTTAAACGTTGTCCAGAAGGGCCATTCTTCTTTGTGACACCGCCCTCACGCGGCCAATAGACGAGTACAGTAAATCCCAGTACTCTTTGCGCACGCATTGCATCCTGGGCGCTTGCTGAGCGGGGGAACGAAGAATAATCCTTCACGTTTCTGTTTCGCACACCTTGACACGTCGTGGACAATGGACCTGTAGGGGAGAGATCGGAACAGTTTGGAGGCCACCCGTGTTTTTTTTTTATTAGTAAACTCCCACAGTTCAAAGCGGCGCTAAGCACTCTGGGATTTTCTGAACTCGTCTATTTGACGGTAGCAACCCTGGCGGAAATGCTCTGGAGGGTTTTGCCCCATGCGAAAGGATGTTGGCGGTTCTGCGCACGCGCAAAACATAAAGAAAGCTTCGCGCAGTGCGCAGAACCATCACGCTATCCCTTACGTACGCAAAAGAGCGTACGATGCACCGAAATCACTAATATCTCCACATTCGTTGTCGTATGCGATAACTGCAGCTAAGGACCTTTATCGATTGCCTGCTTTCGTTATGCGGAATAGAGGTGCCTGTCAACGTCTACCGCCACGACTCCAGAGGCCAGCACAATTTTTGTCATTTTCCAGCACAGTTGAACATACTCCTCTGTGACTGTCACTGTGTATACGGAAGATATTTTAACCACAAAAGCTTTCTCAAGAAGCACAGTAAAAGTTAACGGTAAAAGTTCCGGTGCATGAGAGTAGAGAGAGTAGTGAGAGTAGTAGAGAGAGCTAGCAGGTGTTTTACCAGAGGAGAGTTTTGTTTCGCGATGCTCTGCACAGGAAAATAAGACAGAAAAAAAAAAAAAAACTCAAACTGCCCGTTCAACCCGATGTACTCACACTTTCCGAGTACATTGTGCTTCAGTACAGGCGTTTAAAATCGAAACGACCACCTTTGTTGACGTATTAGCTGAGACTAGCACATTCTTAGCCAAAATTTAGCTTTTCGCTCGAGGCTCCAGCACTCTGTGCATGGAAATCAAATACAAATATTACGGTACTCTTGTAATCGGTTCCTGCCCTCGTGCACCTTACATGCAGTGTAGTCTACTCAGCGACCCTCTTCAAAGGACGTCTCTTGAGGGGGCCGTACCCACGAAGATACTTGTTAACCACATGAAGCTATTAGAAGGAGAACCCGTTATTATGTGCGTCCAAAGGGCCGCCGACGCAATGGACACCATACATAAAATGTGTGTAGCACACATAAACTCACGTGAAACGTATACCAAAGTTTCAGGGAGTGCGCACTTCCTTTCAGGCAAACGCACCAGTAGTATATTTCGAAGTGCCGTGCATGCAATTTCGGTCTTGCATTTGGAAGCCGCACGTGTGAGAAAAGTCATCGCTCGACATCCATCGTTTCCATATGCGTTCCGCTAGCCATTTTAGCTTCGCATTTCTTCTTGAAGCACACGGTCATGCTTCCGTTCCGCATGGCGACACGTGTCAGTCGTATACTCACTGTAATACAGTGTATAGCGACTTAACATTTAGCAGTCGCGCTGCATGCATAAAAGAGGAACGAGCCCAACACGCCCTTCGATAGACGAGACCCGCCTGCCGGACAATTAAGCAGAATGTGACTAACGACTGCCTGGTAACTGCTGCCACGAACGGGGCCATACGTAACACACGCTATTTCCAGGACGCCATTCTCGAAGGCCTCATCTGTTCAGCAATGCACTGGAATGGTCAGCATGCTTCTGAGGAGAAGCTTGAATTTAGTTTTTCGATACTGCGTGAGCAAATTAGCAATGTGTCCAAAAAGGCAGGAGTGCTGTCCATACTGAGACAGGGAGCAAGTGCCGATACCTTCTAAGCTCGCGTCACTTGCTACATCTTGGTAAGCGCATTAATGAATAATTACGCTAACGAACTTATTTCTCGAACCAGCGAGGCGATGAACGCTAGCGGAAACAGGTCTGCGCTCGCACCCAGGAAATCATTGCCCTCCGCCGAAGAACATGACTGCCTGTGATTCATTGTACCCCTTTACCTTTGTTTGACAAAGCACGTGTGCTGCCCTCTCCCCTTGTACGTATTCCCCTCTCATTCTTTGCAATTGTCTTGCGTCACCATAATATCCCATTCCTGTTGAAGACAGCGCTGCTGTTGAAACGTCGAATACTCCCTCTTAGTTTTTAATAAAGTTCCCCTTTTATTCCTTGTCCTGTAGAAGCACCGTCTCCACTTCTGATCTTTATTGAATACATATATATATATATATGTTTGTAAGTCAAACGTCGCCATGCCAGTACTGGACAGCTGTTTCGGCCTTCTTGGGCCTCATCAGCAGTACGCAGGCAGGCAACGTTTGATCGGATGGCGTCAGAAGGTCACGTGGCACGTGATGCCTCCCGTCAGGGTGTCATAGGACACCTCTGAAAGCCCAGTGCAAAGCCAGTCAAATGTATAAGGGGGAAAAAAATTAGCAGGAGCTCTTTGGCTGCACGTATAGCATATGTTTGTAAGTATATATATATATATATATATATATATATATATAAGTATAATATATATATATATATATATATATATAAGTATAATATATATATATATATATATAAGTATAATATATATATATATATATATTTGATTCCGTGTTAGCGCCGCGAAGCAACTGTGGCTATGAGCGGCGTGCAGATGAGGACAACAGGAAGGAGTGGGGGACAGGAGGGTTAGTATGCGTCTTTGGCCGACTTCAGGGGGAACTGTGCCGGCATTCGTCTGGAATGTCTTCGGAAAACCCAAGAAAAACCTCAGACAGCACAGCCGATGGTAGCATTCGAACTCACCGCCTCCCATTGTTACTCCTGAAAAGGATGATCCAGATGCAGTGGCTCACCGGTATACTTGGAGCTACATTCTCACACCAAAACGTTTTATGTTCCTTTTATCCTTTAGTTTTCCCGGGGAAATGGTTCAATTCCGGTTCGTCTCCGCACTAAGAAAAAGAAAGTAGGGCTCACGCTCAGGGGAGCGGATCCGGCTCCGAGCCGGTTGAAAGATGATTAACAATTTGATGAAAGAAGAACTCCGTCTATTGTCTCACTTTGCCGAAATGTTCAACTATTGTAAGGGGGTGTCGTTAACGCCCTCGACTTGCAGAGAGAAGCAGCATTGGCGGTCACTCCGCTCACCGTAACGTTCTTAACGTTACCGTCATTAGAGAGTTTTAGTACATCGTACGCTATCGCCTTTGCGTACGTAAGGGATAGCGTTTGTGGTTCTGTGCACTGCGCAAAGCTCTTTCTGTTATGGGCGTGCGAAGAACCATCAACGCTACACTTACGTATGCAAAGGCAACAGCGTACGATGTACTAAAACTCTCTATTTAAAATAGCGACGATGAAAGCAGTTCTTAAATCGTGTGGAACAAGATCGGTAAACATATTTCGGGCTGAGCACTTTAGGACGTTGGAACCACATTGTGGCAGTCGACCTGAGCAGCATCTGATCATCAAGCATGTCCTGGGAAATGCTATGTACACGCTCGGTTTTCTGAAGAACAGTTACCATAATTACCGTGTAAATGAGTGTGGCGAATGGATGACCTTACAATGGGGTAAAGAAAACCAAGAAATCCCTAGGACAGCGCTACCTCATGTCCTGAAACATGGCAGAGAGCGTTATAGGCTCGTAAGCTACAGATCGATGCCCATATTGGTTGCAGTCTATCTCAGAAATCGGTCGAACGGTAATGCAAACTGCAAAATGTCCAACTGAACACAGGGTTGTCGCTGGTTTCACGTCTACCGTCACGTTTCTCCTTTTTCTTTCCTTTTTGTTTGGTTTTGTTTTTACGTGTACTTTACATGCACGTATACAGCTATACAGGCACATACCAAAGCAGAACAATCTGTCTGCGAGGTCGGGTTAGCACAACGTGCGCAAATGTGTCGTGAGGTTCCGAAGCAGCTGCAATCAACCGTATAGTAGCTGGTCATTTCTGAACACCCTTAACGTTTCCGTTAAATTTGCCCACGACATGGTGCTGCGAGACCATTTGTCTGATTTGTCCGCCCAGGAACAGCCAGGCCACATATCTCCCATCCAGATTTTTTTTCCGCCCTATTTCCGGCCAAAATCATAAGCTCGCGGAGGTCCCGCTTGACGTGTCGTTCTCGGCGAAGTCGGCTACACTCCGGAGAGGACCGTAGTAAGATCGCGCGAATGGACTCCCAAGAATGCTGTCTGCGGCCAAGAAACCTGTTTCCCGTTCGTCCCCGTATTAATCGCTGCCCCTCCCCTTTGTTTTCCTCTCCCCCCCTCCCCGTGTCACTGACCCCTTTCTTGGGATTCTTGTAAAGGGCTATCATCGTAACGGATAAAACGAATGGCATTATTATTATGCGCCATTTCGCTGTAGAACATGTCTCAGGCTTCATGGCCCGGCCGGGCGAACCACTTGGTTCTCTGTCCTTGTACGTCTCAAGTGCCGTATCATTGTAGGTGACGTCACATCTACGGTTTTTTCGGTGTATTTCGTTTCTGGCTGGCGTTTGGAACTAGCATTAACCTTCATTTCGGAAATGGGTTGGCGGATGTGCTAATTTGGATGATCTGAAAGTTATCCGCCTGTTTTCAACGCGTACGTCGATCGTGTTATACGTAACGTCGTATATTATATAGTATACAGTAGCGTAGCCAGAAAAAAAGAAATGTTTTGGGAGGTGTTCTATGGGAACTTTACATGGGGAGTAGTATTTTACGAAATCGAGGAACCCAGGAAATAGGTGCTGACGCCAGGGTTCGAACCTGGACCTCTCGAAAATGAAGTTAAATAAAAGTGAAAGTGAAAATTAAGTGAAATCTCGAAGTGAAATTTCTCGTTGTTTGAGGAGTATTTAACACCCACCCCACCCCCACCCGTCTTCGCTTTCTCAACGCTCTACCAGCCAGAGGTATAAGATGAGGGGGGTTGAACCCTAGAAACACTCCCTCTAACTGCGCAACTACAGTATAGTAGTACGCCATATGGTAGTGAACAAAACAAATATAAAATAGATAAATAAAACTCAAGAAGTTGTGAGGAAGCTCTGCCAGCAAAGGAAGTGCGAGGGACTGGGGCACTATGTTTCTCGGGACCTGCATAATTTCCACCGATTATGCAAACGATACCAGTTCTAATAAGCAGACGTAGAGCTTGATACACGTGAGCTACGCATTGGGTACAGTTGCACGCTTCTCCCGAGAGGTGTGTACGGAGAACATGAGGTGTACGGACTAAGCAAAGGAGATTGCGTCTTCGTAATATGCGGGGGTGCAACGTTGGTGTGTTACTTGATTATATTTCAAAATGATATGCCAGTCATTCATCGCGGGGCCGTTGCTATGGGTCACGATCGATTAAACGTGTACGAAAATAGTAGGGAGTAATTGATCTCAGCACCTGGCCAGTTAATGGAACCGATGGTGGATCATTTAAGAACGTGCCCACTTTCTGATCCCGCACTTTGCGGATACAAACCTGGCCGAGGACCAACTTTCTGGAATGGCACAAGTATAGGTCGGGGACGTTTGATATGGACCGTCGTGGATAGTAATTTCGTTAAAGAACTGTCATGTGGGTTATCCAATGGACCCAGCACCGTGCCTTCGTTCGGGACCACATTCGTGTGGCGACATAAGACGACGAATTCTCAGCCGGAGAGTTCTGATTTTACCGCAATGGACCCGCACATATGTTCAGATGCAAGGTACACTGGATTAAGGCCGGCCAGTTGTCCTTATATTTCTCTTCGTGTATGTCGGTTCTAGAGAGTGAAATCTCGCTGCATGAACACTAGAAGAAACGGAAAGATAAATGCAATTTTTACGCTGTACGACACTCGAGCAACACAGCGCGGCTGGTGCCAGATCTCCAGATTCTGGCACTTCCCAATCCTCCAGAACAAAGGAAAATGAATGCACTTTCACAGCGACTAATGAGCAAATAAATAGCTCAACTGTTTTAGTGAGGAGAGGTAGAACAAAGTGTCTAGGCTAAGCTGTGTGTTAGATATGGTGTTTCTTTCTTTTTAACACCTCATCGGACCACCCCTTTAGAACCGTATCGATCCCTGATACTGTCATCTGCTATACGTTGCAGTTCGGCGGCTTCCTGGATTGCTCTTGTGTCGACCTTGAGCTCACGATGAGGCTCCTATGCAAATGAAAGCCGCTGCTATCGTTACACAATGAACCGCTAAGAAGAATAGCAGCAAGGCTATTTCTGCATTGCTGGAGTGGTGTTACAGGAAGGCGGTGGTCATCGAACAACAAGGAAGAGAGACGTTCAGGGCATTGTCACTCACTAAAGTGTCGTCGTTTCCTGTAGCCGGAAAGGAGGCACGCGTGCGTTAAGCGCTCGCATTCATAATAAAATGCCTCTTCCTGAGTGACATGTCTTGGCTATGGAATCCCACAAGAGTAACCGCGCGGGCGACGGGCACTGGTCGAGGTGCGAGATGCACACGGTGAATGCTACGGAAGCCATGCGTGTTGGAATATAAGGAAGGGCATTCATGCCTCCCAGTCACGGTTCTACCACGGTCCTGTGGATAGGTTTAACAGGGAAGTGCCCCGAGATCTGAACCCAGGTCATGCCCCAGTCTCGATGGGGAAGGCGAACTGGTAGATGTGTCCCTTTCATTTTCTTGTGTTCCTCAGACTCGAGGGATAGTTGCGTGCATCTAAATTTCTGAAGCCGTCCAGCACAGAGTGATGTGCTCGTGGGAAAAAAAAAAACAGAAAAAGCGTTCGTGTCACTGGTCCTCGGCATACCGTCTATGGCCAAGGACATCGTAGGAACACGAAGGAACAGGAACAAGACTGAACCGCGTCTCGTTCTTGTGCCTTCATGTACTTACCGCTCTGTACGTGTCTGCGAGGGACGGCTACCACGATCATTTTACTACAACCATCACATTCGCACCACACAGGCAAGGCGAAGCTTTCGCGAACTTTCCTTCGCCCCATATCGTCGCGCTGGAAGAACAGTGCCGAGCGCGGCTTTTCAAATGTGCGATCGATACCTCCGGCTCTTTTTAAGATTCCGACGTTGATACATTGTGTCAAAAACAACCGCACGGCAAATTTAGACTCTTCCTCCTCACGTGGGGCAGCGCGCGTCACCCGCCCTTCGACATCATCGGGAATCGACGCAGCTGCTGTGTGCGGAGTACGTCAGTCGCCCGTGTGATATGTGACTGCGTTGCGCTCTGTCGGTAATGCGCTCGTAATAAACGGAAAAGCTGGATGAAGGGGCTTACATATACACATGCACCACGTGGATTTAGTTGCAGTGATCAATTTTCATTAGTGCGGCTGTAGGCTGTGCAACCTCGAAGAAGTCACATCGTTAGCGCAGTAAAGCCCTCCCACCACGCGGTAAATTTATGTCAAGCAAAGAAGAGTTCATTGGTTGAGTGCTTGCGTACAGGGGGCGGCTTCCGTTGGGATATCGTGAAACTACAAGTAACGACGTCAACTCGACTGGCTGTGTAGCCAGATCTTTTTCTTTCTTTTTTTTTAGGGGGGGGGGGGACCATGAGGAGTTTACATGGACAGGAGGATTTCCCCCTCATTTCCTTCTCCCAAATGCACTACCAAAAGGTACAGTTTTGAGGAGGGGTTGAATCCCGAAACCCCCGCCTGGCTATGCCACTGGGCTTGACGCTCCGCTTGAGCTGCTCCTTGAGGCCAGTTGTGCGCTTCATAAGTGAACCTCGACTCGAGACGCCCAACGAGTGGAGGATATCACCCACGCTTGCCTTGATTAGTGTACGTGGTACCGCTGGTGCTTCCTTGAAGCCAGAACCATGTACGAGGGCGGTTCCATAAGTTTCCGGCCCGAACAACTTTTAATAGTCATAGAGACGAAACAAGTGTATCACTTTTCGACATAGTCACCCCTAACTTCGATGCACGTTTGACACCTTTCAACCAGCATTCTTATACCCTTGAAAAAAATAGTCCGAAGTTTTGTCCGGAAAATGCTGGAAAACTGCCTCTTGCACCTCACTATCGTTTTGAAATCTCCGTCCTCTGAGATCCCTCTTCAAGTTCGAGAACAGGAAGTAGTCACTCGGTGCCAAGTCTGGACTGTAGGGTAGGTGGTGGATTTCTTCGAAGCCGCTCTCCTTCAGTGCAGCCTTGGCAACAGAAGCCGTGTGGACAGGGGCATTGTCCTGGAGTAACCGGACACCTCGACTCAACCTGTCGCGCCTCTTTTCCTTGATGGCGTCCCGCAGTCGGTGCAGGAGTGAAGCGTAATAAGTCGCATTCACTGTGGTGTTCCTCTCTTTGAAGTCGATGAGGAGGATCCCATGACAATCCCAAAATATTGTTGCCATGATCTTCTTTGTGGATTGTGTGACCTTGGCTTTTCCTGGGGGTGCTTCTCCTGGTTTGCGCCATTCCATCGACTCCTTTTTCGAAAGGGGATCATAGTAGAGCACCATAGTCTCATCCCCTGTGACAATTGACTTCAGTATTTCTTCTTCGTTCTCTTAACAGAGCTCCAAAAACTCTTTGGCACAGACGACGCGCTGTTGCTTTTGAACTGACGAGAGAAGTCGTGGCACCCATCTCGCACTGACCTTTTTCATGTGAAGGCCTTCGCCGATGATGCGAAAAACGGTTGTTTTGGAAAGCCTTTCTGAGATTTCCTTCACCTTCCGACGCCTGTCGCTCAGCACTTCCTCCTCGACAAGAGACAAATTTTCTTGTGTCACCACTTCCACTGGACGACCATCGCGTGGATCATCTTCAATGGACTCCCGCCCCAGTAGAAACTGCTTAGCCCAGTCTTTTACCGTTGTGTACGACGGAGAGGCTTCCCTGTACACGTTGTCCAGTCGCGCTTTGATTTCTTTATGCAAAAGTCCCTATTTTGTCAAGAATTTTATCACAGCACGGTACTCGATTTTTTCCATTCTAACTGAAGAGTGCACCCTGGCTGTTTGAAATGCCGCTCTCCAACCGAAAAAAGCTTGGAGAGTGTTGAGGGTGGTGCTCCTGCCCTCCAGCAGATGGTGCCACGCGTCCTTAATCGCATTTTCAATTTCGCGCGCATTTTGTACCTCGGGCCGGGAACTTATGGAACCACCCTCGTATGCTTGAAGCCTGAAGGCACCCAATAAGTGGAAGAACGCGTCTTCCCTCCACACACTGGAGTCGACTCTAGGACCGTTTAAAGGGTCACTAAAGTGGAAATATTTCTACTCTGGGTGAAATAAAAGATGCCATCACATTGACACCAATACAAAAGGAACAGGATTAATCCGTTGCGTCCTTCGTGATTTATGAGTGAAAAGAAACCGCATCTACGCTTTCCCTCTCTCTCTCTCCTTCTCAAGAAAACCGACAGTGTGCAGCAGGCTCTCATTGGTCTCCATAAACGATTTATCCAATCATCGCGGAAGATCGGTCGAGGAGACCAATCCGAGGCTTCTATGCATTGTCGTGCTTCATAAGAAGAGGGAGAACATACACAGCAGTTTCTTTCGCTGCCACGAACGACACAGCGAAAGAATCCCGTTCTTTTTGTGTTAGTGTCAAAGCATCTTTCGTTTTTCATTTCGTTTCACAAAAATAAATTCTTGCACTTCAGTGCAGAGAGTCGAACCGAAACGTTTATCGGTTCGGTTCGGGTTTAGATTCGACGATAAGGGTTCAGTTCCGGTTCAGCTCCGGAAGGCAACTACAATGGTTCGAACCGTTTTTTTCCAAACGGTTCGGTTCATGAACCGGTTCAGGGGTCACGGGTGGGAATGAAGCATAACAGGCAGCTTAAAGCACATTTCCGTTTGTGTGGTACAGTGCTTGAAGTGGACAGGAAGGCGTTAACGGTCGTTTTAGATTTTGGAAGATTTTGCGCGATATGAAAGACAACATTAATAATGGTTACGACAGGAGCATAACCATGAATTACTGATTTGGGATGATTGCCCCAGCGCGTAACTTATGTCGCGATGGTTAACTAATCCAACGGGTTGTTCGAAGAATCTCGGCAGGAATATAACGGTCAATCAAGCCTGCTACATTAGCCTAAGCCATTTAAGCCATTGAAATTATTGATTACCAGTAAGTAGTCGCGAATACTTGGTATGCTTGGTATTTTCTTTTCGTTCTGGCCAGCATGAGGGTGGCTGGCCCTTTACTTTTTAAGAGGCTCATGTAAGCTCACGCACGCTATGTGTCAGCGACCATTTCTGCAGTTGGGGTGGACACACTGTATAGCTGAGACTGTAGGCCACTTCATAAACGCTACCCATTGATCCCTAATTCTTGAATACTCATGTGCATGTCTTATAGCGGATTCAGCTGGTCGTTTGAGTGCAGGCCAGTGTAGTGCGCCGGTGTAGGGCCCGTGCAGGAAAACTGCGCCAGTGCTGCTTACACCGATCTGCCCAGCAGATCATGCTAGATAGTGCTAGTGTTGACCAAAAACACATGCAACCGATTTTCTTTTTTTTTTTTTTGATACCGTGTTAGCACCGCAAAGCAACTGTGGCTATGAGCGGCGTACAGATGTGGACAGGTGGTGAGAGGACAGTAGGAAGGAGTGAGGGACAGGGGGGTTAGTATGCGTCCTGGGCCGACTTCAGGGGGAACTGTGCCGACATGCAACTGATGTACAAAATGGAGTCGCGGCTGCAGGACATCCACTTTAATAATCACTTTAAACATAAAATACATGACAATGCCAGAATCCACGTTCACAACCCACATTCATACCGTCCGAGTTTCAGTCCATCATCGTCCGAGTAGCGTGAAACAGTGTCTACGACGTATAGTTCTCCATTTTGGGACGCTTCGCCCGTGGAAAAAGAAAAAAAAATATCTCAAACGCCTCACCATAAAGCGAGGCGTAACTAGTGCTCCTGCTTAAGCTGTCTGAACTTGACGAACTTGAGTCATCCAAAGGATCCAACATCTGCAGTAGGTCTGCCGGTTCCATGGCGGCCATGTTGAGCAAGTGTAAGTGTAAACCATGGAAAGGAGGGTTAGAAGGAGCGGAAAGCAGAACTTCAGAGCTCGTGTTCCGGTCCACACGGCCGATATTATCAGTGTGTCCTAACCTGCACGGATTCAGTGCTCGCGAGCGCACGCTGCACGCGAACGACCAGCGGAACATGTTGCATGTTGCCCTGAAACGACCAGCAGAACATGCACACTCGAGCCAGTGCAACTTTTTCTGCACGAAGACGACCAACTGAATTCGCTATTAGACATTAGTAGCTATAAGAGTTTTAAGTTACTATCTTTGCGACCTCATCTTTCTTGTTTTATTTCGTGACACCAGAAAATCCAGAGCATTCCTGCAGGGCACGACTTTTTCGAACAGGAAGGCTAAGAAGCGAATCAAAGAAGGAAAAAAAGGACAAAAAAAGTTTGTATGTTCAGGAACAACATGCAAAGGTTCGCCCTTAGTTCCGAATGAACCGTTATTTGAACCGGTTAGCGGTATTTTTTTAACAGTTCAGTTCCGGTTCAGCTCCAAGATGGCGTCGACTGTTTCGGTTCGGTTCAGTTCCGGTTCGGACAAAAATAACGGTATTCGGTTCGGGTTCAGGTTCGGTTCGACTCTCTGCTTCAGTCACCCTTTAAGAACATGGCAGTGGGCATACATGCTTGTTCCTGCTACTGCAAAAGACACCTCGGTAAAAGACGACACGTTCAGAGTTGGTCGATAGCTTAATGCCTTGTTTTCCTGATTCCCGTTCTTAGTCTTTAGGGGCCCAGTCTGGAGCTGCTATCCAATTTTGAGACAAGGGATGTATTCGACCGCAAGTTATGCGTAGATGCCAAATGCTAAACTCCAGCAGAATGGTATAGTTTTGAGGATGAACAGGAGTGTGGGTTTGACCAAGATAAGGATAATTGAGGGCTATTCTAAGATATGGTACAACGTAGTCAGCAAGCTTCGTCTGGAATTGGTGCCTTGATGGCCTGCCAGAACAGAAACCGGAAGTTGCTAACGATGATGTCACAGCAGCGAAAGCACTGCGAAGCAATTCAGTTATTAATATTTGTCCGCATTTTTTAATTCAAATATTGTGCATGGTGACTCTGAACATCATAAGAAAATGTGACGGTTTGGGTCCCGACTGTCGCCTTAAAACGGATGTACAAGTGATAAATATAATGCTGAAAAATGATTTTCTCTGCGCCGTTGATTATGTAACATCCGGCAATGTTTCATGTTCTGCCCATTGTTTCAGAGGGTGACTGCATTGAGCGGGGCATCAACTTCACGCACCTTTCGAGCCCCGAAGTGGTGGTGGAGAAGAATGCACCCTTGCTGCTCAACTGCTCTGTGGCCGCGCTGCCCGAGCTGGGACCCTTCAACATTTCCTGGAGGCACGAGGTAATGCATCCTTCCAGCTCTTCCCAGATCTTTGTTTTTTCCTCATTGGCGAGATGAACACAGGGGATTTGCAGAGATGTTGTGTGACTTGTGCAAACCATGGGATGTAGATGTTATCATCCTCTTTATTCATTCATTCATTCATTCATTTTGGCTTTTGACTTCACCTCTCCCAAGAAAGTTGGTTCTCTCATATGTTGAAACAATGGGATCATACTTTTTATTCTCCCGTTTTGCTCACGCGGTTGCACATAACTAAAAAGTCTGTTTTGAGTTGCGCCCGCACATGCCTTTTCCCTGGTAGTGCAATGCATTTCAGTGTAACAGTGAAATGGTCTGATACAAGATATCTGTAAAAGAAGGCATTGACTGTGCCTCCCCTACTGAACTTTTTCCCCTGTCATTCATAGATAACATGTAATGACATCGAAGTCCAGAAACCTAGTTCACATTATAATTTTGAACATTACTTTAGTAAAAACTTCAAACACGTACTACAGACATGATTTAGTCCAGGCGAGTCCTGAAACCTTCTTAAATAACTTTGCCTCTAGCAGTGCTCAAATCAAAGAGATCGGTATTCGTGATATATTTATCAGTTTTTGAATGTGCTTTCACTAAACCTGTGCAGAACAGGCTGACACAAATTTTACTCTTAGTTGGAAGCGTTACGGGCCTGCATTGGGCCCGCGCTACCACATACGATAAGATACTATAACTATAATGCAGTGTTTCTCAGCTAGGGGTCTGTACGTGGAACCCAGGGATTCCGTGAACCATGTGCTGGGGTTCCGCAAACATAATACTGTCAGGCTACCATAAGTGAAACTTAAAGCTCGCCTTCAGCCAGCCTTGGTACCTGACCGTGGCCAACATCTCATCGTCATCGAGATTGGCATCGAGATCACCGGACCAGGGTGCTACGACACACACTCATTGTATAGAGTAGGGCCAGCAGCTGTAGTTATCATCAGTTGGCTCAACCGACAATCCAACCTGACAATCTCTACGAACCACGTGCGGCTATTGTTGCTTTTCTCTTGTGTTCAGAAAGTACGGCAAGCACTTGGAAAGTCAGAGCTACTTCGAGAAACCTTGGAGCTACTCTTTTGCATAGACTTGGCATTTACAACCATCAGTGGCAACCCACAATGCATTATCTGCAGAGAAATATTGTAAAGCAGTTCAATCAATTCAGCGAAGTTCAAACAACATCTTGTGACAAACCAATAAATAAAGTAATTTTAAATAGTAAAATTGTAATTAGACAAAATAAACAATTTGCTACTTGTACGACATCTAGTTTGTCTGACCCAGCTCCACACAGCTGCTTCTAGTATGTAGTATGTTCCTTGAAGTCGTGCTGACACGATCACGCGTTCTGTCGAATGACGTAAGTTGAGAACCACTGCTATAATACATGTGCATGCAAGACACACTTTCTAAAGCCTCACATTTGAATGCGTTCTTCTACATCCTTGAAAGGGTGCATCTTTTATTGAAGTTTTACTTCCTTGCAATTGTTGCAGGGCTTCCCACTGCCAACGGGCAGGTACCATATCTTTGCCAACGGGTCCCTCATGCTGGACCATGTAGTATACCAAAAAAAGAAAAACGGGCAGAGGGATGACGGCAACTACACCTGCCTCGTCTCCTCGAAGGCGGGTATAATGTTCAGCCGCCCCATTGCTGTGAAAGTTGCACGTAGGTTCCTCTCCGTCTCAGTACTTGTCCTATTTTATCATGTTGCTACGGTCAGTTATTATTAACTCCTGGCTCTCAACGTGCAGGTATGTGGAAAGCCTTCAGCGTACAACCTAAGTCAAGCAATGTCCCTATTGGGGGAGTGGCTCGGTTGACGTGTAGCATCAATGGAGTGCCTGCACCACAGTACTCATGGCAGCTGAACAGAGAAGACATACCAGCCAAAGAACCAAGGTAGAAACAAATCGCCTTCTATAATAGAGTCGGACTTTTTCGGGTAAAACCCGATATCGCCCGAATGACTCACTAGGCAATCGGGTTTAACCCGAAAACTACCGGTCAGGACCCGCTATCGCGCGGCTGTCCTGGGAAACATTTGCAGAAGCAAGCGCCGCCTTGGTGCCAAAAAAGCCTTCATTGCGCATGTGCGTCGTAGCACGGGCTCTGTTTTGTTGTTTATAGGGACTGTGCGACACCTAAAGGGGGCGCGCTGCTCCGTCGCGACAGCGCCGCCAGAGGCGGTCTTGGACGTATCCGACGTGATACCACGCCGCCCGTTCTATGCATTCTTGAGTGGAACCGTAGCTTGCGTGACAACCGCCATAATTAGAAGGGCTAATTTTCGAAGTGCAAATAATGTGGAACCTTTCTGGGGCGCGAACGAAGTGAATGGAGACAAACTGCACAGAAGCAACCACCGTATTTATAATGCATCTAACGGTACGGAAGGAGAACAGCCACTCACGTCTGTCTGGTCAAAACACCCGTAAATGATACGTCGAGAGGATGGTTATTTGACTCCTCACAAAATCCTGGCTTGCTAGCGAAGGCTATATACGTGTATTCCTCTGACTCCAGCCATTTGTAATATCATGTTTTTGACTGAGTCTTGTTCTTGTATTCCTTTCGTCGTCTTTGCACACACATAGCTTCGTCACTGAAATTTACATCGTGCGTCCGTTTTATCCATACAAATAAACACGTGGGGTCACAACTTATTGCCTGAACTTGTACTGCAGTTTTTCCAGTATCTTCAGATACAATAATGCTAAAGAGATCATCAAAGAAGAAAGTTTATGAGTTTTTACCTCGGCTACCGCCATAGGCTTGCGGGACGACAGCTGTGAAATGGTTCTGTTCTCACTGTGAGACTCGTCATACCGGGAGCAATATCGGCTCTGGGCATTGGCGATGAAACACCTCAATCATTATCTCGAAATAGGTTGCCGTTTGGTCGGTGCATTTGACGGTGATATCCAGCGGCGTTTCACCGTCACGAAAGTGGTAACTGTAAATCATTGATCATTTTGCAGGTCCTCATTCAGTTTCATTGAAACTAGAACAAAAGAAATAGAATATATTCGCTCATGTTGTGCACACCTCATGCAATGGCCGAACGCGCGTCACAAACGCTATTCGCTGCGAGTCCTCGGTGGTATTGGAAGCGTAGAAATCACGAGAAATTAAGCATCTGGTCCCTAATGAAGAGTTCTTTTAGGTGCTGGCACAGTTAGCGATGCTGTGGCAAAAAAAGATGCCCACACTTCACATGTAAACAAAGCTGGCTACCCGGTGGCTATCACGCAAGGTACTTTCTCTGGAAAAAGGGCAAGGGTGCAGGCCAGCTGGTACATGGTGAAAAAAATTTGGAACCCGAGAAAAGGACAGAGGAGGGACGACACGACACGTTCTCAAAACGAGAGAACGTGTCGTGTCGTCCCTCCTCTGTCCTTTTCTCGGGTTCCAAATTTTTTTTTTTTCACTTTCTCTGGAGGCCGCATCGCGGCGCCACCAGTTTGTCGCACAGTCCCTATAATTTTGTTTTATTGTGCGGAGGAGACGCGCGCGTTCGGTAAGGCATAGTTTCGTTTCTGTGCGGCGTTTCATTCTTCGTGGTCTTGGCTTGGGCCGTATCAACCCTGTCATGGGCCAGAAAAGGAAGAGTCTTGAAGACTGGACAGCGCAATACGAGGACTTAGAGATCGTGAAGAAAGGTGACGGCGAAGATGTGCTCGCCTGCCGGTTCTGCCATTTAGTGCTTCCAAATCCGTCAAAGAAGCCTTACGATAGGATTAAGGAATACCTCGCATCCACAAGGCATGACACGCTCAAAAGGAAAGTTGATGGAGAGCAGACGCTGTTTGATGTCTGCTATCGCCAGCAGGGAGAAAAGTTCAGAAGGAGCCATCCACGAGTTCGTGCTAGCGATAGTGAAAAGCGGAATCAGCCTTGAACACGCTGACGGACCACTCGGCGAATTTGTCCGGAAATGCTGCCCTGCTGCAAGAACTATGCCAGCAAGCCACCAGCTTCGTCGTAAACAACTGCTGGAGGTGTTCAATAAGCACCTAGAAGACATTCGAGATGACGTCAAGGACTCAAAATTAAAGTTTTATCGTTGACGAGTCACCTGATATAATGGGATACCTGACGATGAATACGCTAATCTGTTTCTACAGCCACCAGAAACAGCAAAAGGTCGTCTACCTCGTAGACGTAAAGCGACTGAAGCTATGCAACGCATATACCGTCGCAAATGTGCTTCGCGAAGTGTTGACATCCCTAGGCAAGTAGTGGACAGACATGATAGCGATTTCAAGTGATTCTGCGCAGTACATGCAAATGATGGTGAAAGATCTGAACGACGGGGAAGCGGTAAAGATTCTGCACATAAAGGATGTGCCTCACTTGATACACGTCGCTGTCGGAAATGCGATCACTTCAGAATGCGTCAGGGACCTTCAGCAGGTTGTCTTGGAGTTCGGCGCCCTATTCAAGCACAGTAACCGACTCTACCAGGACTACCAGGAGTTGTGTAGCTCCAATGGCATCCCACTCCCTGATATGAAAAAACCACCAGCAGTCGTACTGCAGTGGTGGTACAGCTCTTACAGATGTGACACTCGAGATGTGGGACTGCCTCACAGAGCTTGTGGAAGCACACAGTGGTGGCCACAAAGGTGGAGAAACTGAGAAGCCTGTTGACTGGCAAAAAGCAGGAGCAGGTAAAAATGGAGCAGGTGTCCTAGCTCTTGAAGTGCTCGAACCCGTAACAAAAATTCAACGAGAGCTAGAGAGTGGAGAGGTGTTGCTCCCACAGTGCAACCACCTTGCCAATGTAAGACTTTAGGAAGTCCTTGCTGGCATTAAAGCCAACATTTGCACCAGTGACAAGGCCCGCCTCGTGCTGGGAATGTTGCCGAAGGATGTGAGAACCACTGTCAAAGGAGCTTGCCATACATTTTGCAACCACATCCTGAACAAGTGGAAAGAAACCCCAAGCAGGAACCTATCGGGCACTGCAGTAATGCCATCCCAGTCGGAAATGTGGCGAAAGGCTGCGGTGTTAGACAAGACCTTCACAGCATCTATGACGAGGGACTTTGATTCCTACAAAGAACTGTTTTGCCTGGTCACAGATTGTGGCAATCTGCTCAAGTCTGAGTTTGAACAATATATGCTGGAAGACCCTCCGACAAATGATGACTTTGTAGTGCTCAACTATTGGAAGTCTGCATCATCTAGGTACCCAACCCTTGCATCTGCAGCTCTGTCGTTACTTTGCATCCCAAATGGAAGCTGTGATGTGGAACGAAGCTTCAGCAGGATGCAGTACATGCAGACGCCATAAAGAACTCTGATGGATGACGAACATCTGAAGGCCCAGCTGATATTACTGGTCAACAGCTGCTGAATACCTTATTAGTGGTTTCGTTATCACTACAAGTTGCAAAAAGTTAATATGCAAAAGGAACATGTGCAATAGTGGACTTGCAGTGGAGCATTCTTACTGTAAAAAGATTTGTCTTTCACAACTATTTTTGCATACTGCGTTGAGCCTTGCATTTGTAACCACCCACACAACAGCAGCATCACAAAAATTTGTAATAATTGAAGAGTCTTGCACACAGCTGTTTGGGTGTTACCCATTTACTCTGACATTTTTTAGTTTTGGCAATTTGTAGAGAGAGTATTTCTTGTTTTTTTCATCCAAAACGTACCCGAATAAATATATTTCACCCGATTTCACCATGTTTCCTTGTTCACAAAAAAAAAACACTCGATTTCCCCACCACCACCCCACCCCGAATTTTGACAAAAAAAAAAACCCGAAAAAGTCCGACCCTATGACTATACACTTAGGTACTACAGTAAAACCTGTCCGAAGGCACTTTAATTCTCAGTCGAAATTCTCAGAAAGACATAACATTTCCTTGAGTTTTAGGAACACACAAGATGAAGAGGACAACACAAGGCACAGCACAAATACCATGTGTTGTCCTCTGCGTCTTGTGTGTTCCTTAAACTCGAGGAAATGTTACCTCTTTCAACCGTACACCAGCTCTCTTGCACCATTCTAATTTGCTCATTGAAATCATCACCTTCGACAGCCCCAAGGATCTGTGACTCGGTCATTACATATGTTGCCAACATACTCCTGTTCATGTCAGATTTCTTTGTTACTTCTTGTATGGAGACGTCCTCCCCTACGGGCTTTCAGTAATTTCATTTTTATGTCGAGGTCTTTAGTCTTGTATTTTGTGCACTTCCCAGGAGTCGCCATGGCACTGATTATGTCATGGCACTGATAACCATAGTGATCTGTATTTCACCACCTCGTTTTAGTTTTAGAGTGGCGCCACTCGAGCGAGGTTTTACTGTACATGCTATGTGGTTAAATTGACAAAATTAAAAGCCTCAGAAAATTGGCCTTCAGGAAACACGGACATCCGCCAACTTTTTTTTTTTTTTTTTTTTTTTCAGATTTGTACAACTTACATCAGGGGTTCTTCAGATCATCAACGTCTCATCAGCTGATGCAGGGAATTACCGCTGCATTGCCAAAAACGTTGCAAAAACTCAAGCAAGCAATGAAGCGACATTAACTGTTCATAATATTGTTAGTCAAGGTATGCACTTCTTTGCTATAATATTAGTATCCGCCACCAGGGCCGGCGAGAGAAATTACGGGCCCCGGGGATGGGTCATGCCTGGACCTCCTCACCACGTCTCGATAGCGCAGTCCAAGTATTTCTCCTCTATGTTATTACGACAGTCCCGCGGGCACCTGAAGTGGCTCGGGCCCTGGGACGCCATTCCCGGCTGCCCCACCCTCTCGCCGGCCCTGTCCGGCACACAAGAAGGCTTTATAATAATGGATTTTAAATACGAGTTGAATCTGGCAGAGCATGCTCCACAGTTCCTAAGTTCGCCTTCACAAGAGCTGACACCTGTTGTCGGTGAAACAGCAGAGTTTGAGTGCCTCATCTACTCGTCATCGCAACCATCCATTTCTTGGAGACGAGATGGTACGTAGACTCAGTTTTGACTGCAGCAGAAGGTTCGGCAATAAAATACACTATGCGCAACTTTGCGCACTAAAGCGACTGTTGCAAAGTTGTTTATCTGGTTCATGCTTTTTATGCAATAATGCAGCTGTGATCCCTCACCTTGTACCTTCAAGGCGGTGAATAAGATTCGTCACACATCTTGCAAACATTTCACATTAACTTGCTGTATAGCCACAGCTCAATGTTACAGCAAGATAGCGTTAAAATCTGGCCTAGTTAATGTGACACATTTAAAGTGGCAAAACATCGCAAGCACTGGGGACGTGAAAAGACTAACACAACACAGACACTTGAGTGCTGAGGAGTTCTGCCTCTTTTAATGAGTGTAAAGAAGCATTTTCCCAACCATTTTACCTGTGTGAAAATCCTTAAAATGTATGTTGCTTTGTTGTAATTATATTTTATTGTGATTACTTATCAAAGGGTGCACTTGTATATTATTTGTATTCTTTATATAATGAACTGGAAATGCAAGACCATACGAGCGATTTACCTCTTTCAGGAGGAGCAAGTTTACCAACTAACCGAACCACACTTACTGGTCAGGGAAATCTAAGGGTTGCCCGAGTTGAAGTAAATGACTCGGGATCATACGAGTGCATTGCCAACATTACTCACGTCACTGGAGAAATTGTGATAGTATCGCAAACCCACAGGCTCACTGTATATGGTAAGTCTCTGCGTTTTGTGGGCAAAAAACAATTTAGAGCATGCAATGGTATCAAAATAAATAAGCATACATTAATGTAAGCCTTAAGAGAGGGGGAAAATGTGAGCTTTTCTCCGTATCAAATTCAGGAACTTTTGAACTGACCCTTTAAGGACCAAAACAGGTTCTACTGTGCATTTTGGCTATGCTGTGGCAGATGCAAAAAAAAATATCGGGGCAGTCAGCTCGCTTTAGGATACAAGGCTGAGCAGACTGAGACAAGATGAGACAGAGCTCTATACGGGCCAATATATACGGGACCTTGACACGGGCTGTGGCTTCATAACAGGACCACTGCATGCACTATATAGCAAAGATAGTTCGTGCCATTTATGTACTTCCTCCATCTCCATTATGATTGTAATGAGCTTGGACCTCTGTTGATCTCCACCACCTATGGCATTGGTAGCTTGCATACTTTGCCTTGCGACTTTTCTTCAGGATTCCACATAGGGTGGAGATTAACAGTTTGTAGAGACCTTCCCGTAATGTCTTGTTGAAAAAAGTAGTGCTTGTTCATTCTCTACCTCCCGCACGAGGCACATCTGAGCATACAGAGTCATTTACGGTGGTTTATCAAGGATCGTAAGCACGGGGTTGTTGGAAAGAATTGGGGGGGGGGGGGGGGGGGTCATTATTGCAGTTACATTGTCACAGCGTTATGCATCATCGCCGACATCTAAAGTTGAAAAACGAGAGAGAGACCACCCCTAAGGGGGTGCACAGGAAAGGAATGCAGCGGGGTATCACCAAATATTGGGGGGGGTGTTGTAGGAGGGTCTGGAGAAATCACTGGTCGTGTAACTTGCTACTCTATCTGTAGATTCGTTTTGGTTTCAATCATTTCAAAGTTAGCATGTCTTCCTAGTTCAGTGTGTCTGGTCTCCAATTCTATTCTGTAGCACTTTTGCATTTTTATTCAATAGTATAGTCATGCTGTAGTCAGTGGCATATGAAGTGATGGCATATTAAACCTTGGTATTGGGGTGTCAGATACAGTGCACCATGTCTGATCATTTTCGTTTCAGAACCACCAAGTTTTGAGGAAGACCTTGTCAGCCAGGCACATCCAGCTGCACGTACAACTCGGTTTGAGTGCAGTGCAAAAGGTCATCCGCCGCCGGAAATCCGGTGGTACAAAAATGGACGACCTCTAAGTATCAATGGACGCATTAAGGTGCTGCGGCCAGAGGATGGCAAATTTGTGCCTCAGCGGCCACAGACACCCTTGTCTGATGCACATGCCCAACAAAAGCCACACAATGTGCTTGTTCTGTCCCATATAGTCACAAGGGACGCAGGTATCTATCAATGTGTGGCTGTCAACGCTGCTGGCACACGGACAATTGCAGCACGCCTGCAGCTCAATACTTCAGGTTAGCATGTGCATTGGCATGGCAGCACTGTTGAAAACTGAAAAATGGGCATCCTCTGTCCTGTTGTTGCGTGATATTGAGCACATGTAGAATCGCTGTAGTGTGTGCTCACTTGTCCCATTCTGAAATTACTGCAGGCGATCAGCCAGGTCCTCCAACCAACCTGAAGGCACGTCCCCTGTCAAGTACATCGATGCAACTGAGCTGGAATGCGTCAACCACCTCAAGTGGCCAACTTATCCAGGCGTATTCAGTTCACTACCTTCCAACATCAGGTACAGAGCTGCATGCAGCATTATTACATCGAACAATTGTCATACTAACGTTCCCATCCATTGTATCGGGATTCGACTGCATGTTGCAATAATAAGAGCTGCAGATGATGGGTAATAAAACCAAACCACCTGTAAGACCATACCCAAGAAGTCAAAATGCTTTTCTTTTTTTTTTTCATAATTATTGATGGGCACTAACTAAGAAGCGAACGCACTTCGAGATATAAATTGCCAAATTTCATGATGCAAATGAGACGAAACCAGAACTATGCACCACTCGAGCGCAGAAAGAGCGACAGGCAATCCATGGCCACTTGCTTTGGAGCAATGGAGCTTATTGGAGTAGGCGCTAACTTGTTGGCCAGATAGACCGCTATCCGACTCAGATAAGGCGAAGGTCGCCTCATTTCTGCACTCGAAAAGCGTGTAGTTCTGGTTTTGGATCATTTGTATAGCGAAATTTGACAGTTTATATCTCAAAGTTCATTTGCTTCACAGGGTGTTTAATAAGGACTGTGGATTTGAATAATGACTGGCCCCAATTCTGCTATCTTGCATTCCCCAGAAAACATCTAATTAAGAAGTTAATTAATGAATTTTAGCTAAATAGTCGTCCAGTAGTTGCATACACTGTCCTACAAGATGTTCTTCTTGCAGTGTAACCCACCTGATAAAACAGCATCTATTTTGCTCTGCTAGTTTTTTAATATAAATTCTGTAACATATAAAAACCACCCTGTATATGAATCCTGTGTTTATGCACTTAACATTACCTTATTATAGCTGGCCAGAGCACTCCATCACTGAGTGCAGATGTAAAACCCTTGCACTCTTACAATAAAAATAAAAATTCTTTTGTATATATAAAAATAGGGAAATATCATGGATCTTTCTAAAGTAGGCATAATGGTCATTACCAAATAGGACAATGGTATCTCACTCACAACAAAGTAGAGACTGCGGTGGAAGTTTACATTAGTGAACATTCCTTCCCAGCAAAAGTGTCCTTGTTCATGGGGTATTGAAAAGGTGTAAAGCCACGGCGAAGGTATCGTAGTTAAACTACAGTAGTTAACTGCAAGAAAACTAGTTTAACTGCTTAGTTTGAATTACTTTTCGTCAAGCAGTTTCAATTACCGGTGAACTAGTTAAACTGCTTTTTATCTGATATCATTTTATCACTGATAATTACTGTCTGGGGCACTACACTGAGTAACGGAGTTGTCTAGCTGTTCACTGCACTCGCACCAGGCTTTTTTCCGCTTTCAGTAGAAAACCAACAGACACTGCCCATCATCACCGAATTTGGTTAGATGCTTCGCATTTGCCTGCTGCAACGTACATTGGCACAGGAACATTTTCAGCTAGATATGCTCTTTGCAGGTGGCAATGAATTGCAGAAAGTGTCCGTGAACACATCCTATACCATCGACAAACTGAAGCCCTTTACCAGCTATACCTTCTATGTGAGGGCATACAGCGGGAAGAGTGCAAGCGAGCAGTCGGAAGCCATTACACAGATGACACTAGAAGACAGTATGTAGACTCGACTCTTTTGCCATTACATGGCAACCTCTCAGGTCGCTCTCTTTGTCACATTCACAAAAATTTATGTTGCAGTACCTCTTGGTGCGCCATCCGTAACAGTCACCAGCTTAACACCAACAACGATGCATATCTCGTGGACTGAACCACCACCTCCCGTTGCCAGAGGCATCATTGTGTCATACCGGATTCACTACCGGTTGCATGACCAAAATTATAACAATGTCATGGAAGTCAAGGGAAATGTTCTTGAATACACTATTACAGGTATGTGCTAGCATTGCTTATATCTAAAGCTCGGCTGACCCTTTACGACCTTCTGCACACAGTGGAGGTCGTTGATATCCATGCCACACAGAGTCGAGCGCTGGATGCCTTCTTTTTTTTTTTTCATGGGAAGGGCCATACTCCCTTGCAATTGATGTGCTATGCTCCACACTCTTTTAAGCGTGAGAAAAGTTTCATGCGAATACCGGTGGCTAAAGCCCCCAAGGTTCTTGCAGTGGAAAATTAACATTTCCACAAAGTGGGATTTACAAATCCGTGGGATTCCGCGGCAAGGAGAAAACAAGTAAGCAAATGTTGCAGCAAATTTCCAAGATCGCTTCCCAGCAAACCACAAACATCTATTAGACATACCAGAAACATCCAAACATCTAAGACATTTGGGATGTCTAGTAGATATCCAGATATGTCCACATTACATTCCATGGATGTTCCATGGATCGTCAGAAGCTCGTCCATAACTGTATGCCCTCTGGATGTACCTGCTGGACATTTGTCACGTCCAGTGGACATGTTTGTGAGGCATTGCGATGACTAATATACGAGGGTTGTTCAAGTCAAACCGGGACTTTTCATTTTTCGCAAAAGTAAAATGAACTTAGAGGCAAAAAATTAGTTTTATTTTTCGACGTAATCTCCAGCTGCACTAATGCCCCTGTCCCAGTGCTTCACGGGGGCTTGGATGCCAGCAGCGTAGAAATCCTTACTGGCGCGTAGCATCCATGATTGGACCACATTCTTGACCTCATCGTCGCAGCTGAAGTGGCGGCCCCCAAGAAATGCCTTCAGTGGCCCAAAGAGATGGAAATCGCTGGGGGCGAGGTCTGGACTGTAAGGGGGATGTGGCAGCAACTCCCAGCCAAGTTCCTGTAAGGTGCGTGTCGTGAGACGCGCGGTATGTGGGCGTGCATTGTACTGTAGGAGGAGGACTCCTTTGGTAATGGGGCTCGACCGCTTTTGCTTCAGCACCTTATGCACATTCCTGAGAACCTGGCAGTAATATGCACTATTGATCGCACTATATGCACTATTGATATCGAGACATGTTATCCGTCGGTCCTTGAGGATCAGGCGCTCCACAAGTTGGATGTTCTCAGGAACTCTGACACTGGGGCTCTGAGCCGCCCGGGCCGGGATCGTCCTGCACTGATGTACGACCATCTCGAAACCGGTTGCACCACTCAAATGCTTTGCTGCAGCTAAATGTATCGTGGCCATACTGAGCCTGAAGTCTTCTGTGAATTTCAAATGACTTTACGCCTTCATTCACGAGAAACTTCATGACAATTCGCTGTTCGATGTGCGCGCTCAACTCGTTGTCGGCCATCTTGTCCAGCACGTGCCTCCTGTTTTGCACAAACTTTGGACCACCACGTGGCGAACGCGGAGGCCTGTCGCGTGTGAAAATGACGAGAAAGAAGTAGCGCAAGCCATTTGTACACTCAGGAGACGGAAAGTCCCGGTTTGACTTGAACGCCCCTCGTACGTCCATTCGATGTTCCTACCGGATATACATACGCTAATATAGACGGGAGCCGGAAAAAAAGTCCCCAAAAAAAATGTCCCCTGTGGAAAGGCTACCGGGAGCTCCCGAAAGAAACAAAATAAGGGTGTTGAGGTTAGGATCGCATGGTATTTAGACGGCAGTTTGTTGCAGCACGTTTACTGAGCATCCTGTCATTGTTAATGCTTATTCTGTGCTGTGAAATGAGGGTCAACGTATGTCCAAGCAATAAGCTGAAGGTCCCCGGAAGAAGTGTCCCCTGTGGAGAGGTTACCCGGAGTTTCACAAAAAAACAAAATCGGAGTGTTGAACAAGTGCAGAAAATTGGGCTCGTTGATGGGATAGCATACTGCAATATTTGTGGACATAAGGTACAGACAGAACAGGCGTCAGAACAGAACGTGCGACTGAACAGAACGGGGTGTTGAGGATACGATCGCATGGTATTTAGGCCGCATTTTGTTGCCGTACATTTATTGATCGTCCTGTCATTGCTGACGCTTATTCTGTGCTGACAAGTAAGGGCCAACGTGTTCCAAGGAGTAAATTGAAGGTAAGCCTGTTCACAATTACCGTCTAAGGATTCATTTGCTGTCGCATTTACATGGTGATGCTCACACAAGTCTGCTTTAATTTATCTATAGAAGCAATAGGAATACCGCCAAAAAAGCGTGTAAAGCTATCGAAAATGGTTAATCAAAAAACTAATTAAGGAGTTTTATCGCTTTTAAAGCGTGTAAAGCTGACGACAGTGAACCTGCAAATGTGGCTTCGGAATCTTTGTATGCAGTACACACCGGGAGAGAAGAGCCCTTTAGCAGTTACTTCGCGGCTTTGGACGGACGATACGGTTTTAACGTCAGCCGAATACATGTGGATCAGGAAGTACGTGAATAAATATAGAATTGCAGAAAAAAATAAAGAAATATAATGTGCGGCATTTCCTTCTACTCGCCTCACTGTTGTTTCGTGCCTATTGAGAATAATATCCTTTATTCACTCTTGTAACTTACTCTATTCTACCCACAGTTGTAGGTATGTAGTTGAATTTTAAATATCTTGTCATGTATGATCAAAAAGTCGGATAATTGTTTTGCGCTATAAACTTACCTGAGGGGCTGGGAACGTTGACATTTTTTTCGCGAAAATTTTTCTCGGGGACATTTTTTCCGGGGACATTCTTTCCTACACCCAATATAGACATACGTTTATGAAACATTGTTTCGACTATCAATTCAATAGTAATTTTTACGTACGCCTCGTGCACAGACTAAAGGTGGCGCAGCCACGTAGCGGTGGGAAAGCGAACTTTTTGTGTGAGCCGTCCGATATCGAAACAAGTCAAAAGTGTATGTGGCGGGCGTCATGAACATCGAAATTGTGTGAATCGGTTGTGTAACTTTGTGGATTTCAATTGCTTTAAACTCCGAACGACTACTTTCGGTCCTCAGCGGTCATAAGACTATAAGTAGACCCTGAAGTTTTCGGGTTTTATATTTTTCCAAATTCGGGGGGTAGAAATCGGGTCAATAAATTGATATCGAAAATTCATGCAAATTCGGGCAGAAAAATTACCATCAGACTGACTTCGGGGAAAAATCTGGCATTGTTGTAGAATAAACGTTCACTGTACCGTTTATCCAGAGTGCCAGAAGTAAGGGGCCAGTCGCATATTTTGTGAGTAACTAGTATGTCGATGCCTTGAGGTGCCTAGCCTAGGTGCAGTTTTGCAGGTAGAAATCGGGTTTAACCCTAGATAGGTGAACCTCAATTCGGGGTGCAAATTCGAGGAAAAATCGGGTTTAACCCTAAAACTTCAGGCTCTAACTATAAGGCATAAGACTATATGCAGAAGCAGGCATGTGAGCGTTATTATAATTCTTTTAGCCTTTCTTCGTGAGCACCGCACTTGCATATGTTTTCTTTTGTACTTTTTACAGCAACCTTGCAAAGGTTGCACCTACAGCGGATGCAGAATTCTCATTAGCTGAGTTGGAAAAAGCGACAAAGTCCAAGCTAGTTGGAAGTTCTTGTCTGAATGGAGAACACACATCGCAATATCACTCAACACAGCACGAACGATATACGGTCTGATTATGGCAACCAATTAGGCTCATTGGCATAAAAGAAGACAGATAGAATCCACAGTGTAGCTTATTTTGTGACGCATATGTTTGACGGCCGACATTAATCTTCTTCTCATGTCCACTTCGTGTGGATTTGGCGGGAAACTCTGGAGTGTTGAGTGTGGAAACGATTTGTTAAAATTGGGAGACATAGGTTTTTTTAATTAACATTGATGTTAATGAACAATAAAAGCTGCACGCCATTCAATGAGGAACCTAAAAGCGATTACATTCGCTGGACCGGTTGTACTGAGTGCATTGCGTCTGTTCCTCCTGTTCCTCTTGTTCCTCTCTCTCTTTTTTGTGCAGTACAGACAATGCGATGTCTTGCAGATATGTCGGGAAAATGGTACCCGCATTCTTTTATGACAGGACGGATTACAGAGGAGTAAGCAAAGAGGCACGTTACCTTCTGTATTCGTACCAATAAAATAAAACACGCATAAACGCTTTACACCGTGAGCTCACTAGCCTGGCTCCGACCTCACACTCTCTGTACGGGGCGTCGTTGGGTGTAGTTCCCAATTCAACCTGGATCTAGTGTTTTCCTATTGTTGGTCACACAGGTTTTACAGTTGTTCTGTCCTACTTTCTATGTCAATGAACCGTATCTCTAGCAGAAGCGGAGTTGTAAAGCCAATGAAACAACGAATGAGAAGGCGACAGCTTTTATTGTCTATAAACATCACCACGGAAAATTGTCTTAGATGCACGGAGTGATTTTCTTAGATGCAGGGGACAACTGTAAAGCTCGTGTCGCCTTTTTCTTTTTTCTTTTTTTGCATTCAAGCACGCGTGTCTGACCACCAGTAGAAAAATACCAGCATCCAGCGAACGATATCGCTAGCGAGCGAATGATGTCGCTTTTATGTTACTCATTGAATGTCGTGCAGGTTTTATTATCTATTAACAGATGAAAAAGGTCTATGCCTCCTTTTTCAACAAGTGGTGGGGAAAGCGAATGGTAACACTCGGTCGGCTGTGATGCGTTTCATCAGTTACCCCATCCGCACCCCTGTATGTTTGGGCGCGCAGGAGCCTGGGGGACCATTTTTCTGCCTACACAACCAGGGGCCCTTTTTTTTTTTTTTTTTTCATGTCCCGCATTATATGTTTCTGTGCACCCAACGACGCAACAGTTTGTGCGGTACAGCATTACCTTTAGCAGCTATCAATTCAGGCGCAGCGTCACCGAACCAAAGTGACGATTGAAAGCGTACGAATAGCCCTCGAAAACGGAACGGACTCACACAACGAGTTCCTATGGCTGCCGCCAGGATTTTCCGTGGCGCGGCGGACGCTTTGCACGAAGCGTATTGATTCACCCCTGAAGGAGGAGCCAGGATATGCTCCGAAACATTGGGAAAACCGTTTCGTGGTTTGGTTCGTGTTATCTGTCTGTCTATTATCCCCCAACCAGACATGCCTGTGTCAAATATGTTCACTTTCAAGTATAGAATTCTGTATTCGATTCCGAAATTGAATCAAATACAGAATGATTCACTTCAGAATTAGAAAAATTCAAATTAACAGTAACTACTAATTATAATTTTAGTTATATAATTCTAGTTAACTGCAAGCACTCTCCACTGTTTCACCGCAGTTCACTAAATATGTAAGCAACAGATTGTATGGAACTGGAAAAGGAATTGGAAAAACTGTGTGTGTGATATAAGCACATTCTTTGTTAGAACGTTATTTGAACCCCCTTCTGCAACATGTTTAACACAGTCCTTTCTTTCAGGCTTGGAACCAACAAAGACTTACGACGTACGAGTTCTGGGCGGCACAATGAAAGGTTTTCCTGTCCTGAGCGATGATGCCTGGCCCTGGGTCACATACATGATGCCTGCAGGTTTCTCTTCAAGTGGTATGTCATGGTACTTCGGTACTTTTGCCGTATGCCATAGCTTGTTCTTTATTGCCTCCACAATGCATTTCTCTTAACGAGTGCATCCAGGAGGTTGTTGCATAACTATAGACTACTAAATACTTACAATTCGATTCCAGCAAGCATTTCTTGCTGGCTAGTTCTCAACACTGTCCAATTAGCAAGAGCTGTTGCAGTTTGTCTCCAAGTTGTTTATCATTTCAACATGCTGGCTGCATGTGGAATGTGGAATATTTATCTCATTTACTGCTATGCATATATCTTTGCGATCTTCTGCTTCCTTGCTTTTCCAGTTCCTCAGCCACCAATGTTATACTTGAGTGTGGTGAATGCAACAACTCTGGAAGCTCGGTGGGTTATTCCACCCGAAGAGAAGAACATTATTGCAGGTTTTAAGCTCCGATACAGAGAACAAGGAGATCAGTTGTCCGATCCCATTGTCTTGCCCAATACTACACTTTCGTACAGGCTTTGCAATTTGAGTAAGTATGACATCCTTAAAGTATGGTTAAAAAGCAAGTCAACTGGTGGCAAAGATCCATCATGAAAACCTGAGACCAAGTGCGTGTTTTTCTTGTCATCCCAAGTTTCGGGTTTGCCTTATGGATGGCATCCCTGTTCAGAAGTGCATGAAGTGTATGGGGCCTACTCGCGCAAATGTTGAAGAAATTCCTCACTTCCTCCTCAGCAGCTGTCCCACTGCTCTACGCATGAGCAGCGTAGCAGGCAGTTGGACATGCCCGAATCACCCCTGGGACCCCATTCTCGTCAAAGTAATCGACCTCGATTACTTTGTGTCTTGCCTGTCATTGGTCGTTATGTGAAGAAGGCGTGAAGAACAGAAATGAATGTCACACGCCCTCAACCAATCGTCGAGCTCTTGATCCTGCAATCTTCATGATGAAGTAGATAAAGCATGAAGAGTGCAGGATCAAGTGCTCGACGATTGGTTGAGGGCGTGTGACATTCATCTTCATTCTTCACGCCTTCTTCACGTAACGACCAGTGACAGGCAAGACACAAAGTAATCGAGGTCGATTACTTTGACGAGAATACGGTCCCAGGAGTGATTCGGGCATGTCCAACTGCCCTCTACGCTGCTCATGCGTAGAGCAGTGGGACAGCTGCTGAGGAGGAAGTGCGGAATTTCTTCAATATTGTGCGAGTAGGCGCGATACACTTCATGCACTTCGCACAACGAAGATACCTTTACACACACACAAATAAAGTATTGGGGGCTTTTGGAATTTCGGTAATTGATTTTCATTGCTATCTGATGCTCGTGTAGACGTAGAAGCCTCGCTGTTGTTCTCATTTTGTTGCAATGTTGCATTTTGTCATAGTGTGCGTATGGCATCCCTTTCAGGACCTCAGACTTGGTATGAAGTGTACGTGCTGAGCTTTGTCAATGACATGGAAGGCCAAGAGGCTATACAGACAATTTTGACACGGCCTGAGAACATGACAGTCGACAGAGATGTTGGTAGGTATAGTTATTCTTTCCAATAAAGGTGCTCTCTAGCGTTTGATATTGATATAATGCAGTGTGCTGGGGAAAAATAATGGATTTCCAATTCAAAGCATGTTATAATTTTCTAGGAATGACTTTTAAATTGAATGGTTCGAAGCTCATGACAGCAGTACCATATTCTCTCGAATCTAAGACATTTTTTTCCAAAATCCAGTGTTTCAAAGTCAGGGGTTGTCTTAGATTTGAATATCCGCACCACAACGAGGTCAGGGGAGAGGCGGGAGCGGGCGACGGGATCGGGCCAATAGCGCGGCGCGACCGATACCACGTGTTGTGGTTGTGAGCGCCAGTCAGCGTGAAACAAACGAAGCGATGCAAATGCGGCAGTGAGGACAGACTGTTATGGCATCGTCACTGCTGCGTTTGAACCACAACCTACTAAATAGACGATTTTAAAAAGATGCGCGCGCCATCAAGCCCGTGGCGCAAAGCAGCATGGGAACTTTGAGGGACTCTGCTCTGTCGTCTGCTTATGTTATGGTTTACCCTAGTTTACCCCGGCTGACGCTGCTGCTGCGCACACCGGGAATGTTGTTGTTCTTCTTCTACCTCCGCCTCTGGCCGTCTCGTAATGCTGTAGGACACCCTAAGTCCCCATGAGCACAGGTGGAGCTTGCTTTTTTAAAAAGGTCTATTATAGTGACCATGTCATATGGACCCCCTTCCAGCGCCGCATTTTGAGGCTTGCGGTGGGCTAACTTATCGGCCCAGTTATTGCTTCCTCAATTTCTACAGTACTTTGTACTTTCGCTTACCTTGGTATTTTGGTACAAGCAGTGTATGTCCCACGAGAGATACTTCTTTCTAAAGTTGATTATCATCATCATTCTACACATTTTTATAGGAGCTGTTGCTGTCGTCTGCTACGGTAGTCGTACGTCCGCTTCTGCACGTTCAAAATTCTAATTTCCATTGTCCAGTCATGACGTACATCTCGCGGGCCGATGAGTAACGCCCCTAGCGTATCATGCAGACGAGCTCCTCATAGGGTTTGCCGATTATGACATGGTCGATAGTAGGTCATGGTTTGAACGCAAAGTTATCGCTTTTGCCACTGAATGCGTCAACAATTTAGCGGTGGCAAGGCTGTTTCAAGTATCGGAAGCAAATGTTAGAAGATGGCTGAAGCAACAGGGAGAGATCAAGAATTGCGCCAGTGCAGTGGATTTTGGTCACTGAGCGCGGTGTGCCTGACGACGCTGTCGTGCGCGCTTTTAGAAAGTATGGTTTGTCTAACGCTTTGAACGGAACAGAGCACAATGACCTGTGGGCAGATAGCGACAAAGAAAACAGCGGTGAAAAAAGTGGTGATGAATAAATGGTATTGTGCATCTTTTCCAGCTGTTATACTGTCTCCAAATCTCTGTTTACTTTTTTTCCAAATTCGTGTACTCTGAACTCGGGGGGGTCGTCTTAGATTGGATAAACTACGGTAACTGCTGAATATGCCGCCACACAGCGCAGGGAGTGAGAAAGAGGAAGGAGAAAAAGGCACACACTTCTAGCACATTTTTTTAGGTTGGAATAAACCAGTTGTTCTTCGTGGAAGAGCAACGAGCTGGGTCCGCCTCCTTTTCCGTCCTTAACAGTATAGCGTGGTGACACGTTTGTCCCACATCGAATTAGGAGTTTCAAAAAGATGAGGAACAATTCAGATGTGTGTTCTAAAGCAACATGAAGATTTTCTAAATTGTGTACAACACCCTTCAATCTCTTTTTAAAATGGCAGACTGGGCCAGTTAGTACATGATTTAAGCTTGGAACTAGGAGCAAAACACAAGGACAAGAGGACGGCACTGAGGCTGACACTGACACTGCACTGACAGGACAGGACTGACACTGAAGACGGCAAGGACAGGAGGAGCTGTGTGGTGTGCCGTCCCCCTGTCCTTGTGTTTTGCCCCTAGTTCCAAACCTAAACCCTTCTGTCTTTATGGGATTCCCCCCCCCCCCTACATTTTTGGAATCGTACAGTGCCGCGAGGAATTGTTAACCCCGACATCACACTGTCATCCGAGGGATATCCTAAGAGCATCATGCATGGACTGGGGTGACATCCCCAGGAGGGTGAATCTGATCCTCAAATCATCCTCAACATGTCATTTTGGCACTTATATAGCGTCCCCACGGTATCCTCAGAGCATCCACAGACGCTACATGAGGACAACTTTAGAACAGCGCCATAGCACTTCTAGGATGAACCATTCTTTCTATTTTTCTTTTATTTTTTATGTACCGACAGATCCAACCGATATCAGCGTTTTTTTTTTTTTATTGCACATGCACAGAAAACAGTTGCATACGGGTTCCATTCATATTGGTTAACTGCCGCAATAAAGTCTGGCTGTTCGTTCCTAGCGCATTCCGTAGCGGACAATAAGCGCAGCGGTTTAAAAAAGAAGCAGAGAGAAATATAAAAGACATAGAAAAACATACTCCGAATTCTCTTCCGAAGCGAAAACAGATACTATTTGTTGCTTGTTACGCGACCCTCCGTGCGAGGGTTACGTCGACCCTCACCTGCAACACAAAACGAAGGGTGAGCTGTCCACGCTTCTTTCGATTACGCAAAGATAAAATACGCTAAGCGAGGAATTGACTGAAGTATGAGCTCTGAATCACTGCAAAGTCTATGTTTCTTACTCCTTTTGTTTTGTGACATTCAGGTAGGACTTTTGAAAGTCAAAAGCAGTGCAACAGTATCGTAGACAGTCATCCTTTTCGGAGGCAGAGAATTTTACGCTGGACCACCCTTTGTTTCAGAAAAATGTCAATCCGGTCCAAGGATCGGCATAAAAACAAAACAAATGTGTTCAGGGAGTCTGAGCAGGTAAACTAAACAAAGTAGTATTTCTCGTCCCGTTGGTTACCCACAGGGACGGGCACAGGACGTACCTGAATGACTCTTCACGGACAGTCTCTTAGTGTCATCCTCAGGACGTTCTGGGGATACCCCTCGAATGACTAGGACACGATGACACTGTGGGGACATCCTGAGGACTGTGTGTATTCTTGGGGAAGTTTGTGTAAAATATGTCTTGTCTGCTAGATTTCTTTCATTTCTAGAGCTTCATGAGGATAAATTTATTATTTGCACTGTAGGAACTTCCCTACAGCACTCAGAAGATGACAAAAATCATGTATCATGCTTCGTTCACTTTTGTGGTCACTCACCAAGTAAATACATCTCAAGCTAGAATTGCAATTTCATTAACCACTTGAAAAATATACCTACATCAATGCATCCAAAAGTATTTTGGCCTATATAGGAGCCGTCTACCTCCTACATGATTTTTGGTCAGCTATGGTTAGCCAAGAAGACTCGCTAATATTTCAGATTCAAAGTGTAACACAGTGACATAACCCATAGCACACAACAGGGTCTTAACAGAATCCACCCTGTTGTGCATGGTTGAAGAAACAAAGATGGTGCACTACATAAATAGCAGAGGCACTTCCACGTGTGGTGCGCGACTTTTCGGGGGCGCGTTATTTAGGTCTACCCTAGTTTAACGACGTACCCCATATAATGATGGAGTTCGCGATTGCCGTCAATATCGTTATATGCGGGTTTCACTGTAAATATTATGATGTAATCAAACAAGAAAATTAATAAGCAGCATGTTTGCTTCTGTAGCTTCTTATTCTCTGTGTAGGGAAATCGCAAATATTGCTGTCTTGAGTTTGCATTTTGCTTCTACTATATAGCATTGCAGATATTCAACAACGTACCTGTTTTCCTGTTTTTAGATCCACCTGAGACGCTGGAAGCAGAGCCAATTGGCCCCAGGTCAATTAGATTATCCTGGAAGCCTCCAGAGTCTGTTCGTAATATTACTTACTACACAATACGGTACAGTGCAGTGCACACCAACAGCTTCTCCAATGCTTCTGCTGCACAATGTGTTCGAAGGTAAGGGCTTGCCTGGCTGTTGCTTCCTGGCTTGCTGTACAACTTGTGGATACCCATGGGTTTAACATATTGCTCTGATGCATCCTTTTCCAGCACAAGTAATGAGATCATCATCAACAATCTCCTTCCATTCACACTCTATGGATTTGCAGTCCGGTCTCATGAATCAGATGATCACTCTGGTCGCTTCAGTCAACTTATTCAGTGCAGAACTGCTGAAGACAGTAAGTACACATGTCTAATCCGGGCACGGTCTTTGCGTGCTCTTGAAATTACAGTTGAAAAAATTGAATTAGAAGGTCATACCTTCAAGATTACTAGGCATTTTCTTTGTAACTTAACATCTTCAGCACAGCTTAATGACGAGACTGAATTCATTCCAGAGCCCACTGTCCCAAGGGACATCACTTGGTCTCCCGTCGACACTGGATCCATCAGAGTCAACTGGGAGGCTCCAGAATTTTCAAATGGCATTATACAGTCCTATCACATCTACTACAACGTTAGCAGCACGGACTCTGTCGATACCAAGAAGTGGCAGACGAAAGAGGAACCTGGTAATTAACCTTTACTACATGTTTCGTTGAAATTATTAGATGGAGGAATGTGGTTACTGGAGTTGTTCTATGTTTACTATCGATGTCAGGTTTTAAAGCGATAGCTTTACAGGGCCAACCACCGTGTAGGTCCGTCCATAGATTTATGGGGCTACGTGACACCATATGACGGTGTGTTTACGGTACGCTCAAATTGACAATGCAAAATAATAATAAACAGTAGCACAAAACATTAAAAGGCTTTCAGTGGAAGTTTAAGAGCATTTAAAAAACAGTTTCGCCAAAAATCTGCCAACAATGATCCTGTAGAGCTAACACATTTAAACCCATTTGGCACAATGCCAGAAGATGTAGCCAAGTTTTTCTTATTTTTTTCTCCCACTTATCATAACCTGAACGTGAACTTTTTAAGCTGAGGGGCTGTAAAAAGCTCCCTATGTCATGCCTGTTTGTGTCACAAACATTCATAATTGCCAAGGACTCATCTTTTACAGGAACAAGGCTGACATCTGTGCTAAATGGCCTGTCCATCAACACAGTGTATTCACTGAGTATGCGGGCAGAAACGCAGGCAGGATCTAGTCCTCTAACACAGGTCATAAAGTTTGTCATCAGCGTACCATCGAGAAGCACTATTTCCCCACATCCACAAGGTAAATTTCTTATTGATATATGTCACTCATAAATTTTGTCATCTGACTATGCTTTACTGAACAACTATGCAATCTACATTTTCTTCGAAGCCAAGTACAGAATAATATCAGGATCCGAAATTATGTACTTATAACTAAGCATTGTGTTTTTGAGGTGTGCGAGTCTGCAAAATCTTGAATACAAACAGGATGTTTCCAATATTCAACTCATATTCGTTAAAGTTTGCTATTCAAACTTTATTGAATGTCATACCAGCTACCAAGCTGTTGCGGATTGCGCACTTGAATTTGTACGTTGCAGTAACAGCGACGAACATGAACAGTACAACAAGTGGTGTGCGGAGCTTTTGAGGTTGTTCATCTCCTCTTCAAGTTCCCTAACCAAAACTTAAACCAGCATGCAGTTGTGTACAGTTAGTCTCCACTAAAGTTCACCCCTTCGATGACAAGCGAAACTGCAGTACGCTTGCTGTGATGAATCGTCTGGTCTCCAGCACACTCACAGCTTCAGTTGATTGTTAACTAACTCTGAATAATTTAGGGGTGTGCGAATATTCGAATTCTCGAATTCGAATCGAATATCAAACGCTCGAACTATTCGATTCGCAAATCGAATATCCAGTATTCGATTTTTCGAATATTCGACTATTCCGCGAATATGAACGACACAACCCGAAAGTGGGCTTCACCTGATGCTTCTGTGCACGAGGTGAAGCCTGCTTTACAAAATTGCCCTTGCTGCAGGACCAACACAGGCGCGACGGTGTTTAGTTTAAGATAACGTTATACAAAGTTAGTTTTGTAGACATCGTTTGTGGAAGGGGCAGCGCCTCTCCCACATGCAGTTTAGCGGTGCCGACGAGGGACTTTGATTTGTTGTCTGTGAGGTTGCCTTTATAAAGTTAGGACTCTTGAATAATGACTACAGCCCACAAACAAGAAGGGTGTCCTTTGCATCTAAAATTTCAGTAGTGCAACTTCCTAGGGCGAGTGCGAAGAAACTACAAGGTGTTCATGGCAAAGCTGAGGCAGGATGCCAATTCGTTTGTTTCACAAATGGCCTGTGGTTGTCTGAAACAAATACAGCCTCATCCGTATAATATACTACTGCCTGGCATAAAATTTTGAAATGAAGGTAACCACTCCAGTAAGTGCAGGCTCACCCGAAAAGCAGGAAGCAATCTCATGTAACATTAAAGAGTAGGGGCTTTAAACAGAAGAATTGCATGTCTCTCTTGTGACAGTTAATGCTAGAAAAATTACACTAAAGGCATGGGCTACGAAATGGAAACTTTTAGTGCGAAAGTCACATATTGTAAATTTTGCACGAATATTCGATATTCAGTATTCGGAATTTTTTCCCCCATTCGATTTGATATTCGATTCAACTTAAATATTCGGATTCGGACACCCTGTGAGGCCTTCAGCTCAGTTAAACTCCACTTGAATATTGAAATTTTCTGGGGTTGAGCTTAGCTACTCCGCTCACCATGTCGCTGCATGCATAGCCCAACTGAGTGACTTAGTATTTTCAGTTTCAGTTTCTGGTAGTGACCTTTTGCGTTGCTTTAGTTGGGAGTTTGAACATTTCACCAGCGATATAATATATAATCGAATCGTGGATGCATGCAACAACAGTGATAATGAAGGAGTGGTATATGACGATATTTCAATGAAGTTCCTCTAGTATCAATGTTTGACAAAAAAAATACATACTAGAATTACGACAACCCTGCAAAATCATTTGAAATCGCATTCACTGTTTTTACAGCTTATGGCAATACGTATCTGCCTTTTGGTGAAATGAAAGAAGCACTGAACACGAACATTGTGGAAATGATCGCTCGTGATAAGCACAGTCATACGGCATTGTTGAGTATCGCGGTTTTACAGTGCAAATGGAGTCTTTTCCAAACTACGCATTGCCATCAGGAACAACGTTCCCACGTGTGACAGTTTCGTGCCTATATGACAAGTGTAGAAGTCACTGCCCGTGCAAGAAGAGAGCACTTGCACAAATATGCATGCAACTATGCACTGAAAATGTTCTAAATATGCAGTAAAAATCCTCAACATATGCAGTGTGCATTGTTCTTGGTATGAAAGCAATGCACCAAATGCCTATTTAAAAAAGTTAGTATTTTATTAGGGATAACACGGTAAAATAAAGCCGCCTTCATTCTGCAGCGCACAACAAAGAATACTTGCGCCACAGATATAAATCATGTAGCTGAAGGCTTTGCGTTTGTGATTGATAAAATAGCGTAAACGCAGGCTAGCTGGTGGACGAGGCCCGTGCTTAGGCCTGTTTCATCGTGACTTTGCATTCGGCACTGCATCATGCCGATTAAAATGTGAACGCCACGTAGCGGCGTTTGTAACGGTAATGTGTCGGAGGTGAAGTGCAGCCCATCAGCCATGCACGCTGTGGAGGATGGAGGAGCCAGGATGCGGGCTGAACACCGCACCTCACCCCAGCGAAACGTGGAAAATATTCGATTCCGATTTGAATCTTCACGAAAGACGGCGCCCAATGCCGTCCCGAAACCAGTAAAACAATCCATAAAAAAAGAAGTCAGCTCTCGTGCCTGAAAATATGGCAAAATATGCTCTTTTCATGCACTTCCATGCAAAATATGCCACAACGTGCAAAATATGCATTTATATGCACCATAGGACCCTTCTGATCGGTCCCAAACCAAGCCAAAACCGTTTTAAAAACACTATTAAACGTTTGTGTGGTCATACCATGGTCACTACCACAAATGAAATAGAATATTCTAGTTCAATGATTCTGCAGCATTATCGCCGTCCTAGTCGATATTTAACATAACATTGAGCATAACATTCGAACATTACATCGTAGGATAGAGGCTTCTAAGAGTAACAGTTAAGCCCCGGTAAACTAACATTGTCGCAGTTATGTGCTGCTGATCCTTAGAAAAATACCCCAGGACACACACTTGAAAAGGGCTAATAAGGAATATGTATTAGTGTACTGGCTAAACACAAGGTATTGAAGGAATGAAGCACGGAATGTGTATTCAAGGGCATTTCAAGCAGAGTTCAGGCACCCGTTGTGCATCCTTTTCAGTGTCTGGTAGTGACCTTTTGCGTTGCTCTAGTTGGGAGTTTGAAGCTGTCACTAGCGATATAATATAATCAAGAAGTGTTTAAAAAACACTTTTGGTGTTTTTTTAAAAAGCATATCAGGACGACGAAAAAACACTTTTTTCATCGTCCTGATACGAAACCATACCGAGAAAAAAACATACATTTGCATGAAAATCTGTGTAGCAAACTCAGTGACCATAAAAGCATAGATATCTTGTATGTGTTTGACATCCAGCAACTTTGCCTTTGCAGGAACCATAAATCATGGGGACAACGACCCTTCCTTTGGCATACTGCTCGGTGTCTTAGCGGGCTGCATCTGCATGACCCTTTGCGCACTAATCATCCTCTATAGGAATCGGTATGTCTACATTGGTACAAGCGTGAATCATAACATTATTCCTGTGATGAAAGATCCCTGTGCTTTGCCTTGGCAAGCAGCAACCTAGTAATGAGGCCCCAACTATAAATTTACTTATCCTGATTAGAAAACCCACAATAATGTGTCTTTGTGATTGTTGAGCACCCTCTTAGAAGTACACCTGTTTCACACAACTCATGTTTCTTACACACAGGAAATGCGGTACTAATGGAACAGGGGGTGGCCAGGAAAGATCCCAAGCAAATGGCAGCACATGCTTTGCCTCTGTCGTGGGACATCACAAGGATGTTCCAGCCACTCAGAGAGAATTAGAGTTGCTTTCACCTCAGCCCACGTCGTCTGACGATTACCTGGATACAAAGGTATATTCTAATTTTGGATTGCATCCATTCTACAGTGTGATTAATTAATGTATTGTTAATCTACCTCGATTGAATCATGGCAGTTGAAGGAAAGGCTGCCATGATTCAATTGAAGTATCCAACTGGGCATTGTGGGGCTTAATTGTGTTGTATTTGTCCTTGTATGTTTAATTGCCTCATTCACTACAACGATAATCTTCTTGTTGTAGGGTGGCTATCCAGGTAGTCATTGCAATGGGAAACCAAATGGCCACATGGATGGAAAGAAGTCAAACGGGCATCTTCCAAATGGCCATGCTGGCAATGGCTACATTCCACGTTCAGTTCGCATCACTGAGAATCCCCAGGTAAGCAAAAATTTATTTGTGGGGTTACTGATGGAACGAGCGAATACCGTATTTGACCGCATATAATGAGAACCTGCGTATAATGCGATGCAGGATTTTTGCATTCCCCTACGAGAATAGTTACAACTGCGGATGCTGGGCAGAAGTTGAAGGGAAGAATTGGATGCAAACACTTTGCAGATGATTTATGGAGCAAAAACGTCATGTGTGACCACTTGCTGCTGCACTGTTACATATTTTCGACGTTGCTGTCGCTTGTCTGACCAGTGTCGTCAGGGTCGTCGAGTATCAGACGAGGATCGATCTTTGGATAGACTTTGAACCACGAAAGGCTTTCCGCGATGCAGACGCACAGAAGAACAGCGATGTCAACCTCCTAACGCCAGCAACGAATATTCGACTTGTTCACGCCGAGCTTACGTGAGGCCAACATGTTCTTAAGGCTCATTCACACATGCGTTTCAAAAAGCGGCGCTGCCTCGGCGTTCGCGGCGCCGCCGAGAGGGGCCTGTCACACATAGCCGAGCCGCCATCCTGGAAACGCGCTTCATTGTTGTTGCTACGTGAAGATCGTACCGACGCTTCCAGCTCTCTTCCTCAAAATTTACATTGTGATGCATGTTATCCATTTTATAGTTATCGTGAAGCATTTCTGCTGAAATCATCAATCGTTGGTATGACAGACGTGACACAATAGCAGAGAAAGATCGGCAGAAGAAGCGAGACACATGTTTACCTACCGACGACCAACACGTGGTCACACACAAGTCTTAATTATTTTCGTCGATTCCATGGTTTGCGCAAATTCCCAGCTCATCGTTGACAGCTCAGACACCAAACAGCTATTGCTGACAAGGAATTTACCCATGCGGCAGCACAAAACACACACACACGTACAAATGACAAGAGATCCCAGCGCGGTATCAGGAGGCCCGCCATTGCCCGCCGGCGCCAAAGGGAAGCCACCTCCACCCCTCCGAGCGCTCCGATTGGCTGGATGAAAAGCGTTCGCGTTTCTCCCCTCTGAAGCTGCAGCACCCCCAACAACACAGAAACGTTCTACGATCGTCCCCAGGATGTCAACCCCGGACGACGATGACATCCTCAGGAGGTTATCAACTGGTCCTCCCAGTGTTACCTCTGTGTTAAAGTGGGACTCCCGGTCATATCACATGCACATCCTCAGGGTGTCAACCTGGAACACTCGCAGGACCTTATAAGGACGACTTCGCCTGCCCCTCATTTTTCAGCGCATAATTTATACAAAATCAGACGCAGTCCTGATAACTTCTCTTTTTCCATACATCTTGATTAACTTCCGCAATACAACCTCGCTGTTTGTCTCTAGTACAATTCATAACGGACAATGAGCGCAGTGGTTTAAAAAGGAAGCAGAGAGAAATATAAAAGACGCAAAAAAAATCTTATTGGGGGCACGAAGCCCGAGAAACCCACTCCAAAAGGTACTAGAATTCTCTTCTGAAGCCAATACAGACACTGTTCATTGCTTTTAACGCGATCCGCCGTACATTCGAGAGTCCTGCTCGCCTGTGACACAAAACGAAGGGTGAGCTATCCATGTTTCTTTCGATTACGCAAAGAAGGAATACTCAAAGTGAGGAATTGATTAAAGTATTAGGTCCACATCAATGCAAGGTCTATGTTTCTTACTCCTTTTGGTTTGAGGCGTTCAGGTAGGAGCTTTGAAAGTCAAAAGCAGTGTGACAGAATCGCGCGTTTCTCTCCATTCCACGAGTAATGCGCTCAATTTATCATAGACAGTGATCCTTTCTAGATGCAGAGAATTTTACCCTGAACCACCCTTTATTTCAGAAAAATGTCAATCAGGTCCCAGGGTGGGCACAAAAAGAAAACAAATGTGTTTAGAAAGTCTGAACAGGTAAACTAAAAGTAATATTTCTCGTCCCGCTAGCTACCTACAGGTACGGGCACAGGACGTACCTGAATGACTCTTCACGGACAGTCCGAGAGTGTTATCCTCAGGACGTTCTGAGGATAACCTCGAAGGACGAGGACACGATGACACTGTGGGGACGTCCTGAGGACCGTGTGTGTTCTTTGGGACAGAGCGGTTCTCGAAGAGCGGCTGGAAATGCTCCGCGGCTCGCGTTTCGCGGTGCCGCGAACGCGAAACGCGAAACGTGTTCAAAAAACGCATGTGTGAATCCAGCTTTAGAAACCTGAGCCTCCAATATAGCTTGCCTTTTCAATTTCGAAGTTAGACGGCATTTTAAAGTCACTTTCTGTTTTGCCAACGTACGTGTCTATCATGTTTGATGATAAAAGCGCTGAAAATAACACAGGTGACGAGGACGAGATGATACACTCAGATAGCGCACTAACAACAGTTTATTCAAAATGGACACACGGCTTAAAACCCCTCACAAATTCCCTTTCCTTTTCAGTCAAACCAATAGATGGCATGCTAACACACTTCTTTCCCTCTGCAATCAGAAAAGCCTCCCAATTCTCCCGTTCCTTACTGTCTTTAAACTGTGCTCTTATCTGAGAATTACAAAACAAAACATCATAGCCGCAATCAATTACATGCGTTACAGCGTTCCAGGAACGGGAGATTTGGGACGCTTTTCTGATTGCGGAAGGAAAGAAGTGTGTTAGCACGCCGTCTATCGGTTTAAAAAGGAAATGGAATGGAATGGATATTTGCGAGGGGTTTTAAGCCTTGTATCCATTTTGAATAAACTGTCGTTAGTGCGCTGTCTGTGTGTATCGTCTCGTCTTCGTTGTCTGCGTTATTTTAGCGCTTTCATCATGGAACGTCAATACCAACAGGCCCAAGCTGACATGTTGTGTGTCTGTCACATGACACACCGCCGTTGACGAATCGCTGCGGAGCTGGGAGCGGCAGATTTGAAATGCGAAGCACGAGAGGCCTGTGATGGCGAGTGCAGCGCCTTGGTACTGCGTCTAATGCGAGCCTGCATATAAAATGACACAAATTATTAGGGCTCACTTTTGAGGTAAAAAACCTTGCAATATACGCGGTCCAATACGGTGTTGTGTAATTTGTGATATTGTATCTTCCGAGGTCACTCCGTGATTATTTCACTTCATTCTACTGTCCAGCATACTCATAAGTATTAACTTAGTTAAATATGTATCTCAGTTCATATGATGATTAAAGGGACAGTCTCGTACAGATTGGGTGATACCGGAGCTTAACTGAAATTATAGTATTCACGAGTACTTTAGATACCAGAGCCATGTATAGATACCAGAGCCGTGAATGTTTCATTCTGAATGTTAAAGTAGATTTCGAGAAGTGTGCAGAAATATACCATAATAGAAAATGCCAGATGTTGAGAGCAGTGAGCACCTCACTCTCACAAAATCATAAAAAACGTCACATTGGTGTTTAACCGAATAGACCAACGGGTGAGCGAACAGGCAAGACAGCCGTTTGCAGCCACCATGGTCATGATGCGTGTGTCTGTTCCTCATCTTCCAAAATTTCACTCATCTTCTGCAAAACAGTTGTCTTTGTGAAGGTTCAGTCATGCTTTGCCTTTGAAGTGAGGACGCCAAAGGATTATAGCCATCCTGCTTCCTATGTAACGAAGGTCGTCTCCTCTAGGCAGCCCAAGTTAATTTGAAACTAAATTTCATTTTCCTTATGTCTACATTCGAATTACTATTTGGGGAGACGTAAAGGATGTTGTTGCCAGCACAGCTTATGGGAAGAGATGCAGCATTTATTCATTTAATTGCTTTATTTAATAACCATGGACTTTTGGGGCAAGAATATTTGCACTGTTCCATTTATCAACACTGGAGAATAGAATGGTGCACATCCTGAGTAGGTCATGGTCTATGAGACCTTCCCTTTAAACAGACGTTCGCGTTCGTTCCAGCCTATTTCGAAACTATACATTTTGTTCCTCATGGACCACTGACCACGGCATTGAAAATCCCACGCGAAAGACTGTCATTGTTTGACTGTTATTCGATGGCATACACAACAAGAGCCGACGCCAGACATTGAGAGTATGCCGGAATTCCCTCTTTGGAAAAACGAGAAAACGTCACTCCCTAAGAACAAATGAGGACGCGACCTTGAGAAAAGGAGAGCCACGGCTGTGCGAGAGTTATGGGGCTTCTGGACGGCGCGTTTCTCCTCTGAGCGCTGCCCATTACTCCTCCGCGTAGGGACTGACGTCACGCTGCCAGAGCCTCTGCGGCTGCAAAAGCAATACTGATCTTTAAAATTACAGTCAAGCCCGTTTATAATGATATTGACAGGAACGCGAAATCCGATTGTTGTATCAGAATATCGTTAAAAACGAGGCTCGACTGTAGTTTATTTAATATCCAAGCACTTTTCGAATGAAAAATTAGCCAAGTAGATTTTCGGCCGATGCCGAACATAGTGGTATCAGTTTCATAGATGGGTTTCCGGATGCTATCGTCCCTCTAAGCAGGCAAGCGTATAATGACACTTGAACCGCAAAGATTGAGGATCAGAGATGAAAATCTCGAACATAACTGAAGTCCAATTGCACATGCACATAACTACGCACATTCAAGGGGAACTGAAAGACCCCTCAGCGGCCACCTTGGTAGAGCTTCATCTGTCGTGTTGAGACATCCCTGATTATTATCATTACAAGAAAGTGTTGTTGTCATTGAAAGGCCTTCAGCTGCACAGAATAAGCATCTCTGACATGCTCTAAGTGAAACTGTTTCGTAGGATCTATTTTTGCAACATAATATCCTACGAGTATTCTTTACTTTTGCATATTTTCGAATTGCACTAAGCTGTACAGAAGGATTTTTTTAAACGTTATATGGACGAATATACAAAGTTTTCGTCTACAAATGGCATATGTCTAAAGTTTACACATTTAGCTTTTTCTGGCATGATGCTACCCCACGAATGCTTTAACGCGCAGCTTAACAGCACACACACTGACCTGTAGAATCCATATTGCAAAACATTTCTTTCACGAAACACTTTGAGGTTGATTAAAATTTGACAGCAATGAGGTAGAGCCAAAAATGTATCTCAATTATCATAAACCTTCTAAAGGGATGTGTTAGACACGAAAAATTGCCAGTTGCACTGTGACCTCCACGATACGCGTAAGATCCGTGACATGGGACTGAGCCAATTATGCCATTAGCATCTTGCTGTTTGCACTGTTGCTTATGGTGGAATCTGATAGCTCTTCACTGGTTTCACCTCCAGCGGGACGAACATGTGGACTTAAGCACACGTCTGCCACTTCCTCGGGAGCAAGTGCGCTACGACGCCAGTGACAAAGCTTTGTGTGAGGACCAGTGGGACCAAGATGGTGCTCCAACGCCTCTTTTAGAAGCCAACGACCTGCTATCAACGGCAGGAGAAACGACGCTGGAGACAGTTGTCACAGACGACTCTCCGCGATCACCCCACCGTCCGCTGATGTCCACGGCGAGCCGTAGCAGTACGCACAGCTCACAGCATTCACTTACTGCAAGCCCTACCTCATAGAACTTGTTGCTTGTTGTGGAAGAACATGGGCGGAACAACAGCCAGTGTGACAGTCGTCTGTGCTGTCTCACTGAGAGTGTGGCAGGTAAACCACTATATTGTGCACTTCCATGGACCAACCAGTGTAGAGGTCACAACTTCGTTTGTGGTAGCAAAGTCCAGGTTGTTCCCACAATTTCAGGTAGAGAGTGTGGTCAAGGTGCCTCAGGACCTTGAGCGCTTTCTTCAAAAGTTTTGCGTGACACATTCAGTTTTGAGGATACTTGATATTATGCCACAGTTGGCCACACTCACCCAACATTGGTAAGCTGTGCAAGCGTAATGCAGGGCACGTTGGTTTCTGCAGACAGCAGTGGGCAAGCAAGCAAATCAAAAATGGTACTTTGGTGGCAGGGTGCTGTTTTATGTGGACTCACATTTGGTTTCTTCTACATTTGCCCTAGCAGGTGAAAACTGCATCTGCTACAAGAAACAGCATTTCATTACCGTGACAGGAAAGGAAAGGAAAGTTAATCATGTTGCTGTAGATGCACTAAATGCTCTCGCTTTCAAAAGGAAGCACCACATCCTGCCACCATTGCTCACCTCGCTTTGCTCAGTTCTGCTTGTACAAAACATGAAAAGAAAAATGCCGGAAACTGACAAAAATATATAGCAAGAAAGCGGGTATTTTTCTTCATAGATTGTTCACCAACCCACTGTTTTACACATGTATTATGTTAGCACATACATCACTGTCACATTATTTTGTAGCGCCATATTGTCCTTCCATCTCTGTTGAAGGCGGATTGTATTTTTGATATTTTGAAAAAAATTTAGCGGACCATTTTAAAAGCAAGTGGAGGGAACCTCCGCACATTCTAATTTTTGGAAGACAGGGCAGAAAGAAAAATACGTTGCCAAAAAAGGTTCGTCCTCCATGAGACAGTCTAACAAATGTCATCACCAGTGGTCACGAGTTACTAATTTGCACTAATTCATACTTTCATACTGAGCCATGTTTCTCTCTACTTTACACTACAGGAAAAAAAAGCACACTTATTGTACTATATTACTGTCTTGAGTTCGGATAGAGACATACCGTGCCATCAGACAAGTAGAATTCTGCCACATATGCATAATGAAGGCAGTAATGAGATTCCTGCGGCAAATCACTTCTATTGCCGTACCAGTCATATTTGTTGCATGCCTGAATCTGCTCCAATGAGTAGCAGTGGCGGGAGATTCAATGAACTGGAAGACGGGAGCCCCTTAACAAGGCTTCTGACCTAGAGTACTGGATACATTTGGGTAGTTTGCTACAAAGCACATTTGAGAAAGAGTGCTAACAGCATTTGGCTACCCACATGCAATGTGTAGCAGATGCAGTGGCATGCCCATGTTGAAAACCCACACCCATTAGCTGTAAATAGTTCCGAACGACATCAGCATTTGCAATCAGCAATGCAGCATGCATGAAGGTACAAAGTACTGTGTGTCCCTCAGTACACCAAAGACATGTCGTATAATCCGATAGTGTATGATGTACATTTTCCTTCTACCAGAGGCTTACTTCTTATATTCTGAGAATACATATTTGTGTGTAATAATTTCAACAGAGGTCTATTAACTTAAGAGATACCTACAGAAAATTTTCTCCACTATACGAAATGTGGTGTTGAATTATACTTGTTATACCTTTCCAAGCAAAGTTATGTAATGATAGTGTAAATAATGTATGTTCCATAATGCTCAAATAGACATCATTATGTCACCTCTTCTCTCTTTCTTTTTTTTTCCCTCCTTCTTCATGTGTATATGTGAGAGGATCATAACGCCAAGTGTATAGACGCCCATTTCACAAAACACAAAAGGTGCCAACTTCATTGTTCTTCAGCCTTTGTGCACAGCTGGTTGCCTACGTTTCTGTTTCCATTTCATCACAGGGCCTTTATTGGAAGCCAGAAAAGTGCAGATCATTGAAAGCGGTAGTTGAGCAGAATCACAGAATCGCTTCTCTACAGTGAACGTGCCTGAATTGCAGCTAATATTGGTGACAGAATTTGTTTAGAAACAAAAGAGTAATGTTTGCACCTGATGCATACAGTGTGTATCGTGCCCCTGTCTTCTATATACAGTTGTTTCATCTCTGGTGCCTTAAAACATTTACAAGATTTGCAAGGTCGGCAACAACATTATGTGAACATGAATGTACACATCCAAACAGTTTGCTACATTCGCGTTAAAGAATAACAGAAGAAAAAAAAAGGATGGGTTACATGGTATTGGAAAGAAGGAAGGAGTGTCGACAATGGGGCACTTTCAAGTTCTCATTTTGGGATTATACCGTGAGCTTTGTAAGATGTCTACATTCAAAGAGCATGGTACTTAAACATAATCTGCATGGACACTGTGTGAGTTATCACACAGTTTATAGTCTCGTTCTTTCTGGTTTCACGCCGCACTTACGTTCAAAATCTGACAAGGTTCCTAGTTCTGTAAAAGCTTTTTACGAGCTTAACTCGCCCACCATTTATTGCATTGCGGGCTTAAAGGAGCATGGAAGGACTCAAAAAAAAGAAATTTCAGGAGAAGTAGAAATTAGAGCTAGAAGTCCTGGGATATATATTCGAACAAAAGTATGCCGCCCATCCCGCATCTTCACTGGTTGCTTTCGCTAGCAGGCAATTCTCGGCAGCCAATAAAAGGCGCTGAGGGACTTTATGTCACCACACGCCTGGAGTTGCATGGGCGAGATCGCCACCACTGCGTGCATTCTTGTGAACTAATTTTCTAACAAAATTCAATTTTATTCAATCTCTCCCTATTATTTTTTTTTATCAACATCAACATCTAACGAAATTCTCACTTCGCAAGGGAAATATTTTGCGTGACAGTTCCTGGAGGCCGTATATTCATACGACGCGATAAGAGAATGTTACGTTCGAAGTGCCTTCCATGCTGCTTGCATTTTTTGCTGCATAGTCTGTCTAGGTAGCACACGAATCAGCAGAACAGTACGCATAGGGAAATATGTGCCATATATTTCCACGATATTGTTACTTTGCACATAGATGTACTTGCACACGCATATATAGCTAGAAATTAATTTGCGATTGCAAATCTGCTGCAGCATCACAACGGGTTGCATTAATGAGATTTAAGGACCTGTGTGGGGACCTGTTACAAAAAGCATTTTACATCATTAGATTACAGTCCCAGTAGGGACCCCATAGAGTCTTGTAGCTGAGGATTTCTAGGAACCTTGTAAACCAACAGACAAATACTATATTTTACACTTGTCTTTTACCCTCACTAAGCAAAATAATCTGCTCCCACCATTTTGAAGATTTTTGTCCAAGATTAGTGAGAGTGCCTACAAGGAAATTACACATTTTTCTTTGTACAGAAGCGTACATATGAATAGCTTGCAGGTCAAACTAGTTGGCCTTCATATACAGGGTGCATCACAAGAAACGGGCACAAATTTTCATAAATCCACGTTACGTTTTTCCTTAAAAAACTGTGCTGCATATGCCTATTTCCAATATGGCCCACTCCAATGTACGTAATATAATTTGAAAAGCCAGTGCTCCCCTTAATGAATTGACAAAATTATTTGTCATTAATTTGGCGTAATGGTTAGGATGATCGACCTCCACGCCGAGACTGGGAGATGACGGAGGCTCGAATCCCAGTACCGGCTGGGAGGTTCCTCTGGATTTTCCGGCAGACTTTCCAGACAAATGTTTGCACAATTCCCCCTGAAGTCTGCACAGGACGTATACTAGCCCCACTGTCCCCCCTTCCTGCTGTCCTCTCTCTATCTGTCCATGTCATAGCCACAGTTGCTTCGCGGCGCTAACGCAGAATTTTAAAAATGCTCGTTAATTAATAAAAATGTGCTGATGGCTTAAGTTAGAAAATTGTAGACCAATGCCCCTAGTCCTCCGACCTGCGAAAATGGAGACTGCGGCGAGCTCGCACGGTGCCCTATGAGAGTTTGAAAAAAACAAAATCTCTGTGTTCCCAGCAAAGTTTCGCCTTAGGCGTGGCCAATTTACGTCCTCAACACACTGGCTATTCACCTTCCGACATACAGCGCTTTGCTCCGCAGCGCTGCACCACAGCTCTGCAAAACAGCGCTGTATTTCCACTGTGGGGTTCGCACTTGCAGCGCGTGTCCCAGCGCTGTACTTGGTGATCTCACGTGATCGTACCGTCACGTGAGCGCGCCGCCGCGTTCTCATTGGTTCAGGGAGCCTATCGCTGGGAGACAGCGATGGGAAAGTTCACTGCAGCTCAACTTCGCCAAGCGCTGTTTTCCATCGAGTCGCATCCGGGAGAGGAGGGAAAAACAGCTCTGTTTTCCAGTGCTGTGGAGCAAAGCGCTGTATGTCGGAACGGGCCTTTAGGGTAGTGTATCAGTCACATAGCTTGTACCAGATCGCTTGCATTTTTTCCCTATGTTCTGCACTGACTTTGTGCACCCACACTTTGTTATGCCACGAAAATTATCGCTATTGTGCTTGTTTTTATATCTTCATTGACCCACCTTACTTCATAGATAGGAGGTTCTGGGAACAACAACAAAGATAAAGGCTTACCTTTAATTTCATTGCATTGCAAAGCAGGGGTAAATCATACTTTGTGGAATGGCAGCCAGTGTATTGAGAGGGATCGAACACAGTGGAGAGGATGAAATGCGGCCGCATCTAAAATGAATCTCTGCAGGGTCCACAGAGACCTTGCATTTTTTTCAGTGCTCACAGTGCAGCATGTGAGGTCGCTGCTGTTTCTACTGCAGTGCAGGTTCTTTTGCGGATTGGAGACCATAGTCCTTCAGTCTACAGTTGTCTTATTTAAACCATTGACTCCCTTGCATTGATTAATGTGATTAATTTTGTAAATTTAATAAGGCTTATGTAGTGCAGTTTTTGAAGATAATGGAGATTTATGAAAATTTTGGCCTGCATCTCATGACACACTCTGTATAATACTGCATTGCGTTCATTGCATTGGTTTGATCCCTTTCTTTTTTTTTCTTTTTTTAATATACTAATTGAAGGGCTTTAGCAACTCTTCAGTTGTCATGGCATTCATATATTCAGACTTCATGGACATTGAAGAGGGGTACGCTTTACGTACATTTTCAAACATTCTTTCTACAGATATTTGAATGCACCAGCAGGCTCATTGTGTTTCTGTGAGAGGCAGTCTGGAATTGTTGACATTTTCTCCCCTAAGATTCTGATGGCAATGACTTGAATCTGTCAGGAGTATGACAACATGGGCATCAACAATTAGAGACAGGATTGTGTGCACAATTGTACAGTCCCTGGCGAGCAGTACTACTTGCACGATATTTCTTCTATCCATATGGTTTTGTACTGGGCTGTTTCCTAGGTGATGGCTGTTGGCAATGGCAAGAAATCAAGATGCAGAAAAATAGGACTTGAGACCAGCCGTGTTTTGATTTTCTATCTACCTCAGTTTGTTTTATATGTATTGTTTTACTAAAATGAATGTTTTTGGCTCAGCTTGGATGCAGTTTCTCAGGGAGTGTAAAAACAGGAAATATTAAGCATCGTACAAGCTGCTGTTGTTCCACTCATTTCTAGTAGTAGCGACATTTTTGTTATCCTCCATTTACATGCAAATCATGCTTTGTTGTTGTTCTTTATTATTCCTCTTTTTTTAAGTGCACTCTCAGGTTGAAAGCGGGTTTGTTCTTAAATTGCTGCCATTTGTTACTTTTTTTTTTCGTCCTTGATGTTCACACTTGAAGGGAAGGATGCAATAGTGAGGCAAATCAACTTTCACTGTTTTATGTATTTTTGTTTAATAGTGTCTACAAGCGTATTGTACATCTGTGAACATTTGCACCACTATGCAGCAACACTCCCATGAAATGGTGTACGACAAATGCTATCATGCGCATGAGAACACGTACAGGATGAAGATTGGAACATGTGACATCTACTGTAACTAGAAATGTAGCCATGGCAGATACCACACTCTGAACACCACTCTGAGCTTCTTGATGGTGTCTCGTTCTTGTAGTAGCTCAATTTGTAGTCTCTTACCACTGTTGACTTGCCTCATTATTCCATCCACCCAATTAATTGCATGCGCACCACGCTGACAGTGCAAGGAGATTAACGTGTCCTTAAGTGAGATTTAAATTTTTTGGTGTATCTACCAGCTTATCATTTCGGCTGAAGTCTGCAGGCATATTGATTTCCATTGCACACACATAGCGTGAGCACAGGCTTGAGAAAGAGGCACATGCAAGTTTGGGTAGTGGAGAACACCCGTGTGCGCATACATATATAGCATGGTAAAAGCCACTTATTGGTGTAGGTGTAGCTGTATAAGGATGGTCCTGGCAATAAGCTGTCGTTGGCTGTGGTTTGCCAAGTTCCAAAACTGCTCTGCAGTTGGAAAGCTGGGTCCTGTGTTATTGCATCGTGGTAGTGGCGGAACTTAACAGTTTTGAATACGTACTTTACATTCTGTGCTGTAATTGTATTTCTATATGGCACTGGTGTGCCATGATGAGCAGGCAGTGTTTCTTTATCAAAGGAACGAGGTACTGCTAAGAGTGAGACCTTATGGGTGTCCTTCGTTTGATGTCTGTGGTGACAGAGTTGCACAAGGCAAGCGAAGGTGTTCCAAAGGTGTGCAGCTTATTGCAACTCTCCTTTTGCATTGCGCACGATTGTATACAGCTTGGCATCCAGACCCTTTTTATGTGTGTATGTGCTTTTTAAGTATGTTATCTAGCTTCTTTTTTTTTTTTTTTTTCACCTTACATTGGCCTAAGCTAAGGTTGTTGACTTTTCTGTTGAAGTATTCTCAGGTTTCAAACAGGTCAATCCTTATGGGCTACAAAGAGAGCCTGGAGAGACTTTTGTGTCCTATAATCGTGCCACAGATAAAGTAAACGAATGTTACTTTTTCTTCAGCATTTGCAAGTTTACTCAGAGATTTTCATCAAAAGCGTTGTTTCAGTAGAACCATTCAGTTTTCCAACAGCCGCACAAGAATAGGGCTTTATACCCGTCGCAAGAAGGATCTGCGTACCACTCTCACTAGTCACATGCTGTACTGTGTCACAACACTCTCCTCTGTTCTTCCGTGCATATGTGTTTATCATCATCACGTATAGGAGCAAACATGAGAGTGTCGTGACACAAAGCTTGTTTCGGCCAGTGAGAGTTCAGCAGCACATTGGTGTTTTGAAAGATTTTCTCGATGGGGATAGCCCCTGGATTTAGTACTCAACACACAGGTTCCCAGACATGTTGAGAGCGCAAGTTTGAGCTGCATGGCGTATTTATGTACATGTACAAGCGTGACAACTGGAAAGTATGCACCCATGTAGACATAGTTGTAGTGTAATGGTCCTTGCAATAAGTTATTGCTGAGTGTTGTGTGGGTTGCCTCATCAAAGAGCTGTCGTGAAGTTGGAGAGCTGGACTATGTATTAGTGTACAGTCTAGTGGCAAGGTTCTAGCTGTGTAACTTTCTGCACTCCAGTGGAGAGCTCCGTAGTGTGTTGTCGCAGAGAGCGACTACTCAGTGTACACCGGTGAAAAATGGCAATGGTGAAGTGGCGAAACAAGAATGCTTGCATGTTTTAGTTATGCTTCGCTCTGCAAACATAATGGAAAGGTTTGCTCTAAGAATGCAGCTCTAAGCAGCTCTACACAAAATCAACGTGTGTGCCTTAATTTGTGTGGCTTGTTTCCCTTATTTTGGAAATGTATATTTTATAGCCTGAAAGCATCTGGTTTTACGTCCTTCTGTGATGAGCTTCATCCGACAAGTTCAGTTTCTGACTGTGCTTACAAAGTTTTTGCCTCGCATTTTCCTCTATAGCAAACGTAGCAGGCTGGCATTATGCTCCATTTCTTGCTCCTGGAGGGTACATGTTGGACATGCCCACTTATTTGAGATGTTGTAATACTTAAAATGTACAAGCAGCGGAGAATGATTAGCTCAAATTGAGTGCCTTTTAAAATCTGAATTCCGTATTGTGTGTGGTATAAAATTTTCAGATATATGAAGTGCATGTCCTACAGTGACTTCTGGATATTTAAGTTATTTTTGGTGCAGTGCTTATTCAGTCACACATGTACACTGGTCTGCATATCTACTACACTTCCCAAGAGGTGGTCAGTGTTGCATCCATTATCTCACACCAATATCGGGTTTTAAACGCAATTTAATGGGTCACTGCTCAAGTAGTTAACACATGGGGCAACATTTTCATGAGAATGAGCCAATATTATGACTTAATCTACAACACGTGCCAGTTTGTTGTTGTGGTACATGCTTTGTAAATTCATATCGTTCTCGTTTATTTGGCTGATTCAACAGATTAGTGTGGCAAACGTGCTCACTTAATTGTCTCATATTCAAAGCAGAGGCATACTTAATTAAACATATATACATTTAACAAGCATCACATGGACAGGATAGGTACAGCGATTTCTTGTACAGTCACTTTGTTTTGCCCTTGCAAAAATTTCCATACTACATGCCTTCCTTTCTTGTCTCACATTGACGGTATGCACATGCGTAAAGTGTGCAGTGAAAGTAATTGCAAAGTTACTGCGTTTTGTTGTGGGTGCGTACACATGCAGAGTTTATCTCGGTTGCCATTTGTAAATCAGCGTCATTGGTCATTTACAAGAGTGCAATTGCCCATCCAAAATCAAAATCATTCTTTTGCTACTTCCAACAAACAGCAAACAGAGTTGACACTCATGAGAATGACGTTGACTCAAGTTACACGAAATCCACATTTCTCTGAGAAAAGTCTATGACAAACAGTCACTCAAACAATTCAGTATTTATTTATTTAATTTATGCATTAACATATTAGTCAAACCGCACTGGGGTTAGAGCAGCTGATATGCATTCTTCCACTTTATTTCACATGGTGAGCAGAGTTCCACTAAGGTGGGATGTGAATGTTGTTTTTCAGTGTGTATCATGTTGTATAACATCATTGCAATGAAATGTACTATTACATATTGGTTGTACTTGGAAATGCATACATTGGAGAAAACTAAAATGATGAACATATTCTGCTGATCTAATAAAAATGTAAATATCTATCTTTATACAGGGTGTTGGTTTATGTGTCTCAGGGTACACGGGTTACTGACGCGCCGTCTTCCACTAGTCACATTAAATACGGTGTGGCGTGTGGCGAGATTCACATGTTAAACAACCCCCAGGTGAGCAAAATTAATCCACACACCAATCAATGTGGCGTGTCGCTCATAATCACAGTTGTCACGCGATGTAAAGCCACAAATTATTCTCATTTATGTGTCTCAGGAGTGAAGTCTGCAAGAAAGCACTCTCTTTTGCTTCTTTGTTACCTCAAAAGTATCTAGGTGTGACTTTATTTATTTATTTATTTTTCTACGTGGTGCACTTCTAAGCTCTCGGCTATAAATGAGCTGAAGGCCGAAATGCTTTTTCCATACTGAAAAACCTCAAGACTATCGATGACAAGAAAACACAAATGAATAAGGTCTTGAACATAGATACTTTGCTTGTGTGCATTTCCTTGTCATCCCTAGTACCCTAGTCTTGGTTTTTTTTTGTCTATGGATCAATCATCCTTTCAGCACTTTTTCCTGTGTTTGTCATAAGATACGTGTTCCTGTACTAGGGTCAAGTTTACAACCCTCTCAGCTGGAGGCACCTCATGTTATTTTATTCCTGAACATCTGTCATAACCGTGTATTCACACACGCAACATTTCCCAGAATACTTCAGCAGAAGATGCGCAAAACGTCATGGATTACTGCCGCAAGGTCAGCACGAGCGCTCAGCCACAGGATATTCCATAGGAGACAACAGGGCCGGTGTTGTTGTTTGCTATGCGCGCAGTAGGCCCACTCCTGATATTTTGGCACCGTCCGAATGCTCCACATTAGACGCGTGGAACTTCCACTGCGTGTGCAGTCTTTTTGCTTTTTCTTCCACTACAATACTCCATGAGGATATGTCACTCACATGAATACACAGTAAGTGATCGTAAGGGTGTCGGAGGTGAGGGGGAAGGTCGACGTGATGGTTCAAGAAAGACCTTGTTCCTGTTCTCTGACTGGCTCACTTTTTGTTTTGTCTTCGCGTACGTTCGTGTTTGTCATTCGTACCTGTGCGAAAGCATCATATGGATGTGAACATTCCACCAAAATCATAGAACATATTCCGTTATTAGGGTCTTTCATTGCTCCTTTAGCAAGGCCATTTCTGCAGTGGTAATGCCACCATGGGGCACCACATAAAGTGATGTAACATCTACTGGTCTTGAACAGCTGGGCAGTGGTGGTCGATATTGATTTAGGATATGGAGAAACTGATTTGTAACCCTGATGTCAGATGATAGCCTCTGGGGCCGGGTTATGCCTTCAGACGAAGCAAGGTGACGCAGAGCTAACGAATATGATGTAGTCCTCTTCAGCTATTGCAATAAGTGATCGCGAGCCGCCCTTCATCTGCTCCCCTAGTAACACAAAATGTTGCCGGAACATTGTTGCAATGTTGCCCCCAAATGTTGTCAAAACGTGGCTAATGTTCTTTTGAAGCCACATCCTATAGTAACGTTACATGCGAACATTGCTCCATCATTGCCACAATGTTTGAATTAGCTTTGCAACATTGCTGCAATGATACTGCAACATAATGACAGCATGTTTTCAACATTGTTCCAACTTTGCTGCAACATGACAACTGCAACATTCATAAGGGCAGCGTTATGACAACATTTAGGTAATATTGGCAAGAGGTTGACGGAGCTATTTGTGCGCTATTTATTTCTTCTTTCTTTTTTGCGTCGAATCACAGATGCATACTGACTGCAAACACTTACACGCCACTGGCAGCCGACTTGAGCTCCGCAAATCCCCGCTTCACTTATTGGGGTGGGGCTAGGGGAGACCGCTTGGGTATCCCGTTTGAATATAGGGGAACTGTCGTCAACCAGTAGCCTCTATTTACGAACAGGATGGAACATATACTAAAATGCAAAGTGTTGGGGCATGCTCATTAAGTGTAGCAGTGCATACAACGTTTGCAACGGTGGCAAGGATGTGTCCTTGAAGTTATCCTTGCATCTGCAAGAGTCAAGTGTACTCAACAATATTTTTGGCATCCCTCCCTGTCATATACTGTGTTTTTAATTCAAGCTTTCTTCTGTAATATGATTACCTACTTTTTGGAGCTGTAAAACCGGTAGGTTTCTTCTGTGGGTAAGAGCGTTATGCGGTGTAATGTTGCTGGAAAGTCAATGCACAACGTTCAGGAAACGTAGAGCCACAATGTTTCTCCAACGTTGCTCTGCAATGTTGCATGAACATTGGTGAATGTCAAGTAATGTTGGTCCACTTCTGACAATGCTGCAGGAACGTTCGGCCCGCAATATTGCTCAAACGTTGACCTTCCATGTTGCTTGAACATTGCTGAATGTCAAGTAACGTTGGTCCACTTTTGATAATGTTGCAGGGACGTTGCAAAATGTTGATAAACGTTGCCCCACATTGGACAACATTCGCAACATTGCTGCAACGTCGAGGCCACAATATGTGCTACGTCTCTTAATTGAAAACTAAGTTAATTGCCGATATTGAGAATAATATTCTAGGTCTATAAACATTAATTAAGCAGGGCTTTATGAAACAAACTAACTTGTTTCTGTTCCATCGTAAACAACGGGAAATCTATCCTGGCGTCAGCATCTCCCTATAGTAGCACATATTGTGGCCTCGACGTTGCAGCAATGTTGCGAATGTTGTCCAATGTGGGGCAACGTTTATCAACATTTTCCAACGTCCCTGCAACATAATCAAAAGTGGACCAACGTTACTTGACATTCAGCAATGTTCAAGCAACATGGAAGGTCAACGTTTGAGCAACGTTGCGGGCCGAACGTTCCTGCAGCATTGTCAGAAGTGGACCAACATTACTTGACATTCACCAATGTTTATGCAACATTGCAGAGCAACGTCGGAGAAACATTGTGGCTCTACGTTTCCTGAACGTTGTGTATTGACTTTCCAGCAACATTACACCGCATAACACTCTTATCCTCAGAAGAAACCTACCGGTTTTACAGCTCCAAAAAGGTAGGTAATCATATTACAGAAGAAAGCTTGAATTAAAAACACAGTATATGACAGGGAGGGATGCCAAATATGTTGTTGAGTACACTTGACTCTTGCAGATGCAAGGACTAACTTCAAGGACACATCCTGGTCACCGTTGCAAACGTTGTACGCACTGCTACACTTAATGAGCATTGCCCCAACACTTCGCATTCTAGTACATGTTCCATCCTGTTCGTAAATAGAGGCTACTGGTTGACGACAGTTCCCCTATATTCAAACGGGATACCCAAGCGGTCTCCCCTGGCCCCACCCCAATAAGTGAAGCGGGGATTTGCGGAGCTCAAGTCGGCTGCCAGTGGCGTGCAAGTGTTCGCAGGCAGTATGCATGTGATCCGACGCAAAAAAGAAAGAAGAAATAAATAGCGCACAAATAGCTCTGCCAACCTCTTGCCAATATTACCTAAATGTTGTCATAACGTTGCCCGTATGAATGTTGCAGTTGTCATGTTGCAGCAAAGTTGGAACAATGTTGAAAACATGTTGTCATTATGTTGCAGTATCATTGCAGCAATGTTGCAAAGCTAATTCAAACATTGTGGCAATGTTGGAGCAATGTTCGCATGTAACGTTACTAGGATGTGGCTTCAAAAGGACATTAGCCACGTTTTGACAACGTTTGGGGGCAATATTGCAACAATGTTCCGGCAACATTTTGTGTTACTGTGTTACTGAAGTGTTATTTCTGTTCGTGAAATCAATTAGCGTTTTCATTATAGCAACCGAAATACGACTAATAAAATTATTTTCCCATTTGTAATTCACTGCTACAGGTCCTTCAAGAGAAAAACCATCACCATTTGCTTCACTCAGCTCCGTATCGACCACATTTCTGCGCTGTCTTTCGTGTTCTGTTGAATGTTCGTCCTTCAATAGTCCCACGGCACACGAATTTCTATGACAAACTAGAGTCTGTGAAGCCTGCTGCGCATCTGAGGAGGCGCAGAGATCGATAGCTCATCTCTATAAGGTATATACTCGTATCAAATGCAAACTTTTACGCAGAATACTCGCGCGCACAGTACGCGCTCTTCGACAAGGTCTCCGACTCTCCGCCCGCGCGAGGCGGTGGATATTTGCGCGGAAGGCTTGGAACACGACCTACTCTATACTAGAGACCTGGACAGCTGGCGCTCCCCTATGGGAGAGACGGGTCATGGGTTAGTTACGTTAGTGACCGCTGCAAGCGCCACATAGCATTATTGGAGAGAGGGAATCACCCTTGCCACCGTCTTTGGTCTGCTAGGGATACACAGGCTGTTGCTAAGCCCGTTGCTAAGCACGCGCTATTCTCTCTCTTATGCTGCTTCGTCGTTGTCAACACAGCCTACCATACATCGCCGCGGTTTCGACAAGTCACGTGGTAACAAATAGTGCGAGCTAGCGCCAAATCCCATAGCCAAGCGGCGATTGCCAGAACTACTACCCCGGTGCTGGGAGCATTGCGGACGTCCAGGTCTCTAGTATAGTAGTAGGTCGTGGCTTGGAACCGGATCGCCGTGCAAGGCGGAGGCACAAATGCGCATGCGCAAGTTCTTTGTCTCCTGTCGATGATGATGCGTTCGTGAGGCCGAAGTGAAATGGCGTCATGTAAATGGGGGCTGCAGTTTCATTTCTTCTAGCCCACTTTGAAGGGTTACGTACTCAGCAGTTCCGTTGAAGAAACCTTGTATCGTGCAGTGAACTATACACAATGGCTTTGCCACCGAATTATCGACAACCGCCTGTGCCTACGCCGGCTCCGTCGACACCCCGTAAGCTTTTCTTCTTTTTTAGCGCCTGGAACAACGTACTCATAATCCGTACACGATCTCCGGCATGACTTTCTGCGAAGCTGTCTTGTTGTTTTCAGTTAATTCCCCTATTTGCCAGAAACGCTGCACGTTTACACAAATTAAGAACATATTTGCTGACGGCTACTCTTATATTCCTTCTTAGAACGACCGAGAACACAGGCGTCTACATCAAATTCGAATTCACCAATGGTAAGTCCATGCAGTACCACCTCAATTGCATGAACTAAAACAATTTCTCTGGTGGTAATAATCTTGTATGCCCTCAACAATTTAACCAACATCACTAGAACCTTCCGCTAATGCTGGGGAGAGCTGCATTTCCCAGAACTTACTCCACTTTCGTAATATTGTCATACGCATGAGATAAAATAACGTTACATCTGCTGAAAAGCATTTTCTGAACGATTCTAGTGTTTTGCCTGTTCTCACTCTATTAACTATAAGCGGTGCTAAGTTGTTACTTGTGGCACACCACGCAAATGTGAATGTTGTTTCTCAGCCCTCTTCAGGGAACAGCAGCCCCTTTCTACCATCTCCTCATGGCCATCCGGCTTTCAATCCTCTGAAGTTGGGCTCGCGAGGTGCTGGTAGCGTAAGTTTCTTTTAGGCCTTCTCTTGCTTCCCTTCTAGAATCACTTTTTGCCCTTCTATCTTTCTTTTGTTTTGCTAACGGCCATGTGTAGCACAACGGTTTTATTATGTATTGTGACTGCATCATAGCACTGTCCAATATCTGCATTCCCAAACAAGCAGGTCTGTCAATGTTCGCCACATGTAGCAGCGAGAACAAGGATACAAGGACGTCCCAAGAATCCAAATTCTTGTTGGCTCACATTCAGAGTCCAACTGATACGGGGTGTTTTCGTTCGTTGAGTGATCCAAAATGTTCCTGAATTCATGGTTCATTTTTCCTTGAAAACTCTTCCACATATACCTATTCACAGTATCGCTTACTTCAATGCAATGTTGTTTCAACAGCCAATGCCATCCTTAAGCTACGTTCCCAAACGGGCGCGTTTTTCAGTTAGAGCTGGAAAGCGACGCGAGGGCGAGGACTTTCTACCACAGGCTATCGCTTAGTGACAGCGCGTCTAGCGCCTCTGTTCCCAAAGGTACTCGCCAGAAACAGTGGAGCAGAAGACAGTGTTCACCATGTCGTCCAAAATGCGTGTCGTTTCTCAGAGTCAACTCATATAATGCCATTCTAGATATTTTAAACTTTGTACACAATAAGAGACAGCCGCAAACGTGATTATGAAATATTCTTTCTTCAGTGCATGTATCAAGCACACAAATTTGTTCACTGGTTTCTGTGTTCTGAAATGACAGTTTTTAATACCCTTTGCGTCTTTTGCACTGGCACTGGCACACCACGCGAGTCTTCACAACGGCACTGCTTACTGCTTACGTTTTTCATAAGTTTGTCCAGATTTCCTGGCCTTTTATCGCCGGCTCTGCATCGGCCAGTTTCGTGATCATTTGCTGCGACATTGGGTCCCCTAGCGGACTCTCGAGTGAATTCATTTGCACACAATTGGTTTGCGTGAAATTGCCCAAAGCATGCAAAATAGCTGTAATTTTGATATAGTCAAAATTATCGCAATTACTAGCTTTATTACGATTCCATGTGCCAGCATGCTCGTATGTTTTCGGCTGCTTTTGTTTATAAAGCCTGCCATCTTGGAAGCGAGAGCGAAAGTATCTGGATGCCGCAGATATCAGCGAGATGGTGAATTCACGCTCTCTTTGCTGATTTTTGACTCTCGCTGGTTTGGGAACAGTCGAGCGAGGAGCGTGGCATTCCCACGCTCTCGCGCCTCAAATTGGCTTGTTTGGGAGCGTAGCTTTATTCAGTTTTCATAGTTAATTTTGTTAATTGGTACAAATAGGTTGATGGTGCTCAAAATAGAAAGTTGTAGAGTAGAGCCCTAACCTACAAATATGAAAACTGCAACATGATCATATGGTGCACTGTCACAGATAAAAAAATGCAGAATCCCTGTGTGTCTTGTGGAGTTTCATTTTAGGGACGGCCTCTTTAAGTCCCCCTCTCTGCTATGTTCAGTCCTTGTCGATGCACTTGCTGCCGTTGCATGGTGTACCATTGCTCGCAACGCAGTGAATTAAAAGTAAGCCTGATCTTCATTGTCGTTCCCAGAATTTCCAGCAGAGAGAGACAACGAGACTTAGAAAGAAGTGCGATAGCTACATCTTTGTCGGCGGTATAAAGGGGGGGGGGGTGCACCCAATTGAGGAACAGCCAGCTAACAGGCAGAGAGACGAACGAGCGGCACCCCGCCGGACGCACGCCGATATTGCATTTTTGTCCCTTCCATACTGCCATACAAGAGCTCACTGCGGATTCTGTTGCTTTCTAATTTAAACCACCAACCCATCTTTATTAGTTCATCATATTCATCATGAAAGCTCATTAAGGCTGAAGGATAGCACTGGCTATTAAAGGGACAGTTCGCTCTCCAAGCGTCGATTCGTTGATTGCTGTTGCAGACGGTAGTGTATTTCTAACTCGAGTGGCATGGTTTATTGTACACATCTGAAAGCAACGAGATCCACGCACGTAGGCTTTCCCGCGGAGAAGTAATGTGCACGTTGTCAGTGTGAGAACAATGTGAGGTCAAGAGGGCGGTCCATTTCCCAGGCAACAAGATGCAGCTTTCTATCGCCAGCCCTGAAGCAACATCACGTGAGATGACCGCCCTCTCCCGTAATATGCTCCTCCCATGGCACTCGGCTGCGCTGCTGATGCCCACAGGAAAATACTGAAAACTCTGAAAATATGTTGATTTCTAATGAAAGGGATTGACAGGGAGTTGTTCATTGTCTATTGCACATTCCAGCACGTTTCGTTCGGGAGCGAACTATCCCTTTAAAGCAACGTTACGTCGAAGCAGGCCGTACCGCAAATAGGTATATGTAGCACAGTTGTCAAATGAAAAAAAAAAAAAAAGAACCATGATTTTAGGGAAAATATGGCCCACTCCTTGAGAAGCACCCTGGATGTAGCCTCTTAGGATCGATTCACACCATGCAACTTTTGCTGCAGTTTTATTCCAGCAATGGTTGCGCGCAGTTAAAGTTGCAGAGAGCAGTTTGCTTTCACAAGGTGAGCAACTCGCCGCATCGTAGTGTTGAACAAACTCGTGAGGTGGCGCGAGAAAATGTCATCATCATCACCTTCGTCCAATCATGCAAGAGCGAGAACTGAAAATACTGTTGACGGTTTGCGAGGACGTGTTCACTGAAATATTTCATATAAACAAAATACAGAAGCCGACACTGAAGATTTTTGTTTAAGTTTAATTTGTACGAGCTTTCGCGTGGAGGTCCACGCTTCCTCAGGTACAAAGTGAAGTGGTGACACACATAAGTATATATAGTATAGACATATACACGACTAAACACACTGCTGTACAAAGAAAGGGAAGGGGAAAGGAAAATGTGACCTAAAGGACTTGACTCCCCTCTTCGTATACGCTTCTGAAATATTTCATGTGAACCGCCGGGGAGGCTGCAGAATTTACGTGTCGGAAATGACGCCACGACGGCCAGTCATTACGATTGGTTGGATGCGCCTGAAGGTTGGGAGAAGAATTGCTCGTGGGGCGATCCATGCTGCAGCTCAAGCAAATGCATTGCTCAACCCGTTCACACGGTCACTGCTAAACTAGGTTGTGCACCACAAGAGTTGCAACGTGTGAATCGACCCTTACTTTACCACCACTGTTGAGATAGCCAAGCAAGCGCCTCTGCATATCACCTGCTCTCGGTTTGGAAATTTGCCTGTCTGGAAACATACCTTATGATTGATGATTGTAAGCAGAAAGTGTACAGAACCTCAATTACAAGGCAGGTGTTCGTTACTGGAACTCAGACTGAGCTTCCAGAAGCACCTCGATCAGGACTTTTACACACACATCTTTTAAAAGTATAACTAGACTCACATTAGCTTTTTGCCAATCTGTAATTGATCCTGTCAAAAGTTTGGGGCCTGCTTACTCGAATGTTGAGGAGCTTCCTCAGCCCAGCAGCTCCAGTAGTGCTTTTGGGCACGTGCTACAGTACCCAATGCTGCTCGTGCGTAGAACACTGGCAAAGCTACTGAGGATTCCAGTTCGGAATTTCCTCAGTATTTGTGCAAGCGGGCCCTGGCGAGTCATTTTTTCGTACACATGTTTTTACCTGGGCCATTTAATGTGTGCCTTTGAATGGTGAATTATTGATTGAACTGTGAACTGAACCCAGACGTGCGACAAGACACATGGTTTTTCCAGCTGAGTTTGAGTTTCATGGATGCTTGTTGATGAGCAACTATAAATTGCTCAGCATCAGAAATGTTCTCAAGAATGCAACACATTATTTTACTGACTTTCGCATTTAAGCATGCTTTGTACTGGGACTTGCAATGAACCTCTTCAGTTTGGCAGGCGGATCTTGTATACTAGGCTTGACGCATGGTCTTAACCCAATAACTAGTGCACAATCAAAATGGGCCTGTGTGAAAATTTGGATATCATTTTGTCTTTCTCCAGGCGGAGAGCCGCGTTCCCAAACCCCCAAAGCCCCCTGATAAGCCTCTGATGCCTTATATGAGGTACAGTAGAAAGGTAAGAAAAATGGTAAGGATTGAAACGAATCAGTTTTTGCTTATCTTTCCCTTTATAATTATTTCACATCGAAGCCTCTTTAACTCTTGCGCAGATAATTAATCTATATTCTTTATTTGTGCCATATATTTTGTATGACCATGGTGAATTTTATTCCATCACCAGTGAGCATGTTTCACACTGTTTGCATCCATAAGCTTGTACTCTTAAAGGGGTTATGACACATGGGTTATTCCCTCTCCCTGCAATCTTGTACACCAATTGTACTTGAAAGCTGCTTCTTAGCATTGTCTGAACAAGTCACTTTTTATATAACAGACTTCCAAACCTCCACAAAATAAGCCACAATTCTGTATCAAAAAAGCATGAGGTGAATGATAAAGTTCCGCATCCCCGCATGATAAAGTTCCGAGGGGCAGTGGGGCAGACACTCAATCCCCCACGTAGTTGTGCTAGCGTAAGTAGGTATATCCCACAAACAAATGTCGTTGACTAACAACGCAGTGTGGGGTTGGTATGACATTTTAGACGCGACGGAGCTACGGAAGACGAGGACAATACGGAAAACGGCGGTGTGGTGCCTTTCCGTCCTTTCCGTATTGTCCTCGTTTGCCGTATCTCCGTTGTGTCTAAATGTCGTTGATCACACATTTAAAGAAGACAACGAAAAGTGCGGAAACAGCTGTAGCAGAAAACGTCTTCTTTCGGTATTTGCCTGCGACATCTCTCAGGGAAGGCTGGGACTTACAAACCATGGTTACCAACTTACGTGGTAAATCTCGCTTGCCACAGCCCATGAGTTTCGGTTTCGCTGGGCGGTGAGTGGGTAGCTTTTAGGCATTTGGGCTCCCCTTGATACACTCCGATTACGGTGAAAATTTCAGGATTTGTTCTGTGCATAATTGTCTCTCTTTAGTGCGGATTTTGCTTTCAAACAAGCACTAAAACAATCCGAAATGACAAGTTGAAAAATCAAATTTTTCAGGTTTTCTTCGGAGTGTTTATAAATTACCTACGTCAAATATCAATAATTCGGGGCTGTGGCACACTTTGTGTATCCCAGGACACAACGCTGCGAAAAACTACATTGCGCTATTTTCTTTTTTCTTTGCGTAAAACCTTGGCAAAGATGAGCAAAAAGTGAGAATATGGTCATGTTCCTCGCTTTATAGTACAACAGCTGAGCGATGTATAAACAAAAGGGTGCTGTAGTGCATTTGTATAGAAAAAGTGCTTTCCTATGACATCAATACTTCCAACGTCAGACAAATAGGAGCGGCGCAATCTCTTGGCAAACATGGCAGTTTTCACAAGAGGAGTGAGACCGAAGCCTTATGGCGATTTCGGGTGATGCATTTGGGGCACTTTTTTCTGCCCCGAACCCGAGCGGTAAATTCGGGTGGTGCGGTCCGAGCAAGAGCCGCGTGTTCGGATGATGCACAACGGAGCAGTTTGTTCGCCCCAAGAGCACTTTTTTGGCTCTTGCTGCGAGAGGCCGAGCCAAAACCGCCCTCAACTCTCTTCTTCCGCTCTCGACGGCGACCATGCGCATATATGCGCCTCGCGAGTGTCGTCTGCTACGTATTGCTCCTGCGGCTGTCTGCCTGTCACATGTCTTGTCATCTGTCTCTTTGTCGCGTTCACCATTGACGGCATGGATCTTTACGAAAGTAGTTGCGATGAAAGTTCAATTGACACCGATAATGTGAATGACAAAGAGGATGATGTGACCTGCTTCTCGCAAGCTATGCTTGTGATCAGGTGAAAGTGCGCGACGCCGCCAACGACGCTGCCGGAAGTTCACGAACACGACGAACGCACAATGCTAGCGAGCGCAGCGACCCTCGTAGAAGAGCAGTAGAGCGTCCGACAAATTCGGGTGATGACTACCCCAGAGCGACTCTCACGTAGAGCGTGCACTGGACCTGGGCGCTCTCGCTCGGATTACCAGGTGCATCACCCGAAATCGCCATTAGGCTAAGCTACAATCTGTCTGTGTTGGCCCTGCAGCATGCACAATTTCGTAAAGCAGGCTTCACCTCATGCAGGGAAGCGCCAGGTGAAGCCCACTTTCGGGAGCTGTCTGAGGTGTTTCCATTTGGTGAATAGTCGGATATTCGGCAATCCGAATATTGGGTATTTCGTTCGCGAATGAAATACTTCTAGTGATTGATATTTGATTCAGATTCAAGAACTCGAATATCGGCACACTCCTAAAAATAAGGGATTCCGTGCCAAACGAAGGATTCCGCGATATTTCGTGGAATCGCGGAAAACCCGGGGCATTACTTATATTTCAAAAGTGGTCGAGGTCACACACAACACAGACATCACATCTGGAGCTACCCTGTTGGTTTAAGAGAGACACCCTGCTCACCGAGCATTTACACAGGACAGTTAGTGGAAACGGACAGGTCTGTCTGCAACCACTTATCAGGCTCCGTGAATGACAGTTCTCGTTTTCCTGTACTGTGGTTGAGCAGAAGAAATGGGAGCTTTAATGGAAAAGTTCCCTTTATGCGTTGTGTGTATTCCGTAATGCAAGAAACCGGCTCTCTTTTCTCCTACTTCGACACGCAAGCGTTTCTCACGTGAAGACTTGTAGCAGTGCCATGTTAAGTATGTAGTGCTTTAATCCATGTGCAGATTTGAATTACTATTCCATTCAATGCAGGTTTGAATTTCCATAGACCTTTTGTCGCAGACAGTGAACATTATTAGTTAGAACATTATTACATAGTTTTCTTTTTACATTTGTAATATGTATAATGTGCCTGATAAACCAAATTTTTACCTGTATCATATTATTCCAGAAATTTTACACCCAAATTCACCCTAATTGGATGCCACTGTTTTCCCGCACGTTTACCCCCAGAATATGGCAAAAAATATTACCCGAAAACCTCAGACCCTATTTATTGTGCATCCTTTTTCAAGAGAACGAGCATAGATGAGCTATGGCTTGCCTGAGGCTTCATTGGTTGGCGCACGCTCTGAATTCCCTCACACTCCCTCAAGGCTTCAGCGATTGCGGAGTACTAGAGAAACAAGTCGCACAATAGATCATTCCTTTTGTAATGATAGTGCAGATCATTTTCTTGCAACCACAAGGGAAATCTGCGTGAAACATTTCCTGCCCGCTGTTTGTTCTCGTGTGAGCTTATTCTCGGACACAAAACTATGTCGCATGCAGTGCTATCCCACAGAGTCCTCTCGCTTCGTAATTAGAGATCTACATGTGTGTGCTTCTGTGTTGCCGATAATTATCTCCACACATTATCCCATGTGACTCTATCTAAAATAGCAATAGGGGGTTTTCATAAGTTGGCGCCATCTAGTTAAAGGCGAGCCAACTACACTCTTGTAGCACACGTCCGCCATATTTTGGGCAAGGATGGGAGCATTGCCCCCGCGCGGACAGCAATGCTCTGTTTGAACCGCGCGCCTGGGGTGATCTTTTGACGTCCGCCGCCTGGGACTTGGTCTGCTTTCTCATCGAAGCATCGCTCTTTTCATGAGTGGATCATCCATCTGCATTTGTGATGTCAGTCTGTTGTTGCGTGCCCTTCTGCATCCAGCTAGGCGTGAGAGACGCCGAAGGAAACAAGGCGTGTGTACAAACTGTTTGGCGGCAAAAGTTATCATGATACATGGCTTTCCAAATAACTATCGTCAGAAGCGTTCCGTTGTCATTCTCGATGGACGAACTATAAATACCTCGCATATGCGAAGGCATAGAACATAATAGGATATTAGGAAACACCCGCGAAAGCATGCAACAGTAGGATCCCATGTTCAAAATACACGACTGGTCTTGAAATGTGCATAAGAAACACAATAAACCATGCAAAAATATGATGTGCCGTACCTGGAAGTCGACAGGGCGACGCCAATGGAAGTTGAACCCGTATATGATACGCATAATAACTGTTCTCTCTAGCGCGACCAGTCGAGCCAGATGCACTCATATGTTCACAAAAGGCATCCACACGTCTTTAGGAGAACCCATGTTGTATGTTCGTCAAGTCTCTCGAACACTGAATATTCTCGTTTGCCATCGCACGTTCGCTTACCATACACGGAGCCACATGTACGACGTGCCAAAGATATGGCCGACTGTCGTCTGCTAGAAGGTCGTCAGACTGACTTTTGAAAAGGGTCTATTGCTGCAGAGTGGTTACCATGTGAGCCCATTTAGCGTATATGCCAGAAGGGAAATGGCGACGTTTCAGGTGACATGAAGCCAAGGCTTGGTAATACTGCTACCAAAGTAGGTACTCAGAAAATTGATATTTAGATGCGCTGAGGTGCTCCAAAGTCCTTCAAAATCCATATTTCGATGCTACAAAAAATGGCTTCAAATTACATTTTCGGAGTAGCATGACTGTGTACTGAAAAACATTGTTTTGTTAAAAATTGAGGTGTCATGGCCCCTTTGAGTACACAGCACGCATTATCAAGGTGTGCCTTTTAAGTATGGGTTTATCATCAGTATTACTGCTGCAGTTAAATATGTTTTATGGTGTATATCTGACGTTCTATCGTGTGGTTTCGCTTTTGCTATATGTAACTTTTTGTCTGCCTACATAACCAAATTCTTCTTTTACCAAGTGAGTTAGTGGAAGCGCTTCAGGGCTGTCTGCATAGACTACGAGAATGTGTTGCTAACAGCTGCAGAAAAGCTTGTATATACTTAAAAGTTGAATTATACTAGATGAGACATCTGGTTATTTCAAGATGAGGTACGAGGCAGGGAAACGTAACTACTTTTTCGTTTACGTTACAGCCTCTGTTACTGGCCCATATTTGTTTCTGTTCCGTTCCCGCAAGCGCTGTTGTTGCTTTCAGTTACATCCCTCCCCCGGTTCCTTTCCTTTCCTCTTTTTTTTTAAACCTCTACATACACATTACCTCTATGTATACATTGTGGAACCTATTTTGAGGACTTTCAGGATATGAATAGACAACATTTATTCAAAAATATAGCGTGGGGTTTCTTTGAACACCTAATACTGCAAGAGTACAAATTTTTGCGAGGACTTAATTTTTGTGATGAAACTTTTTCAGGAAATTAAGGTTCCGCGAAATATAGGTAGCGGGGATGAAAAAGTATGGGCACTGGATTTCGCGGCGACATGAGTTCCACAAAAAGACAAATCAACTTGCATGACAACCTTTATTCTCACAAATTCGTTCTTGTCAAACATTTCTATAATTGAAACGCCACTTCAACAACACTAGTTTATTTGCATAGTGTATCATCTGGCATTGCAGATAGAATGGTGTAAATCCAGGCTAGCTGGTGGATAAATTCCATGATATGCAAGCCTGAGCGATGGGCAAAACATGTAAACAAACATGAAGGCTCAAAACCAGCAAGACGTTTAATTGATAACAACGAACTTCATGAACACATTGCAGATACCTGCTTTCACAAAACCAGCACATAGCCACTCCGAAGCAGTGTCATGAACCACCGATCTCCCCGATCTTGCGATTTCCACTTCCACACGAATTCGCGAAATTAAGGTCCCACAAAATATTCCCGAAGCACGATCCCACATAAATTCTGGAATTATTAAGACAGCAAAATTAACCACTTTTACAGTATGTGAACATGGTTTTCACGAATGTTTACTCGCGCTTGCAACTTGTAAGTCGCCATAATCGTATACAAACTATGCCTCTATATACTACTATACGCTACTACTACTATATACTATTTATTTATATGCTCCAGATGCTCCAGTTTGATAGTTCATTTTAGTTCTAGTTCACTTCGTTCAGCTTTATTTATACATTTATCTAAATGATTTGGCAAAGGATTGTAAATCTTTGGCTCCTGCGGTACCCGAATTATTACCGTAAATATATTCCATTTCTCTTTACGATATTCTGAGTGCGATATCCGTTTCTGTTGCCGCTACCCGCTACATTTCCGGTACAATACCTTTTCTGTTACCTTTCCCTGGTGCAGGGATCCCGAGAGGTCTTTGACTGAAATTTGCATTGCTCCCAAGTTGTGTGATATTAGTATTAGATACATAATATGGTACGTTGAAGTTGAAAATATGCACATTGAAAATGCAGGCCTCTTGCATGAACTAACAGCTAATGTGTCGTAAATGTATTTTGTTTCTTCTTAGATACTTGCATTAATTTTGAAGACTGATTTCTGTTTTAGATTACCAGTTATTTTAGAGGAATACTTCCGTTTTCTTTTCCATTGCAATCACAAAATTCAGTATCATGTGAATGCACATTTGTAGGATATGCCATAGTTCTAAGTTTCTGAGTGCCACTACAGAAATTTTCATTGCAGTATTGTTTTCTGTTTCAATGAGGCATGTTCATGATGGTGCCGGCAGATTTCTTTTAATCTTATTTCTCACTTATTCAAGAGAGCACAAATCGGTAATAGTGTATTGTTTAAGATTGGGGATGAGCCTGTTCCAATGGCAACATTAATGCCCTGATTCCTTGATATTCCAGTTGATTGCCTTGAAATTTGTTGCTCAACTTAGTGTATGTTGGTCATTATTCGTGTGTCAGCATTATATCATTTGTCTCTGTGTGTATTTCTGTTTGTCTGCCTAATTGTTCCCTGTGCAAGAGTGAGAGCTGCTCCTGATGCTCTAATCCAATAATGGCTCGATTTGTCTTGCACAGCATTAGACTTCTGGCAGTATTAAAGTAAATTGTGTGCGATTGGCAGCAGAGCATTAGTAGGCTGGCTCTCGAGGTGGAGACGTGGACAGTGACCTTGAGCATGCTTTTTTGTGTTGTACAGTGAATGTTTTGTTGCATGACCTTGTGCATGTGTGTGCCTACATCACATCGGTCTTTACGCTGACGTGGAGTCAGCTTGCATGGTGGTCCATTTTCAGGTATGGGATCAGGTGAAGGCAACAAATCCAGATCTAAAGCTGTGGGAAATTGGCAAAATAATTGGCCAAATGTGGAGGGAGCTTCCTGATGAAGCCAAGCAAGAATACATTGACGACTATGAAACTGAAAAGGTGGGTGTCATCGTGTGTATCGTTTTGCCTTCTTGGAAAGCACAGCAGAGGTACCAAAGACAGTGGTACTTACCCTGTCATGCCTTTAATGAGTGCAATCCTTAGCTTGAAAATTAATTAAAATTAAAGAAATTGACTACAAATTGCACTTTGTACAATGTGCCTTTTGATCTATTCCTGCAAATTCACATGGCACTTCTTACCAGCACTTTTCATTTCTCATGAGGTGCTCCCACATTTCTAGAACTACAAGCAGATGTGTCATCACATATAATTTTCTTTCTATTGTAGCCTCGTGTAAGGTAAGTTTTTGGCATAGCGCAAGAGTGAAACTAGACACAGTGAATTTATTTATTTTTTAAATCATTGTAAAGAAGGTTCAGCATTTAATACGAACGGAAACCTAATATAGTGACACATAAAACCATACTAGATTTGCTGTGTGTGGTGCATGTAAGTCTGATTGTGACTAATCACATTTGCGTAGATGGAATATAACGAGGCCTTGAAATCGTATCACAATTCTCCTGCTTACCAAGCATGGGTTGCTGCTAAAGTCAGAGGTGAGCACGATGCAAGGAATTTATGTAAATTTTTCTGTAATTAAAGATCAGTGAAGTTGCTTATTTCCTGTGCCTTGTTTTCCCTTCAGCACAACAAGCAGCAGAGGAAAGAGAAGCACTGGAACGCAGCCCATCTGTTGTGAGTTCGGTCAGTAGAAACTAGAAGTGTCTCTATGTGAAAGCTGTTGCTGGTTGCGCTTTAAAGTACAGAGCATGATATTAGAAAAGATAGCGTGTTGCATCCAGTTCTTAATCATCTGCAAGAGATGCTGGCTGTTTTTAAAGTGCCACTGTGGACTTAAAAAGCAATATTTATTTTATTTTCTATTATAATAAGTCAACCATGTTCAAAGCCACAGTACGCAAAATATAAATGCCTTCAGGGCACCCCACCACGAGCTTTGCAGTCTGTATCCTGGCAACAGCGTGCGCACCTTCTCTGTCTGACCTCTCCACTCTGTGTTAGAGGACTTGCAAGCAGCTGTGTTGAGGAGGCGGAAATCGGACTTCAAGGAGCAATGTTGCCAGAGGTGTGACAGATTGTGTGCCCCCATGATTAAAGCTCCCGGCTTTCCTGCGATTCTGCGAAGTTGACCATTTTTTGCAGAAGCTGCTCTTTCCCTCAGAATTGTGTGTTTGTTGCAGAATATTTTATATGTTACAGAATTATGTATTTCAATCAGTCTTCGACGTTTTCATGGGTTGAACCCGTTCAGTCACGACTGATTCTGCTGGTACTTGCACAGCTGAAGGTGCCACGACGAAAAAAGGTTTAAGGACGGGAATGCCCAAAGAGAGGTCGTCAGAGTTGAATCTAATTTGCTTTGCGCACTAAAAGGTAGGAAGAGTGTGCAGGACGCGGCGCTAAGCGATCTTGAGAGAGTGCTGCAAATTTTCCCCCTTTTCTTTCCCCCCCTTTTTTTTCTCTTGCCAGCGGAATCCTGCAGGTTTGTAAATCCCATTTCGTGGAAATGTTAATTTTTCACCGCAGAAATCAAGGAGCTTTACCCATGATATCACACTGCTCAAAACTAGAAAATAATTTTCTGGTACAACATCGCACAGAGAAACAAATATTGGAGAATACAGTGTGCGACATGTGGGTTGCAGTCACATAAATTTGGCAGGATTCTGGAGACGTGAGATCTATTCCCTAATGGCACTTTAAATCCTAATGCCTCCTATTGCCTATCAACAAATTTGTGATCATATCCTGTGCACATGGAGATGAGCCTTGCGTGCCAGTCACAGCATGTTCACTTCGTAGGAACAGGCTTTCTGTTGCATTTCTACTTAATTTTTGCTTTGAATGTAGTTTATTTTATCTATACTTTATCTTACATAAATGGAAAGTTTTTAATGCTCTTCACAATCGTACAGTACTTGAATGCTGATTTCTGTAATTGATAGGTGTTAGGTTCTGTCAAGTTTATGTGCTTCTCCATTTGTGTGTATGTAGGGTGCAGACTAGAGCACTGCATTTTCCCAGTCTACCCGGAAAACCCGAGCCCAGCCCGGCCCGCGGGCCGAAATCGGGCCTCAAAGTAATTTTGACTGCATGGGTGCGTTGTTGGCCATACAGTCACCACGTCGCTTTGTATCGCATCTCGTCACGGCGGCGCTAATGGGATGACGACACCCTCCCACTGACCAGCAACGTGATTCTAACAAACCGTCATTTGCCTCCTCTTCTTTTTCTCGTTTTCCGCGACGCTGCTGTGCCGGTACTCACCATACCAGATGCCTTCTTGCAGCTTCAAAAAATGAAAAATCTTTCTAATATCAGGAATGTCGGTACTTTCATTGAATATCATTCTTTTTATCAAATAAAGTTGCCATTTATGCACTGACATGAAGGCAGTTCTACATAAATATGAATATACATACAGGTCATAAATATAAGTTAGCCAATCAGAGATCCTCAAGTGTCGTCTGCTAGCTCTGCCGCTCTGCTGCAACGCAAATCGTTAGACACTTGTCAGCTCCTGCATCCCCAACAACGAGAAAAGTTCCAAAGAAGAATTTTTTACTGCCGATTGGTAAGTTTTGCACTTTTATGAGGAATGAACATACTAGCGAAGGGATATTAACGTCCCTACAAGGGTCATGGACGAGAAGCGTCCAATTGTAGTTGTCTACATGTTGATTTACAGGTACGGCAGTGAGTGCAACTCAGAAGGTCCAGCTCCTGGCCTTCGTGGAACAGCACCCGGAGCTCTGCAACAACCGTCAGTTCATGCGGGGGGAGAAACAAAAGAAGACAGGATAAAGAAATGGGAGGACATAGCGTCCCGCCTAAACTCCCTCGGCGGCATAGTTAAGAATCCACCGGGTGGCAAGTTTTATGAAAAAACTGTAGATACGGCATCCGCAGGAATTCACGGGCCAGCCTAACGAACATCTTGAGCACTGGTGAAGGTGGTGGCATGGCCGTACCCGAGGGAACAGAGCGCGTCGTTGACGTTGCATCTTTTCTTCGGGGTCTCGATTCTCATGTTATGGCCCGGGTGGCTTGGACACAGTGGGGGATGTTGTCGGTGGTGCCAACCCCACTGAAGATGGTGTGTTGCTGCAGCCCGAAGTAAGTGTTCTGCCTCAAATCACCGTACCATCAGTTACTGTAACCCCCGTGCTGGCCACGCGAAAGGACAATAAACACACATACAGATGCACTGAGCTTGCATCCAAAAGTCTTATTTCCTGAGAGGGTATGCTTTCATATTCTGTATTTTCTTTGTTCTCCTTTTGTGGAAGGAATTATTCCTTCCTTTCCTCTCATAAAGGTCTGACAGACTCATTGCTTACAGTCATTCACGTAGAACTCTCGTTTCATTGAAAATATGTTCAGGCCCTGACAGAAAAATAATTACAAAATTTCATTGTTTTTCTTAACTACCTTATTGTTCTTTTGTGTTTGTGGCACAAACGTCGCCATGCCAGCACTGGACAGCTGTTACGGCCTTCTTGGACCTCTTCAGCAGTGTGCAGGCAGGCAACATTTGAGCAGGTGGCATTAGAAGGCATCTTTTTTTTCATGTGCCGATACATCCGATGGTGTGTTGTTACTTTTCCTTTCCACGTTTAACTTGGATATTGTATGCCAGACCTGTGCTACACTCAGTAAACTTTGAATGAACACCCACAAGTTTTGCTACATTTCTTCATAATTGGCATTATGTTACCTCCTTTCTTGACTGCAACATCAGATGTACACTTATTTCTAACAAAACTTTATTAACATCTGTTGCGCTTCATGTACATATTTTATTATCCCAATTTTTCCTTTGTTTTGTGTTTTTCTTTTGTCCGGTACTTTTTAATATAATCTCTCGACGATGTCCATAGTTATTTTGGAGAGCCCATCTCTTCTAATCTTCCAGCCAGTCTGTAATTTGGTATGCCCCAGCACTGGAGATTCTATGGTTTCTACCATTTTTCATAATGTATGACCAACCAGCCATCCTTTTAGCTCTTTCCAATTTAAAAAATGTGTCATGGAAGTTAGAAGGCAGATACATGGTTTGGATGAGGTGCCCTCAAGTTTTCCTACACATTGTTAAAAGTACCTGTCCACAATTCTATTGCGTATGCGCATTGCCTGAGAGTTTTTCAGACCAAGCTCTTTTCCTAGTATTCACCTCTAGAACAAGTTTCGTGATTGTCAAGGAAGTTTCTTCCTTAAAGGGGTTGAGACAGGTCATCCCAGGTTATCTTGCATAAAGATAAAAGACGGTCCTTTGCACCAATGTGAACCTACATTTAAAAGTTTCACTTAGTATTCTGGCGTGTAGTACAATGCATCCATTATGTAATGGACCACATCTGTGAAGTGTCCCAACCCCTCTAAGCTCATTCTGTAACAAACATTTATCTTTTTAACACCCAGTTTTGTACTTAATCGGTCCAATGTGCGTTACCGGTATCCTTACTTCTATGCTGCTCAAGTACAGAACGTGTCTATTCTGTCATTAAAGTATCTTCAAATGTGTTCATTCTATGTTAGCAAGTTACCGTTACATTCAATTACTGTTTGTATTACAATGTCCTTATTCTTTCATAGTGAAATAAACATTGTATAGTTTTCTACCCTGCATCATTTTGCAGAAGTACCTGTGAGCTTGATATTACCTAGTAGCCATTCTCCCTCTGCAAAAAGGACTGAGGCCCTCTGGCGAATCCTGCACAAGCCCCAGATGGGAGCATCGTGGCAACTTCCTGGGTATCTGGCATTGATGTGGGGTATTCGTTAACTTGTGTCGCGGATCTTCCCAATATAGAACACCTTTAACGTCTTTAAACATGCATCTCGAAAGTACACGCTGTTATTGAATTCGTATTTACCTACACCCAGGATGTTCAATGCATGATGCCATATGTTGTTTCATACGAAGACGAACAGCCAGCTTTTCCTCGGGAGTTGAAGGGAATCGTGGGTTCCTGGAAGCCTTTTCTCTCTCTTTTTTTTATTTTTATGTTGGCTTGCTGACCGCATGAATGGCATCTGGAAAGGGTCGCTTTGTTGTTGCAAAATACTCCTCATGAGCAATGTTGTCGAGAAAGGTGCCAGTTCCATAGAATCCCAGTGCCATTCAAACCCTCTGTTCCGCGGAAAGCGTGGTGGAACGCCACTGCTGCACTGTAAATGGGACACATTTTCTGTTAATACGGGTGTACTACGTTCAGGCCCCAGCAAGTTGCACAAAACCAATCTGTTCTGTCCTCCTCCTCCTCCTCCTCCTCTTCTTCTACCCCCCCCTGACATATAATCAGTTCGCTACATATAATTCCTGCCTTTACCCCACGACACAACTCATAGGCATATAGTATCCAAAAGTGCAAGCACATTACATTAGGATACAATGACTACAACTTCGAAACTGCATGATACAGAAAGGTAATACTACGTACGTTGTTTCAAGTCTTCCGAAACGGCGTTGCAGACTTCTCGTGCTGCATATTTCTAAAGCAGGAAGTGTGCAACGAACTGGTCATCTGACAGGGCTGTGAATGCGTTAGTATGTGGACGAAACACACAAACCATATCATCTTCACCAATGCCCACATCCGCGAAATATGCAGTAGAGCTCCGCCATGTTTGAGTTCTCGCGACTCTTACTGGCGACGAATGACGCTAAGATTTCCGTCATCTCGTCACCCTCACCCTGATGACGGTAGCCGAGGGGCGCAGCAACGGTGCAAAAGTGGCCAGCAACGCCGCTTTAATTGCATGTGACGACGAGGGTCACATGGACACGCCGTTGCTCTGGCAACGGTGACGTCCTGCGGCTACCCGAGAACGCCAACAACGCGCCCCATGCTTGGGCCGGGCGCAGGTCCAGTTCAAGAGTTCTCGATCCACAGTCGGGTCGAGCTCTTATGAGCCATTCTTTCATTATTTGGTCCTTGACATTCGTTTTGAGTGCAAAGAAACTAAGTGCCTGGGCCGACACCATTGTGTTGCCACAAGCACAAACCACACCAAAGGCTGCGATTGCATGTTCCAAGTATGTGTGATTTGCGCAGTATTATGAGTCTGTACTGTATCGATATAACCTGTCGGACGGATCGCATTACAAATCTGCAGACCGGGCTTTTGCTGGGGCCGGGTAAGACACCGTGGCTTCGGGTACAGGCCGGGTCGGGCTGGTAAATTCAGGCCCATGCAGTGCTCTAGTGCAGGCTTCCCCTGCCCACCTCTTGTCAACATTCAGCTTTGCAACAAATTTTCCCAATAAATTATTTGTGCAACGATGCAAGCCAGCACTAGGGCTTGATAGCCTTAAATGGCACATTTGGATGGAGACAAAATTTAGGCAAACCTTGTGCCCAACTTTGAAAATGTGGTGGAAGTGGTTTTTATTTAGTTATTTTTTAGTCTAGGTGCTGATTGCAAAAGGGCATTCCAAAATGCATGCAGAGATACATGTCATACTTTTGTAGTGAGACTGCGGATATGCCCGCTGGTGCTTCCTGTGGCTGTCGCATTGGCTTCTCTTTAGTCGTGTTCTGTCCTGTACAGGATTAATGTTCTGTGGCTTTATGTGTCTCTGACACTGAATGCAGTGGCACTACAGCTTGGCCAAAAATTGTCACAAGCAAAATAAGCCTTAGGAGAAAGATGACCACCTATTTTCTGTTTTTCTGTTCCATTTCTGATTGTCATGCGTGCATTCTACTCTGTAGTTTAGTGGTTTCGGTATTATAATGCTTTTTGTAGTGTCATCAGTTTGTATAATGGTTTCTGCATGACCTTGCGTGTACATGTATTAGTGTTGTGCCTGCATTGTGTAGTGAATATGCATTTCCTCTCCAGTCTCTGATGTCTTCACAGAAATCTGACGGGAAAGTCAGTATTCAACCTGCAGAGGATGATGAAGGTATGTTGCCCTCTTTATACTTCCCTTGATGCTTTATATTTGTATTCCAATCCTTATTGTACCTGTGAAAAGAGTGATAAAGTGACTGCATTGTGAAAGTTAGGTTATGTGATGACTATGACATGTACAAATGGCAGAGTGATCAATAACCTGCTGCCTACTTCAACTTATTAATTTCTTCTTATTCATGGGATGATTTCTTAGGCCATGAGTATGTTGCTTTGTTTTCTTTTGTGGTTGTGACGGTCATTATGGTGAGGTTCAGTTAGGTGGATGCAAGGTGTGTGGGCTGATTTTGTGCCTTTTGGAGCATATGAGTTTGCACTGGTCTGGAATACTCTAGGTCACGTCAGACCAATTCACTTTCTTTGCACTAGGCATGCTGTAAATATTTTAAGTCTTGCTTCTTGGTTGGACTAGAAAGTTTAACACAACACTTTATTTTTCTATCCTTCATACCTGGTGTACGATAGTCCCGATTGAATATGGTGACAGGACTTAAAGCGACACACTGGTTCAGAGCAGAGGATTGGAAACCACTGTCATATGATATCTTATGCTACTCACAGCCATCACACATAATCAGGGTTTTTTTAATGTAAAGCTCATCATTCCGAACATAGGCAGCACTGCCGTTTGCTCTGCACACTATCCATAACCACGTCACATATTTGTAGGAAGCTCACCTTCACGTGGTACCTGTGGAAAAGCTGGGAAATTGTTGTAGTCGAAGGGGGGATGTCTTCCACTTTGCTCCTTGTGGTGCGGAGAAACATATTAATTTGCGCGTCAGAATCTTACTCGTGCAGTGTGGAAATGGCTGTGTTGCGCCCTTCCTGTCACACCATCGTAACCAAGCTCGAAGGAGACTCTGTCGAAGTGGTGGCTCTTCCGTCAAGCCATGTGAATGCGATGTGCTGGGCTTCCTCCAGTTGCTCGAAGGTCCCTTGGTTTGTGATTCCACAATCAGTAGTATCCCTCTGCTGCCACTGTGTCATAGCCGAGCAGTGTGTAATGTCTAAGAAGCTGAGAAGGAGCGACTGAACTGAAGGATGACAATGCGTCTAATGTTCAAAAACCACACAGGATAGCTCAGAAATGAGCATGACGAACAAAAACTGCCTTTTGCATGTTAGACAGTTTTCACAGAGTTTTTCCAAAACTAAGGTTTTGTGAAGTGACGTTTTGTATATGACATGTACAGATAAGCTGCCGTTCCATGTGGCTAAACTCAAAAATCTTCCAGTTTAAACTGTGTAGTCCCTCTAGGTGCAGCCATCCTGATTTTATCACCCTCTTATAGAAACACTTAGCTAAGAAATTGGATTTTGTGACGTACATGCCTAACTGTGCATCTTTGATACACTGCACAGCTTAGTGCGCTTCCTTTATGTAAATGGTGCACAGATGCACAATTATACCATGCAGACAGAAAATCCTGTAGTCTTTTCCTTTGCTGCAGTATCGATTACTTTTGTGGGGCAGCCCACAAATGGGCAATCCTTTTTGGTACAGATCCAACTGTATGTAGCATTACAATAGCATATACCTGACACTGTTGCAATATGGTATCCTTTGAAATGTGCTTCTTCCATTCCTGGATCATGAAATTCTGGTGTAGATAGTTTCTAATTTATTTACTCGCGTTTAGATCTCTAAAGTAGTAACTATAAGGAGTATGACTAACAATTTACAAAGTGCACAGAGGCACAGGCAGAAGTGCACACTTACAAGTCTTACCATGAATGCAATCAGATTGCATGTGGGAAAAGTATCAGGTGTAGGTAAATTACTAAATAGCAGCTCCAGTCATAAACTATTGTGGCATCAGGGTGTCAGTCATTTAATGATGAGGTGGTGATATAATGAAGCACAACCTGGAAATAAAATGTAAGGGCAAAGCTCCTGGCATAAAGTTGTATTATACTGAGATAAAGCCTTGAATCAGAATTTCTTGCATGCTTGAGGCTGTGGTGCTGACATATTCGATACCGTGCAAGTGTATCGGAGCTGTTCTGCAAGAGGTCTGCGCTTTTGCTTTGCATCAGCTATTGCTCAGTGATTCCATTGAAACAGGATTCACCGTAATAACAGATTTATACAAATAAGGGTTTGAAGAATTTCAAGAAATTATGTGTGATTAACCTTTCAAAAAGACATTCCAAAAGACAACTTTGTTGAAAAAATTTGGGAGAATACACATTAGAAATTCTGCATGCTGACCATCAGTGCCATCGTATTTGCTTTTCTGCACAAAACTACACTACACTACACTATGCTATGTTATGTTATGTATCATTAGGGTTCTTGGTTTTCGGGTTTTATGATTTTTCAAATTCGGGGGTAGGGGAATGAATGCTATTTACACACGAGAATTCGGGGAGAAATCGGGCGCTACGATCTCTGTTTGATATGGATCGAAGAATTTTCAGATTAAACGAAAGGCATACGAAACAAGCCACTACTCTGACACTGGGACAAGAAACAAGAATCTTTATACTTCCACTCGGAACTGGGGCAGTGAATGACCGCGATATTCAAACACTTGCCCAAGCTCCACAAAAGCTTGTTATTGAATCCTGCAGGAGGGGATTATAAAAGGAGGACAAATAGGTTGTCACCAATATCTCTCTTTGGTGATATTATGATTCACCTTTCCAACGGTTTACCTAGAACGACAAGTTGAAGGACCGCAAGGATATCGGGTAGATATCGGGTTTTACCCGAATTCTTGAAAACTTGTATGGGGGGGGGGGAACTATCTTGAAAAATTGGGTTTAACCCGAAAACGAAGAACCCTACGTATCCTATACAATGTATCCCACCATCCATTACCTCCTTGTTACTGCATATCCATTACTGACAATAGTGAAACGACAGTAACTCAAGCTCAATTACTTCAAATCTCTGGCTGATTTTCACATCATCTCTCTTTCAATTGACAGTTTTGCTATAGCAACATTGTATGTAGCAAAGTAAGAGTGCAGATGTACACAACTCAATCTGGCTCTCAATATTGGCTGTTAATGAAAGGGTTCAGTTCCCTCGTTGTGCAAAAGAAAAAAGAAAAGAAATGGCTGAGGGGGGGGGGGTCCATACAGTGCCATTTGCCAAGCTCTCAAGAGGTTTGTTTGAAGCCCTGCCAGTCACTTGACCACAAATACTCATGTGAGCAAAACGCATAAATCTGCCCACACTGTTTACTTACAATTATTTCTGTTTAGTTTTCATTCTTTTTCCTCCTTTTTACTTGAGTATCTTGTGTAGGCTTCCCCATAGCAAATGCTTGTTGTGCACAACGCCACTAGCACCGTATGACAATGTAGCTTTCCCCTCTGATAGAGGTTGCAATGTAAAGCTTTCCAAATGCCTTAAGTTGAATAATTAGTTCAGCAAGGGTAACTTTGCTTGGGTTCCCATTATTTGTTAATAAAATTAATTATAATAATATTAATATATTAATTATGTGTTAATATAATAAGCGCATTGTGCTGTGCGTTCTGTTGAAGATGCCCTCTCATTTTGAAACGTTATATCCAAGGACAGTGCATGCAACTTTTTTTCCTCCCTCTCTCTGTCTCTTTTATATGTGTCAGGGTCTCTGTTCAAAATTCTTCAATTTGACAAGCAGTTTTTGCTATCCTTGGCATGAAGTTGATATACATTGCAATAGTGATGTGAAATGAAGTGGCATTTGGATAGGTGTGCTTTTTTTTTTAATTTGTTACTGATTTGAAAATGATTAGTCATCATAACTCTGCCACATGAAGTCATTACTAATTTTCTCTTATGCTTAAATGGGCATATTTGCTTTGTAAGTAGCCTCTGCTTTGTCGTTAGAGGTTTCTACGGCAGTCATCTTGTGCTTAAAACATTCTTATATTCATTCATATAGGCATAGGCTCTGGCAATAGCATTTACCTTTTGGAAGTCAAGGGGATGAGTGGTAGGTTTCCCCATTTTTCATATTATATAATCAGTTTGTATATGAGCACAAATGTGTTAGTCTGTTGCATCATAGTCTCTTCATTGTCGTGTGTCAGGAAGCATATTTTGACTTTCAAATATCAAATTGGCTTAGTTGGCAGAGGACATGGGAGGAGCAAAAGCAAAGACTTCTTTCACAACTTCTTTGCATATCTTTGCCCAGACATCTAAATTTCTCAAAGTGTGCCGTAAATATTTCAATTGTGAGTGGGGTAATCATGTGAAATCTGTTTCAAATGGTCTGTCACAACATTTACCATTTGGCTACAGAACAGGGATAGTACTACGTAACGTTCGGCATTTTGCAAACATGATGGCATGCTGCATCCAAGAGACTTCCATTTGTCAGTGTCATGCTTTGTTGCTATTAACACATGTAGCCCAATGTGAATGTTAGCAGATGTGTTGTTGGGATCACAAAACACAAGCGATGCCATCTAGCTGCCTCACCATGTTGGCCCGTTCTTTTTTTGAAGAACATAGAACTCTAGATATATTTCAGGGTATGCACTAAGTGGCTTGCTTTTCTGAAATTTCAGATATCGACGAGTTCTCCGTGAAGCACGTTGCTGCATCTCGATACATGCGCAACCACCGGCTTATCAATGAGATCTTTAGTGACGCTGTAGTGCCTGATGTACGCTCAGTAGTCACAACAGCACGTATGAGCGTTCTCAAGCGCCAGGTTCAGTCCCTCACCATGCATCAGGTAACAGTGTTTGACTGTCTTTGGGAGGTTCATGAAGGGTAAGCAATAAACGAGAATATGCAATGAAACGTAGGAGAAACTAGAGGCTGAGCTGCAACAGATCGAAGAAAAGTTTGAAGCAAAGAAGCGAAAGTTTTTGGAAGCAAGCGAGACATTCCAGGCTGACCTTAAAAAGGTAAGTAGTGTTATGTTTGGGATGCAAGAAGCCCTTCTGTCAACACATTTTATCTTCTTGCCTCGCAGCAACGTTTTGGCAAGGCGGTTGACCCAGAAACGTACCAGAAGATGGTAGAGCGAGCATTGGAACAAATGAAGAAGGATCTGGCAGCTAAAGAGGAGGGAAAGAAAGAGAAGGCCAATGGTGGAGGAGAAGACAAGAACGCAGACAAGGTGCCTGCTGAAGCAGCTGCAGAGGGGATGGATTCTGAGAATCAAGGGAGGACCCGTGAAGAAGACGAGGATGACGACGATGAAGATGTATCTGAAAAAGAAGGAGCACCATCTGCAAGAAGCGGGTCAGCTGCAGCAATGCCAATGGAATGTGAAGACACAGCAGAGAGCCAGGACTCTCAGGTCAGCCAATGTGCTAACTGGAATAATACTTTGTCTTTAATAGTCCTTCATAACGGTTGTGAGGAACACTACTAACAGAAGGCTCTGTTCATGTGTCCATAAACACAAGAAGTATCCAATGGGCACCATTCATAATCATACTGCATGCATGTATGCAAAAACCGTACAAATGCAAACATATAATATTACAACCACCCAAAAAATAACTTACATCATTTCTTGTAATGCACTATGCATATATGGTAGTTTAGCTATCTGCATAGCTCATCAGTTCCCCCTCTCTCCCCTATTGCCCGTGGAGGTACATGATTGGTCCCTCTCTCAGATAAGGGTGTAACATTTTAAGGTTGAGGTGCACGTGATTTCTTCTGTGGACCAGTACTGACCTACGAATAGCCCCTTATTGCTGCATTCTGAGTGAACAGACACTTTTTCAAGTGGTCTCTGCAAACTTTACCCTCTTTCTAGCAGAGAGGCAAACTGTTGTAGTGTATGCTTACATCGGCTCATTTTGTGACTTCTTATGTGACTTAGGGCCGTATTCCCAAACAACCCGCAACTTCGCCCTAAGGGCGCCCGTAGCCCGGGACCCTTGAGGGCGAACGTCCCCTCAGGGCAGCATGCGTTTCTCAAACGTAAACGTGCACGCGCTCAGCGAAGGGCTGGCCATCGGGAGGCTCGAAGGGGATTCGGCCCGATTCCTCGTAGAACGAAGCAGAAGCGCATGCGCACGACCGCGCTTCATTTCCGCTTCCGACGGCTGTCGTCTGCTACTTTGGTACCTGCTGGCGTTTGTCTTGCAAACTTCATGTCAGTATTGTGTCCAGATGTTGTATAACTGTTGGGTATTGCGAATATGAATTGTACCCATCTCATCATCGTCTCTTTATGTGTGTATGTGTCTTGCGCTAAAATGGCAAGATTGTAACAATCACTGGATTGGCGGGCAAGGGAAGCCACGATTGTCCATGCCCCTCTTGATGTTGAGACATTGGTATAATGCACAGACGAGTTCGATAAGCAGTATCTTTCTTTGAATTCATATTCGTCGTACCGCTCAAGATGGTTATTCCCATTCCCAAATTCGTCGCACTGTCAGCATAAAACCGTTATGGAATCGCACATGTCCTCCATGTTTGTTTCGAGGCGAGCGTCCCTCAGGGAGCGTACAGGAAACTCGCGAGCTCACTTGGCTGGCGCGTGCCCTTGGGGCGCCCCTTCCAGATACGGGCGCTTTGGGAAACGAATTTCTCCTCCCTGAGGGCTATCACTTACATAGGGAGCCCTCAGGGTTGGTTGGGAATACAGGGGTTAGTAACTGTGCTTGCATATATGCATCAATTTATGATAAGAGGTAAATATGACACATTATATTTTCTTTGTGTTGCTCGTTGAAAGTTTCCATCCAGTGGAGATCACCGCACTTAAAGTTCATTAACAAATTTTATGTAGTTAGTCATCTAGTAGCTATATACTCTTGACAAGAGAATGTCCACCTCGCCATATAATCCGACTGCAAAACTGGCAGCCTTTTTATTGAAAATCTGTAATGGAGAAAAAAAACACCCTGTGTTTCTCTGCCTTTTCTGATTTTTCTGTATTTTGGCGCACTTTTACTTGATGTACAGCATACTTGTCTGGAAGCAACAGCTTCCGGTTTATCCGGCCTGGAATCTCCAGACGTTGCAAGATCGTTTGTTTCGACGAATAAACATGTACTGGGTAACATGCCGTACGTGTCTATTAGTCTGAAGAAACATTCTTGCAAAACATGTAGATTTCAGCCAGGATGAACTGCAAGCTGTCGATTCCAGACAAGTATCTTTCAAGCTGTACCTGCTACACAAACAAATGTTGCGTCATCGACAAGAGCACCCAACTACATAATTATAACGTAAATTATATTCGTTCAATAGTCTTATACATAAATTATGCTGTCTTTGCAGGAACGAAGCGATGGCACATTTTCTGATCAGGACAGCAAGGAAGTGCCCCAAAGAAACGAACAACCTGGAGGCAATCCACATAGCACGTCATCCATTTCAAATGTACCTATAGAGAGCTTAGATCAGTCAGGCCACTAATGCCTTGATGGAACATTTCAATGCATATGCAGTATTCTCAACTGGCATCAAACCAGTCCCACGTTCCTAAAGCTGTGTTGAGAAATATTGGTGCCTCCGTACGCTGTGGCGGCATCACCAGATGCAAAATTTGATTTTAATTTGTATGGCAGATAATGTGCATCAATGCCAGTTGACCTGGTTCACGCAGTACACGCTTTTTACATTTTCTACTCATTTTATATGCATTCGTGTACTTATGGAGAAACTATTTTTGCTCCCGAAAACAGGATTCTTAGCCCGCTTTTATGACAGACTTTGTTAAATGTGTTTTACTGTAACCATCTTGACTTGTCATGGTGTACCCATGAAGTTCAAAATAAAAGTCATTCATTCATCATTTATCTGGTTGTACATTGCATGAATGTCTATCATTTCATGAGGGAAAAAGTATACGGACAGTTCTCTAATCAATTTTTATTGCTAGACATATGTAACTCATTCTGTCGGCTTCCTTTCGATATCCATAAGTCCTTCAATGGATTTCTTACACCACGACAAGCCGGACCTTGTGTAGTCTGGCAGCAAAAGTGTGTGCTTGAACACATATTTCACACCTGCAAGTAAAGTTGTAGAGTGTGTTGCCTTTCTGTCACCCTCTTTCTGAAGGCATAAAATTAAAATACCGTTGTTCCAGGTGTCAACCATCCTAGAATTTAGTTCCGCCCGTTCTGGCACCTGCTGACAAAGTACAAAGACTGGTTGATACGCTCGTAGCAACGCGCTATATACACCTTGTCGAGGTACTGCTTCAACTGTGGGCAGTTTTTCGCAGACTTGTTTATCTGCTCAAGCGTACGAGAACTGTCGCTGAACACGCCAGACTTTCCTGCAGCATACAGTGTGCCTCCGAGGATGCTTAACTTTAGGATGCCCCTGAAAGAAATTTAGGATGCTTCTGTGAGACGATTATATTTTTCCTTGTAGTAATATAAAATATCTCGGTGATAGTAGATCTACTGGATGCATAATCGGCGATTGAATTCGACGGCGAGATATTGTACAACTGTATCACTTTAAGAAGAAGTTTTTGACGCTCCTATACGTAGTCAAATCTTTCCTATTGCGAATACTGGCAAAAACGATAATGGGGACGTAATGCATCGCGTGTCGCAAACTCTGTGACCTCCAATGTCTCATGAGCAGATACAGATTCCAAAAAATACTTACTTAAACGCCATCCCGCTTTCTTCAAGTTTCAGACGCGAACTACAATGGGAAGACTGGAAGTTAGGAACAGCACCCGCGGTTCAAGCTGCACGAACAGCGATACCGAAAACACTTTTCTGCTACCAAAGGACGAATCGCGGGCTGTCCGGAAGCGTCACCGGCGTCACCCGAAGGCCGGAAGCATGAGAAAGCTTGGATTGGATTGGATTTTTGTGGAAAATACTAGTATCGCCGTTGTTGCCAGCATTAGAGGCATAAAATCTGACAGTATGTGAATAGCTTTTTACTCATGGTTGTGTACCAACTACCCCAAATTTCTACCTTGGTGAGTAAGTGAATAGAAGGCTCCCCAACCTCTGCACTGTTCGATGGAATGTTCAGTGAAAGAAACTGGAATGATTGTCTGCACATCCTCTCAAGCATACTAAATGCATCCTACTAGAGAAGGGACAAGGCGTAGGCTAGAATACCCGAGACACGAAGAAGAAGCTAGTCTTCGTCATGACATCTCCTGGCTTTTGGAACATCTTTGCGAAGAAGACGTTAAGACGACACAACAAATGTGTGTCCTTCGGTGTTCCCCACCATCATTCAGATTTCTCTTTGCTGAATTACATTGATATGTCATTGATCAAGACAAAATTATAAATAAATGAGGCCGTGTGCAAAGATGCCAGAAATGGTGATGCATTTAGCTGGATATTTAGCATTCGTACATTACAAGAATGTACCCTTAGAAATACGATATTCCATGTCAAAAGCTCCAACACATCAAAAGATCCAACAATGGATCTTTCGACCGGGTTGGATCTCTTGCGCTATAGGCGCTAATATGAGGACATCCCTCGTGAACCAGCTTATGTGGCGCTTGATACTGAATCAGTACTAAATGTTCTGGTCGTCATCTTGGAACGTCTCCTGCACAGCAGAAACTGCTTCGTCGAATGCCTCCCGTGGCCTCTTCCTACCTGTTCGCACGTCTGTTCGGACTCGTACATGTAACGATTTGCAAGGACTAGCGCCACATGGGTGCACGGTACTGAACATGCTCAACTGAGAAAATGCCCAAGTTTAAAAATAAAATAGGCCTTCTTCCGTCGTGCCCATCGCTATCACTAAATAATTTCTCATCGACCATCTGAACAGATCTGCAGCAGATACAGCACCTGGAGCCCCCTCTACCAGCCACGTGTTAACATTTGGGTAGTAACTTTGGGGCGGCTCTCCTTCTTTCCTTTGGTTAGACTTGCCTCGCTAAATGGTATCCACTAAAGCGAAGCTTATTACAGTCGCTCAGTACAGCGCACCTTTATTTAGTGGCTCTAGGTTAGACAAAGTTACACTGCGCATTCTTAATTTTTTGTAATGGAATATGTATGAGACGCGACAAGCTTGCAGGGCATGACCCTAGTCAGGCAAACCTTGCCGACATAAAGGAGGAGTCGAATACTCCCAATTTCTCCCGTGGGTTTGACACTTTTACGGTTGCTGGTTTTTACGTTTTTCTTTTCTTTTTCTTCTTTTTTTTTTTTTTTTTTTTGTTGTGGGTTTTATGTTTTCTATCGGATGGGTTTGTGTTCTCTTTTGATACATTCTTTGGAATTCGAGAGCGAGGTGAAATTGCGGTGCTACACGGTCATCCTTATAGGAAGGGCCCGTAATAAATAATAGTGAGTTCTAGCATACCGTACCGGATAGCGTCTTGGTTCTGCGCAATGCGCAAAGCCCTGCTTATGTCTTGTGCGTGCGAAGAAACACCAACACTGTCCCCGTGCGCAAAGGCGACAGCGCACGTTATAGTAAAACTCAATATTAACTGTACAGCAAAATACGCAGAAATCCACCCCTCTCACTACAGGGCTTTCTAAACGACAATCTAAAAAGACTTTACGTAATATTAAGCTACATGTATCGTCATGTCTACTGTTCAATGAAAGAAAGGTCTAAAAAATTGCTATGTAGTTCTGCATTTTGGAAATGTCACTTTCGTTTCGAACGTTTCTGCAGAGTGTACTATTAAAGTTGTGCAATGAGCTCTCACAGACATAATTTCGTTGATCCCAGACAGCCACCAGGCCAACGGGACGCCACCTCAGTATCCACGACAATTTTAATAGAAGTTTATTATCAGCTGTACCGTTTGTGAATAGTTTATGCAAATACAGTGACCAACGTAGCTGTGACCTACCTCTCCGCGTGTTTTAACTCTATACATACCCCCCCCCCCCCCACCGTAACCATAACAATACCATAACCGTTCAACCATCACGTAACAATTCAACAAACCGACAACCACTGAGAATACATGCATGCGGAAAAAGAATTTCGCAAAAGTCGGCGATTTTGGCATGGTTCCAAGCCAGGACACATTGCGACATTGCACCGGGACATCTTCAGCACTAGTCGAGTGATGTGCATTCAGTGATGTGTCATTGACCGCGCTATTTTGTCCAAAAATTTGTCCAGGAAGTTCATGGGTCAGAAACCGTGTCATAACAACAGGCAGCAATTTTGGCTATTTCTAAGGCCAAATAGAGCAGGAACAGCCGCAACACCGTCAAATTGCTTAGTGAAGGCAAGCGAGGATGCGCATTCTTCACTACCAGCGCCTCCTTTAAACTACCCAACATTTTGCACAGAGCCGGTAGGGGACATACGAGGGTGGTTCCATAAGTTTCCGGCCCGAGGTAGAAAATGCACGCGAATTTGAAAATGCGATTAAGGACGCGTGGCGCCATCTGTTGGAGGGCCGGAGCACCACCCTCAACCCTCTCCATGCTTTTGTCGGTTGGAGAGCGGCATTTCAAACAGCCAGGGTGCACTCACCAAGGTAGAAATAACTGACGTATTGTCAATAAATCATTTAGTTGAGAGTCTGCAGTTCCGCTGTTGTGTGTTTCTACCATTGTGTCTCCGTCCTCTCTTTGGCTGCAAGATTTTACTCAAGGGTGCACTCTTCAGTTAAAATGGAAAAAATCGAGTACCGCGCTGTGATAAAAGTCTTGACAATAGAGGGACTTTCGCCTAAAGAAATTAAAGCTCAACTGGACAACGTGTGCAGGGAAGCCTCTCCGTCGTACACAACGGTAAAAGACTGGGCTAAGCAGTTTCGACTGAGGCGAGAGTCCATTGAAGATGATCCACGCGATGGTCGTCGAGTGGAAGTGGTGACACAAGAAAATTTGTCTCTTGTCGAGGAGGAAGTGCTGAGCGACAGGAGTCTGAAGGTTAAGGAAATCTCAGAAAGGCTGGGGCTTTCCAAAACAACCGTTTTTCGCATCATCGGCGAGGGCCTTCACATGAAAAAGATCAGTGCGAGATGGGTGCCACGACTTCTTTCGTCAGTTCAAAAGCAACAGCGCGTCGTCTGTGCCAAAGAGTTTTTGGAGCTCTGTCAAGAGAACGAAGAAGAAATATTGAAGTCAATTGTCACAGGGGATGAGACTGTGGTGCTCTACTATGATCCCCTTTCGAAAAAGGAGTCGATGGAATGGCGCAAACCAGGAGAAGCACCCCCAAGAAAAGCCAAGGTCACACAATCCACAAAGAAGATCATAGCAACAATATTTTGGGATTGTCACGGGATCCTCCTCATCGACTTCAAAGAGAGGAACACCACAGTAAATGCGACTTATTATGCTTCACTCCTGCACCGACTGCGAGACGCCATCAAGGAAAAGAGGCGCGGCAGGTTGAGTCGAGGTGTCCGGTCTCTCCAGGACAATGCCCCTGTCCACACGGCTTCTGTTGCCAAGGCTGCACCGAAGGAGTGCGGCTTCGAAGAAATCCACCACCCACCCTACAGTCCAGACTTTGCACCGAGTGACTACTTCCTGTTCTCAAACTTGAAGAGGGATCTCAGAGGACGGAGATTTCAAAACGATAGTGAGGTGCAAGGGGCAGTTTTCCAGCATTTTGCGGACAAAACTTCGGACTATTTTTTCAAGGGTATAAGAATGCTGGTTGAAAGGTGTCAAAAGTGCATCGAAGTTAAGGGTGACTATGTCGAAAAGTGATACACTTGTTTCGTCTCTATGACTATTAAAAGTTGGTCGGGCCGGAAACTTATGGAACCACCCTCGTACGACGGTGGCTCCACCTGCGTGGTGCAAGGGGCGGATAGTTATATCTGTGAATTGAATCTTTTGATCCCGATGGATCTTTTGACACGGTCGTAGCATATGACGCTTTTGAGCTTTGGTCTCTCTTGTCACGTGACTTTTTGGATTTTGACCCGTTGGACCTTTTGAAGCGCAGAAATACCATTTCCAAGTCTGAAGAAAAGATGAATATGAAAACGGTCCAATTATGAAAAAGGTCCAAAACCAAGGTCAATTGAAACTCTATGTAACGACAGAAATTGAGGAGGTCAGGGCATCCGGATCCCCCCTCCCCTAAATCCGCCCCTACTAACAAGTGACTAAAGGGCTGTCGTGGGTGGGCAACTATATAGGGCCTTCATGCGTCTCTATCTGTCGCCGGTCATTCCTTACTTTTTACCCTTTTGCAAAATTTCATGCCGAACGTCGTAGTCTTGTAGGCAAACGAAAGGTCTAATTCCATGTTCATATCAGGTTCCGGCTTTACGGTGGCATAGGCTTGAACAACGGCACCTTGGCGTCATGTCATAGGATCAAGTGTTTTTTTTTTTTTTTTTTCGACCCTCTCAAGGGAGTTTTAGAGTGAAATCCATGTCAGACTCGAATGTTCGTTGCGGCGGTAAGAAGGCGCGTGATAGTGGTTTGTCGGAGTAGTCGCATCGTCGATGGTCACGATGGAAGGCAAAATGTTACGGCGAAAAAAAAAGTTTAGAAAAAAAAGACACCTTACAAATTAAAAAGCTGTTTTCCGGGAAAATGGCATTCGCTCCTAAGCCCTTTCGTACCTAACAAAAAGGCAGTTATTATTGGTGCCCGAGCTGATTTGTTGTAGGGTTACGGAAGTTCAACCCCCCCACCTCCACCCGAAATCATACATTTGTATGTATTTGCGAGAGGGAACCGAGGAGAAACCATCCTCCCCCGTGCAAAGTCCCATGGAACCCCTCCGAAACTTTTTTTATGGCTACGCCACTATTTGCCCACCACAACATGTGGTCCCTGGCGTGCGTGGTTCACGAAACTGAAAAAAAGAGAGAGAGAGAGAAACGTGCTGGACGTGTACAGTAGACAATGAACAACTCCTCGTCAATCCCTTTCGTTCGAAATATACGTATATTTTGCGAGTTTTCAGTATTTGCCTGTAGGCATCGGCAGCGCGGAGGCCGAGCGCCGGGGGAGGTGCATATTACGGGAGGAGGCGGTCGGCTCAAGTGACGTTTTGTGACGTTGCTCAGGGCTGGCTATAGGAAGCCGCATCTCGATGCCGGGGAAACGGACTGCCCTCTTGACGTCACTTTGTTCTCAGACAGACGTCGCGCGCGCGTCCTTCTCCGCGGGAATGCTTACGTGCGTGGATTTCGTTGCTTTCAGAGGCCTACAATAAATCATACCGCTCTAGCTGCTGGAAACTATTGCACGGCCTGATAAAGTTCGAAATACACTACCGTCTGCTACAGAAATCGACCAATCGATGCCTGGAGAGCAGGGGCGCCGTAACGGGGGAGGGGGGAAGTTGCCCCCCCCCCTTGCTCCAGTAAGTACACATTGCCGTTGCAACACAATCACAAATTATGATTCCTTTTTGTTTCTTTATGCTCCAGAAACGTATGGTTTCTGGGCCAAGACAATGTAGTTGCGGGCGTAGGGTGCGCACAGAACTAGATACAGATCCCATACAGTGGACCCCCCCCCCCCCCCAAATAACATTCTGCCCAGCCCCCCACCCTGGAAAAAAATCCTGGCGGCGCCCACGTTGCAGAGCTAACTATCCATTTAAAGCATTTCTTCGCGCAGTGCAATTCTTGACTGAAGTAAAAGCGCCAAACAACACAGGACGAAACTGACGAAACACACCACACGGAAGCGCACTTGCAACAAATGTGTATTCACAGCACACACCTACTATGTATACAAACGCAGAAAATCCAGTTCTTTGTCACACCAAGCAACAATGAGCAACTTACACACACTTTTCCGGATTCTTTTATCAAGAACGCTTCTAATATTGTTTAGCGCTTTTACTTTCGTCACGCAATACCGACAGGCCCAACGATACGTCCTTTCGGTGTAATTCTTCCCCAGTGCACTGGCATACACTGTGATCCACCAACCATGATAAAAATTCGTAGTAAATACCGTGGGCAGCGGAGAGATAAGCGGTCAAGGGATTTTTTTTTCTGCCAGTAACATTTGCCACATATTGGTACCATGTTTATTTCATTTCAGTTGATGATAAAGTTTTTACCAAATATGCTGGACCAACCAGCCCACACCATCTCATTGTTTAGAATCCGAACCCACAGAACAAACACGCGCGGTGAGCGCGGGAATCAGAGGTATCTTATCAAAAACGAGGTCACCCGAAACGACAGGCAGGGAAGGAAATCAATTTTTGAAGCGTTTTGCAATCCTGTCTCGTGCGGCGCAGAGCCGTGGATAGTACAGCTTGGGACAAAAGCTTACGGAACACGGCGCTGCCGTATTTCTTCATCCGCGTGCCCCCTGCTATAGACACCAGGGAGAGGTCGAATAGGAAACAGGTGACCGGCTGTTCTACCCATCCTATCCATCTCTTAGTCTGTAAGTCCACTCATGTTTGTTGCTAGAGAAATGCGACACCCGCTGTTCCGTAAACTTTTGTCCCAAGCTGTACCAGTGCTCTGTATACACGGCTCTGGTATGGCGTGTTAATATAACCTTCTTTCGTCGAATCTTGGCTCTCAAACTAAACCCTGCCACCCTGCTCCAAGTCCTTCCCCCTTCTTTTTCTTTTCTTTAGCCTACAAAAAAGAGACGGTGCCAAGGACGGATTTCGTGGATTTTCGGCGAATTTATTTCAGCAATTGTCGTTGCGTTACGTGTCTTATCAGGTGCTATACTAAGTAAAATGACCACCAGGAACCCATATCCGCAAGGAAAACGTTAGGTTGAAATTTCGGAGTTAAATTCAAGAAATTAAATTTCTATCAATCGAAATGAAATAAAAATGGTACCAATATGTGGCAAATGTTCCAGAAAAAATCCCTTGACCGCATGTGTGCGTTGCCCATGTCATTTACTATGAATTTCTATCATGGTCGGTGGACCATATCCATAATAGCAGGAGCAGCTGGCACAAATAATTACATAAGGGCTACACCAGTACTTGAAAAAAAGAAAAAAAGAAACCTCACTGCCGAAGTGGAACTCCACCAAGTATAGATCCACCTTTTCGTACTCATGGCGGACTTCCAAAATATCCCTTAGTGCTGTTACCCATGGACTACACACAAGGCCGGCGAGAGATATCACGGGCCCCGGGGATGGGTCAGGCGGCCCTCCTCACGTCTCGATAACACAGTGCAAGTATTTCTTCTTTATATGATTACGACAGGCCTTGGGTCCCGCTGGCCCTGGCTGCCCCTACCCTCTGGCCGGCCCTGACTACACGACACGTCACCGTGACTGACTCAAAAGATTCTCCACCTCCCACCGCGGATGTGTGAAATGTTGTTTTACCCGCCACGACTCTAGATTTCAAACGGTTGGATGACGCGTACACGTAGTGTACAGGTATTGCAACAGCCACGCATTTATATACGGGCGACATGACACCCACCAGCAAAGCTTCCCCTGCTCTTTCGCGTAGAAAAGAGAAGAGGGAATGTACTCTTCTCACCAACAACATCGCAGAAAATAACCATTGTATGCAAACTGCTGTTCACACGAGTCATTTTAGCCGCCATCCCAATTAATGGAAAAGAAGCCGAAGTTTCCTGGGCGCTCGCGCGACTGGCGCGCGCGGTCTGAAACACAATGTGCCCCATTGAGAGGCTTTGAATGATAATCAATCCAATTCTAATCCCTGCCACATTGTTTTCACATACATCCAGTTATCACATCTACTATGAATATGCCGTGAGTAAGAAGCTGAAGGCAAACGCGCGCTGTTGTGGTTACACGCTTCCCCAATATTACAGGTTCTTCAAGGTGCCATGTGAATACTGCGTGACAGTGAAATCGTGTTCGTATTTTGGCTGGAGCCTATGATGCCCGTTGTCGTCAGCGTCTCTCGTGATAAACAAAATCAACCGGAATGTTTGACGAGATCCAAATGGGGAACGCCTGCCTCCGAAACTACCGGCCCCCGGAAGACATCATCACCTGCAATTTCGTCGCGGAGGCAGGGGATGACTCTCGGCGAGGGAAGTTGTATCCTTCAAGATACCAAATAACGTCCTGGAAGAAAGTGAGTTGAAAGTTTCACCGAATTATTTCTGCACCACGTGGTTGCGGCGGCAGCGATGTCTCCGTCTGCTCCCGCAGCATAGATATGGAGGGCATAGGGACAAGGTAGTACCTTAGGTAGCACCTCAGGGATGAACTGTATCACCAATGAACAACACCGAACAGCAGAGCAGGCAGGCCCAGCGGTGCTATAACCAGTGATTTATCCAGACGCCCAGAAAAATATTTCGGGACGGGTTCTACGGGAACCTACATGGGAGAGAGGACATGACTATCGTTTTCCCTCTCCCAAATACAATATCAAGTACGATTTCAGGGGCGGGGGTTTGAACCAATGAAACCCCCTTGGCCACGCCACTGCAGACTTCTCCTACCACTACCCCCCCTTTCTCAACACCCTCCACCAAATGTTTGGCGACACCCCCGCTAATGGTGGAAAGCAACTGTCCTTAGGCTGGAACATAAGGACGATCATGTTCAACAGATGCCGCTACCTCGTACTTGTGTCCAGAGCCGTTTATAGGGAGAGTTTGGCCATTCTGTGATCTTCTGCCGCCCGGAGATGGGGGAGCCGCCGTGACGTCACAGACGTCATCGCCCCGCCCACTTGACCGGGATGAAAAGCAACCCGCGGCGGCACGGAGGAACTTCAAAGCTGTGCCTCTGCTCCAAAATGGCGGAATGGGAGATTTCAATGCGATAGCCCTGATCCAAAATGGTGCCACTGGCCTTGGCGCCGCCCATCGTGTGACGTCAAATGGCGCGCTTTGGGACAGGCTCCTCCCAATGGCCAAACTCTCCTCTGCTTGTGTCCAGAGCAGTTTATGAGGAGAGTTTGGCCATTCCTTGATCTCTTGCCGCGCAGAGATGGGGACTCGGCGTGACGTCAGACTCGTCATCGCTCCGCCCCCCTGGCCGGAATGAAAGGCGAGCCTGGCACGTAGAGATGATTTCATGGCTGTGCCTCCGCTCCAAAATGGCGGCACTGGTCTTCGCGCCGCCCGTCGTGTGACGTCCCAATAGTCCAACTCTCCGAATCTGGTGCTAACCGTCAGAACAGCCCCCCCCCCCAAAAAAAAAAAAATCTCGCAACAATCCATAAGTGTGAGGTAATTATAACCAGCGGTAAGGACGCGGGCAAAAGGAGTAGAGGGAGACAAACGCATACAAACAAACCCCACTAAAACACCAACCAGAAAAGCACACAAAAAAAAAAAAAAAAACGCCATAAAAGAAGCAGATCTGGCCGTCAAACCCCGGGGGGGGGGGGGGGGGCGAGCCTGGCACTCGGGCGAGGACGGGAGGAGTCCAGCGGTGCCCGAGCCGGAAACGAACGACCATGTGCAACGTGTAATATTTATTATGTGGTTGCCAAATTCTCGGTAGGTACATGATGGCAGCAGGGCATATGTGAAGAAGGGTTTCAGAGGCCGAAAGTATCGCACAGCCGCGTAAGGTATAGCAAAGAAAATATGCGAAATCTGGAAGCTACAATCGGTTCGCTGTGACCGGAAACGAAACTGAAATGAACGTACACTGTTTAATCCGCGCTTTTCGGTGATTCCGGTTGACGACGAGCAATGGCGCTACCGGCGCTGCGCTACGAGCACCGACGAGCACTTTTTTTACCCTCTCTCTCATTTAATCTTTATAACTCTTTATAGCCTCTCGACCCCTCTGCCAACGCTTTCGGTACCGTGTGCCGTTCTTTCGCTTCACAATGGCAGTGCGTTCAGCTTGCAGTGTTTTCTTGTGAAATTACATGAGTACACCACACGAAGATGAAGTTCAAGAGCATCTAGGATTACAAAACTTACCTACATGTAACCATGTCCAGCCTCGTTCTCTACACGAAGGTATGAAGTGACTTTTACGGCATGACAACCGCGAATGGAGTAGGGGACACTGCACGTATTTCGTGTATGCTACTGTGCCCCGTATGCCCATGCCTTCGGTGGAGTACACTCACAGTGCTTTCTTTGGGTTTAAATAAGGACATGTATGTGGAAAAGGGGCGTGACATCATGTGTGATGTTATTAGTGTTTTGTGGCCAGCTGTCCTCTTTGGGCCTCTGTCTTGTGTCTTTTATTTTTCTTCTTCGTTACTACACGTTCACAGAAGGTCAGTCTCAGCATTTTCATTGGGTCTAAATGCAGGTGCATGGGAGTGCGACAGCCTGGGACTGTCTGTTTTGTAGCTACCTTCTTGTTAGAGTAAAGAGATTTCGAAAAAAAAAAAAAAAAAAAAGAAAAACAAAAGGAACTTACAACCTGATAGAAAATCACTGTCGCGTAATTTCTGGTGAACTGTATTTCAAGCTGAAAAATTTTGTGTCTTCGTGCCATTACAGACTGTTTTGTGGACAAGTGTCCTGTATACACATGCTGGGGGTGTCAGCGAAGTGGTAGGAATCGTGTGGGAACTTTGCCCATGTCATTCGAACCCGTAAACGCCCCCTCTCCCATCCGTCTTTGCTGTAGTTCTCCTGAACATCATCGCGACATTTATCGGATTTATCTTGGCCATTTCAAAACGTTGTCGAGCGGTTGGCTTTTCTTCGGCGGCACCAATCCGTTGCCAACGAGCAGCCACGAAAAACTGTCTTGTGCAAAGGGTAATGATCCACTCACGACCGGCGATTCGCTCCTCTACTGTCATAGAAAAACATGTGTTGAGAGAAAGAGGGACATCAATATTTTTGTATTAGCTTCTTTTTGAAGCTAATACCTCCTGCTGTTCTCATCCCTCCTACGACTGGATGCTGTCAAATTTGGCAATGAAAAGCAGTTGTGGAGCTTCACTTGTTCTAGTATAAACTGTAAGGAAGGTTGGACATGTTGCTACACACTTAGTAGTAACGTTGTGAGGGCTATAGCATTTCCATTGCACTCTTGAAATTTGAAGCCGTCTTGAATGCAGCCTAAACAAACAATTTTTGTTTCATTTCAAGGCAATCCTGGCATTGCTTCAATATATCAAGGAGTGTCTTCTTGTTAGAACAGTCTCATGCCGTACCACTCTAATAATAAACAAAGTACTAATCAGATGAGGATTATCGAGTGTATCAGCAAAAAGTGTGGTTTGTATAGAAGTATTTCTTGGCTTTTGTACTACAGTTTTTATGTATGCCCTATATTCATATTAGGAAGGGAGTTGCCTCAGGACAGAAGCCGCCGATATTTCGAACAGAGACTGTTCTTCTTCTGGGCTGTTCTTCTTCTGTTCTTCTTCTTCCCAGAAGAGGACAGTCTCTGTTCGAAATATCGGCAGCTTCTGTCCTGAGGCAACTCCCTTCCTACATCTCTACCGGTTCACTGGATTTCTACCCATCTACTATATTCATATTCCCCTAGGAAGGCATATGCAAAAGTAGAAATGCATTGAGCAGATGACTAATTGGATTCATAAGTCAGTCAAAACCAATGTCATCAATAACGACAACCTTTCAGGGGGCTCGTGTTTGGCTGCCAGACCCTGCTGATGTGTGGAAAGCTGGCGTAGTCTCCAGGGGATTTGATGGCAAAACGCTAGAAGTCGAGTCTGAAGATGGACAGGTACACACCCTTATTTTCTTTTTTGTTGTGGCGATACATATAACTCTTACACATTGATAATGTACAAGGGGTTGAATCTGTCAAAAACAGATTAACAAATGTCAATATGAACTAGTTAAGCTGTACTTATCTAAAAGAACATGTGCAAACAAAATATAGGTGATGGTTCGGATGTCTTCTATATTGGTTGCACCTTTACCTGTGTTAGTCATCCTTCTTGACCTAGCAGTATCGCTTCGCAACACTGTTTCTAACAAATGAGGCTTTAAATGGGAAATAAAATTTTCTGAGTAGTTCAGTAATTAGTTGAAAGCATCTGCAGTCATTAAACCCGTTAAATCCAGTCTTTTTGCCCATGTAACATGCAGCATGATGTCATCACAATTACCAACCCGGACAAACTACCACCGCTTCGGAATCCCGAAGTTCTGATTGGTGGCAACGATCTCACTTCGCTATCATACCTACATGAGCCTGGAGGTGAGTTTCTTTATTGATGTCCCAACTGAAATGTGAGGGTTGCATAGCTACTGCTGTAGCATTATGCTGTCTACATGCGGTCTACCAATATTCCTTAATATTGCTTCTTCAAGTTCTTGTCCGTGTTTTGTGCTCCGGTTTTATTCAGTCATGTACCAACAGGCCCATTCTGCCATTTTGATGCTTCTTCAAAGTTCTAGATGCACAATGTTGTCTTGAGTCAATGCACCCTAGTCTGATGCGTCAATATAACGAAAAAGCATGTTTTGTTTGACCACAGTGCTGCACATACAAGTTAACGAAGATCATAACGGGGAGGAGAAGGGTTTCTTAAAGGGACGGTCTCGTGCAGCCGGGGCGATTCCGGAACTTAGCCAAAACTAGTTTCACGAGTACTGTACACATACAACCGTCAAAGTTTCATTCGGAATAACCAAGTCGTTTTCGAGGAATTTGTCGAAACGTGCCGTAAGAGCAGAGGACGAAAGCTGCGCTTCTCTCATGCATACGTCACGTATGCCGTCGGCCTGCGGGTGCGTCGTCATATCAGACACTCAGGCATATACCTCCGCGAGCGGAGAATGTAGTCCGAGCATTGACTGTGGGGTCTCCCATAATGTGGGGCACAATCAGATACGTGGAAGCTAAGTCATGTGTTTTCTTTCCGCGAGTATTTAATTCGGTTTTTAAATAAACACGTTCTCCTTCTCCATGTACGTCGTCAGCGACACTTCATTTCGAAGCATGATCAGTGCACAACGGGGAGTGTAATGGAAGCTCGCGTAATATATTTTTGGTCTGAGCTGTAATGCGACCCCGCGCGCCGATGGCCAGCGACTTCAGATTTGTGATTGCGGATGGGGTTGTTCTGCGACTTTTAACTTGTTTCTGAGGATTAACATAGCTAGTTGTTCTAAACCACCATGCTTGCCACTACTTAGAATGCACATTTTTCACCTGAGAACTGAAAGAAAATGTACGAGAGTTGCTGCGGTGCCCAGTAACTTCTGAAAGTCGTCTGCTCATGCCGATGCACTAGCACGCGCAAAAGCAGACTATTTCTGTATCCTATCACGGACTTACCCGCAGGGCAACGTGGCCGTTCTTATTGTTGCCAACACAGATCGCGGCATGCTCTGCAATCTTTATCAATTTAATTCGGTTATTTAATAACTGTGGCGTGTTTTGTCGGGTAAATTAGCAATATTCCATTTTCAACAAAGGGCAATCGAATGGTACACTTTATGAAAGGGGCAGGGGGTACGAGACCGTCCCTTTAATCATGGTCAGCATTTTGTCAGTGTTTTCACACATTCAGTTCAACACAAACATGCTTTTACCTCGGCAATGTATTTTGGTGATGTATTTGGGGTTCGGCAGCAGCTATTCTACTTAAGTGTATACATCTCCCTTTTACAGTCTTGCATAATCTGCAAGTGCGGTTCTGCAATAACAATGTCATCTATACATATTGTGGTGAGTAAATTTAGAAAAGGTCGTTTTTGATGGGAGTTTTATGTGATACCTGTTCCTACTTGCATTTGCCCTATCAGGAATCATCTTGGTTGCCATCAATCCATACGAGGAACTTCCCATCTATGGCAATGACACCATCTTTGCATATCGGGGGCAGGCCATGGGGGATCTTGATCCCCATATTTTTGCAGTTTCAGAGGAAGCGTACACAAAAATGGAAAGGTACTCGCACATGGAGATTAAATTCTCATAACTGCAGAATGATTATACGAGACTGTCAGAGTGTCTCGCACATTTTTTTTAACAAAAAAAATGCACTGATACGGTGTGCCTCTTCCTCCAGAGAAAACATGAACCAGTCCATTATAGTCAGTGGAGAGTCCGGCGCTGGAAAGACAGTGTCAGCAAAATATGGCATGCGTTACTTTGCCACGGTTGGAGGTTCCTCCACAGAGACCCACATTGAGAAGAAGGTCTTGGCATCGAACCCTATCATGGAGGTAAGGAGAGTTTTTCACAATTCTAATACGTACAAAAGTAGTTGCCCTTTGGGCTACTGAACATCAATGCGAGGAGTGTTGTGAACAAAGTGGCAGAGCTAGGAGTATTATCGTTTGATTGCAATATTATCGTGATAACGGAAACTTGGTTAAATAGTCAGACAGGCAATAAGGAAATTTATTTTTTTGCAAGTTGTGACTGAGGTTCTAGAGAGGGAGGAGTGGCTATCCTCATAAAGGATAGCTTGCAATCCACACTCAGCTACCATGCTTATGAGAGTGAAATGGTTTGGGCAACCCTTTCGTTGTGCTGCTCCATCTTTACTGGTTGGGGGAATGGATAGGTCTCCCAATGCTAGTACTGATGTACTTAATTACCCAGCTGATTTTCTTCAACCACGTTCACAGGAATTGTCACGAAGTTTTGACTGGAGACTTCAATCTACCTCACATCGACTGGGATAAAATGGTGCTCACAGAAAGATGTGAACATCCCAGCTTTCTTGTTGACATTGCTTTTAATAATAATCTTGCGCAGGTGGTCAGAATGCTGACACGAAGGGTACAGTTGTGTGTCACTGCTTGGCGTTCTGTTTATGTAGAATGAAGCTGTTGGACTGGTAGAAGACATAACAGTGGATGGCATAAAAGAACTGACTGTGTTGTCCGTTCTTTTTTGTCCAAACCCAGGCTGTTTTACATTATGGAATTCCTCCACCAGCCCACTTGCATTTGCAAGTGTTGTCAGATTTAAAAAAATGATTTTACTTGTTAATCTTGACTTATACAAGTGTGTAACTTGACTTTGTCTTCAGTACTACCTGCCTCGCCCTCAACTGTGGGCTGGCAGTATCCTTCAGAAAAAAGAAAGTTTCACTTAACTTTGTTTTGTTTTTTATGTCCAGGCAATAGGAAATGCAAAAACAACACGAAATGACAACAGCTCGAGGTTTGGCAAATACATTGAGATAGATTTCAACACTAAGTTCAACATCATTGGTGCCAACATGCGAACCTACTTGCTCGAAAAATCACGAGTGGTATTCCAAGCACCTGATGAAAGGAATTACCACATTTTCTACCAGCTCTGTGCCTCCGCTGATCTCGATGAGTTGCAGGACTTGCAGCTGGGTAAATATGCTCTGTGAATTTCGCATGGTTATGTCACTGAGAAGAAAAACATACGTTTAGTCTAGTGTTTCTCTCTATGATATTCTGCTTGCTATTATATGGTCCGAACTGAAATTTCTAGGAAGCCAAACCATGTTTCACTACACCAACCAAGGAGAATCTCCAACGATAGCGGGCGTGGACGATGCTCATGCATTTCAAACAACTCGCAACGCTTTTACACTTCTAGGTCAGTACTGAGGATTTCGTTTTCATACTTAATTGCTATAGTTTCCTTGGTAGGTGGTAGACTCTTTTGAAGTCAAATATTTCATATACTAGTACACTTAAGGAGGAGTGCTAGATGCACTTTACATCATCTTCAAAGCAATTCCAGTTGGACTAAGTAGTCCACACTCATTTACAGTCTCCGTCCGATTTTTCAGACTCTGCGGGGAGCGCGCAAAGGTCCGAATAATCGAGCAGTCCGAAAAAACGAATTTTGCTTCAAAAGTCAACTTTATTATTAAGTACTAGTAGGTCGGAAAAAGTTATCGAGGCTTCCATCTCTGCCTGATAACATCGGCTTCTACTTGCATCTACATCTACAGCTGCTACTTTACGAAGCGATATTGTATACGGGCGAAAGTGCCGCAGTCGCCTTCATTAGTTCTGAGTTTGACAGGTGCGCTGGGAGACGGCGAGTCGTCGATTTCCCGAACACGTGGAGTTGAACATATCAGGACAACTTCTGCCAACATTAGGAGTCACCATTCTGCACACATTCTGCACACTGCATTCAGCTTCACCTAACGCCTGCATGCTTTAGGTGAAGCCTGCTTTACTTTGCGGGTGGACAGCACGTGCTCGGCTTCGTGAAGCGCCACGACCGGACTCCTTCACTCAGTTTATTGAAAAATGAATAGTCACTGCCTCAATTTTTATATTTGGTTTCCTTGACCTTCGCATTGCGTCTTACGCACGCTGTGAGCTGGCGCTCCTGGGCTGGGCAAACTGTGTCAGAAATATAGAGCGACGGAGCTGTACGGCATCCGAAATTTTTGATGTTGTACATTACCTCTATGGGGGCCGTGGCCGTTCAGGGAACGTGAATAATCTGGGTCTGAATAATCGAGCATGTCCAAAAAAATCTGTCGGTGACTGTGCTTTCTCTTGTCGCTGTCGCAGGAAGAACTGCTTCTGCCACAAAATCATCTTCATAACCTTTCCTATTATGTGATCCCTCTAGTTGTCAATTTCACGTCTAGTTACAATACCTGACATATCCATGCTCCTCACAATGTACTCCTTCAACTGCTTCAACGAACTGTTCACTGCCTGTATAGGAAGGGTAACAGTTCTTGCATCGTGCTTGTGGAAATGAAAGGTTGAACGTGTTAATTGCATACATCGCTGGGTTAGAAGGCAGCACCACATTGCGTATGCTGTAAATGGATACAGTGACACAATTATACTCTTAACAGGATTCACAGAACAACAGCAGATGATGATTTTTCGGATATTGGCATCAATCTTGCATCTTGGTAATGTCACACTCGTCCATGGAGGAGCAAAAGGTGATGACACCGAATGTTGCATGGTTCAGGTAATGCACCTAAATATAATCAAGTTGTTATGCTGTTTGGGTGAACAGTGTTGTGAGCTATATGTTACTACATATAAGTAGTACATATACAAGTATGCTTGGTGATTTGCAGCCTGGTGATCTACACGTAACCGTTATGGCGGACCTACTTGGAATTGACTGTGATCAAATTTCTGTGTGGTTGTGCAACCGCAAGATTGAAAGCATGAGGGAGGTCATCACAAAACCCATGACTGTAGACCAAGCGGTCTTCGCAAGGGATGCTTTAGCCAAGCATGTGTATGCTCGACTCTTTGATTGGATAGTTACTCGAATCAACAAGGCGTTAGCATCGAAGGATAAGGTCTTTCGTTTCATTGGTGTATTGGACATTTATGGGTAAGTAGTGCAAAGGGGCATATACAAAGTCGGGCTTATTCGTTACGGAGCAGAACTGACAGTCCCCTCTCTATTACAGTTTTGAAACTTTCGAAGTGAACAGTTTTGAGCAGTTCTGCATAAATTATGCAAATGAAAAGTTGCAGCAGCAGTTTAACTTGGTGAGAAATAGTTTTGCTGTTATTGATGTTCATTTGCTTAGCAGCTGTAACGCAAAATGTGCAGGAAAGTTCATCTGTGTGGTTGTTTTCCAGCATGTGTTCAAACTTGAACAAGAGGAATATGTCAGAGAGCAGATTGAGTGGAAGTTCATCGACTTCTATGACAATCAGCCAAGTATTGACCTGATTGAAAGCAAACTGGGTGTTCTCGATCTTCTGGATGAAGAATGCAGGGTTAGCAAGATTTCCTATGTGAAAAGTCATTTCATTATGGTTTAAAATTGAGTGGAAGGTAGAAAACTACACAAAAATATGGGAAGCTGTCAGCCAGGGATCAAGAACCAGTGATTCTGTAGCATGTTGTGGTGTTTTAAAGGAGCAAGGACGTGGCATTTAACATGGTCTGTTTTTGTCAAGCCTCACTATTGAGAGAGGCGGTACCCGAGACGGTGAGGCTTGACAAAAACAGACCATGTTAAATGCCACGTCCTTGCTCCTTTCGCTCGCTAAAATGCTTGCTCGCTAAAATGCTCGGGTACCGCCTCTCTCATCATACACCAGCTTGTCAGCGCCCTGTCACTTCTTTCAAGCCTCACTATTAGGGGCCAGCATGCAAATATTTTTTCTCTGTGGTGTATTTTCATTGCGCATCAATTTACCAAAACCTCCCAGAGAAAGCAGCTCCATCTCATTCTCTTACACGCTCTTTCAAGAGTGGAGAGTTTTTGGAAGGTTTGCAGAACAGAGCCACACGTGCACGTGCTGCCTGTCACCTGTGCTCATTGTTCATTCTCAGAAGCTCGTTTTATCTGTTGCAGAGCATGCTACAGCCAAAACAAAACAAAAACAAAATCGTGGGGGCCACCTCACTGCTCCTTTAACCATTTGATGGGTACGGGGGCACCAGTGCATCCGGAGGTCTGTTTGAATTTCTGCGCCACCTCTTTACGGCGCTGTTGCGCTGCTTTGGGAGTGACGCTTGGCTGCTTGAGCCTTCTCCAGGGAACAGTGGCGCCTCCGGGAGCTATTTTTACAAGTATACTGATAATACAGCCGAACCTCGATATAATGAAACTCACGGGGACCGCAATTTCTTCCGTTGTATCGAACATTTCGCTGTATCGAATTGAAGGTCACGAATCACGATCTTCGCGAGGACGTGCGCTGTACATGAGTGTCTAACTCCTGCTACGATACGGAAAAGTTTTTCTTGAAATATTACAACAACTACAAATACAGCGCCAAACAGCACTTACGACATTTTATTCTTGCGTGAAATAGCCGGTTATTCGCGTCTGCGTCATGCCTAGAAGATGCGCTGTCACGCATTGTTCGTACGCCGCCAAAGCCTCCGCACTGTTCTCCATATCGTGTCGCGATCCCGCACACTACAGTCACTACCACACACCTTCCAAGCACGTCTGTGGCAGTGCGTCTTCCGTAAGGTTCTTCGTTGCTACGAGATGTTTGTCCCCGTCAAGAAAATCTGGCTGATTTCGTCACGTAGGCCACCATGCGAACGAAGCGTTTCCCACACACGCGCGTTGGCGCCTTGCGTCTCGTGCTCTTTCTGTCCTGTACTTGGCTGCAACCGGACAGTTCAAAACCAGCGCAAAAAGGAGAAACCTCAGAAAGAAAATCCCAAACCTTCCAGTGACTCAGACTTCCTTTTGTAAGCACCAGATTCCTCCCGACCCTAATCGCAAGTGTCATCCTTCGCCGCGGCAACAGGATGCAGCTTGCGCCCTTTGTTTTCGTGACCTTGAAATCTGCTTTGGGGTCATAAACATTATCTCGTTCTTTCGCTGTATCGAGGCGGCGGCTAATAAGTATTTCGTTGTAGCGGGAGATAAAATACATTGATCGCTATGGCCCTCTGCCAGGGAATCCAAATTATTTCGCTCTATCTCGAATTTCGTTATATCGCATTTCGTTGTATAATGAGGTTTGACTGTATTGCGGGGGGGTGAGCATCGCCAATACTGCACACACTTGGCAGAGGGAAGCCGAAGAAGGCAGCTGGAGAGCAGGAGGCGTTTCGCCTGTGCCAACAAGCAATGCGGCACTCTCAGTTACGGAGGACCACATAATTCATATGCGTTGAGTACCACAAAGGCCTCTGGAGGCAGCAGTGCCTTCAAGTAGTACCACACTCTCGCGAACCTTTCCCGACAAGCAGAAAGACTCGAAACATCTTCTGTTATGCACAACCAAAGTGCAGATACGAGGGTTGATCAAAAAGTTCCCGGACTAGCCGTATAAAAATGCAACCAGATCATTCAAATTTCTGCCCTATCCCCCTCAGAATAGTTCCTTAGGAACCTACACATCGCTCCCAGCGTTGCTGCCATAGTCGGAGCACTTCCTGGAAGTCTTGTTATTCTAGCTGCTGAACCACCTTCCGTGATTCCACCTGGATCATCTGGACGTCGTCAAATCGGCAGCCCTTCAGCCGCAACTTCAGCTTAGGGAACAGGAAGAAGTCACAGGGGGCCAAGTCCGGCGAATACAGGGGGTGGGGAGCGACAATCATGCCGTTATGTGTAGGGTTCGTGGTTTTCGGCATTTTCCGAAAAATGCCGGAAAACACCCCCCGAATGATTTTTTTTCAGATTCGGAATATTCAGAAAAAATACGAATTTCTCGTGTCCTGACAGCTGCCATTCCTGGAACCGCAAAGGGAAATCCCCTTGGAATCTTCCTTTGTCGACTATTTCTCGAGCGTGGCATTATCTTCGGGCTGTCCCCTTGTTTCGTTGTGCGTAAGCGCTTATAGGAGGATTACCTCATCTGTTGATGAATCTCGAATGGATGATATAAAGCGAGAGTTTTTCGAATATGCTGCATGCCCTGCCCCTCAGGTGGATATATCTCCTATTCAGTTTTGGACGACCCGTTCCAGCACATGGCCTTTGTTATCGCAGTGCGCCTTAAGCATACTGGCTATTCCTGTTTCTAGCGCTAATGTTGAGCGCGCGTTCTCTAAACTGCATGTTATTAATCGCAAGGAGCGAGTCGCTATAACAGATGCGAGCATGATGATGTACGCTTGTGTAACGTCCGAGCAAAAACCAAGCGTTTAATGAATAGCAAAGTGGGCCCGCATACGGTGGGTCCAGATTCCAAGACCGAACTCAGAGCTCCCTGCGCGAGCTCAAGGTCATCAGCGTCTCGCCTAAGCTCTTGGCGATGGTGATGACACCCCTAAAGCAGCCAGCGGCTGCTACACTATCCCCTCCAACAGAAGAGCGTTCGCGTCCCGCGAACGTGTCAGCAGTGTTCGCCTGGTATCGTTGAGGCTGTCGCAGGGTCGCCCTTGGGCGTAAACGCATTGGTCCACAGCGACGGTCAGGACTCCCGTGGGAGTCATCGGATTGATCTTCAGGGGCTCCGACTTCAGAACTATCCTCAGAGATACTTTTGTCAGAGCTTCCGTAGTCGGGGTCGACGTTGCTTAGCAGTTCGGGCACATCCCCAGACAGACGACTGTCGGAACTTGCAGAGTCGGGGTCGACACCGCTCAGCACAGGGTGTGTCCCGTCATCCAGCGCGGTCGAAGGAGTGGTGTGGTGTGGGACTGGCGTTTCATGATCTTGCGTATCGTCCAAGCACTGCAGAGCCAGGTTTTCTTCGTGGGACAAATTGGGTGGAGTACCCCCAAGGCGCTCAGTATGACAGGGTAGCGTAACGTCACAATCGGAACTTCCGTCGCGGAGCGGGACGGTGTGCGGTGAGGAAGGGTGAGCCAGCGGAGCCAACGAGCGGTCTGCAGTGCAGCCCGGAGACTCAACCGGATAGGGTTTCAGGCGATTGTGATGGACGACGGGACGCTTCCTACGATGCTCGGCGTGCTGTAAGCGGTAGACATTGTGCAACTTCTTGAGAATGGTGTACGGCCCTTGCCATGGTAACCGAAGCTTGGCAGACTGTCCCCGCGGCACAGCTGGGCTGCGGAGCAAAACAGTGTCTCCTTCGGAGTACTTCACCTCGGCCGTCGTGCGGTCATAGTTTGTCTTCTGCCGGGATTTGCTCCGGACATCATTGCATATTGCTGCTTGACGTGCTGCTTGCAGGGATCGTCGAATAGCCTCCACGTCGACGGGTGCTGCAGGGTGAGCGTCGTGGAACGCGTCGACAATGCCATCCACCGGTAGCACGGGCTCGCGGCCGAACAAAAGGTAGTAGGGAGAGTATCCCGTGGAGTCGTGCACGCTAGAACGGTATGCCATCATTATCATCGGTAGGTAGGTGTCCCAATCTCGTTGGTTCTTGTCCACGTAAGCACTCAGCATAGCCAAGAGGGTACGGTTAAAACGTTCGACGAGGCCACCTGACTGAGGGTGGTAGGCGGTCGTTCTAGTCTTCGTAATACCCAGAATTGAGCACATGTCGCGGAAGACGGCGCTCTCAAACGATCGTCCCTGGTCAGAATGGATTGAACCTGGGAGCCCGAAGCGGGAGAAGAAGTGGTCGATGAGGCAAGTGGTAATGGCGTCGCTGCGTTGTGACGACATGTGAAAGGCCTCCACCCAGCGAGTACAGTAGTCGGAGACAACAAGGATATACCTGTGGCCACAGTCCGTTTGCGGTAGTGGACCTAGGAAATCAAGGGCAATTCGCTGGAACGGAGAAGTGCAGATTTCCGTCACTAGGGGTGCTCGGGGCTTGGCTGGGGGCGGTTTCCTGGAAGAGCATTTCAGGCATTTGGCGCACCAATCAGACATGGCAGACGCCATTCCAACCCAGAAGAATCGCTGCTGAACCTTCGCGAGAGTCTTGGGTCGACCAAGATGGCCGCCATATGGGCAGTCGTGGCACAGTTGAAGAATTTCCAGGACCAGGGACGCTGGCGCTACTGGGACCGGTGACGTGCCGGAATTTCGTGTCCATGCTAAACACCCGTCCACCAGGCGTAGGTGTCGTCTGCAGCGTAGGTACTGGCGAGCCTGTGGGTGGAGAGGCGGTGCCGCGGATGGAGAGGAGAGTGCCCCGATGACGTCGGACAGAACGGGGTCGGCCAGCTGACGGCCCCGAAGATCGGTACAGGAGAGCGCGGGTAACGCAGTGGAGAGAAATGCGGTGTGCATTCGAGACAAGGCGTCTGCGTTGCCGTGTTGTTTGCCGGGCCGACGTACCACGTCGAAGTCGAACTCGCTCAACTGCTCGAGCCAGCGTGCAACTTGGCCTTCGGGTTCCCTGAAATTACGCAGCCACTGTAACGCGGTATGGTCCGTTCTGCACAAGAACTTGTTCCCATGGAGGTACTGACAAAAGAAGCGTGTAAAGTACACGAGTGCGAGGAGCTCCTTCCGAGTTACGCTGTACTTGCGCTCCGTCTTGGTTAACGCCCGGCTCCCGAAAGCTATGGCTCGTTCCTGACCACCCTGTTTTTGAGAGAGGACAGCGCCGATGCCCTTGTCGCTGGCATCGGTGTCGAGTATGAAAGGCAGCAAGAAATCGGGGAACGCCAGTACAGGTGCAGAGGTGAGGAGCTCCTTTATACGATTGAAGGCGCCATCACAGTCCGCGGACCAAGTGAACGTAACTCCCTTCTCAAGAAGGCGGTGAAGAGGAGCAGCTAAGGTCGCAAAGTCTCGGATGAACTTGCGATAATACGAGGCGAGCCCAAGAAATGATCGCAGGTCATCAGCAGTCGCTAGACCCAGACCCATCGCTAGACCCAGAGTCCAGTAGCATACGCACAGGCATGCCTTCAACGCTTCCGGAAACGGGGACCAAAAACGTGATGCGCATATGGAGCCTGCTGCGGCGGCGGCCCGAGCGAGGCCGTGCTGGGGACGCCATTTAGTTTTCCGACGAGGGCCGCGGGGAGCGATCGCTGCCACGTCGCTGTGCAGGCTGTCGCCGTGAGCGGCGTGGGCATGACCGGGCGAAGTGGCCCTGATCGCCACAGTCGTAACAGGCAGAGCTGTGTGGGGCGTCCCGCCAGCGGGACAGAGGCCGACGTGAGGCGCACAAGGCGTCGACCCTCTGGCTCAACGCCGCGACTGCGCTTGCGAGAGCTTTCATGGTGTCGACGTCGCGCTGGACCGGCTGTCGAGATGCGGAAGAACTTGTGGGAGGCAGGCTTGTGGTTGCAGCAGTTGACAGCGGACCAGGAAGCTGGCGGAGGGCGATGACGCGGGCGGCGGCTTGGAGGGCATCAGAAAACGTGGCGGGATTGGCGGACGTGACTTTATCACGCGTCCCACGTTCGAGTCCGAGAACGAACTGATCCCTGACCATGGTGTCTCGCATTGCCGCCGCCGAGTCTGGGTACACCTTGTCGTAGAGGTCGAAAAGATCGTACCCGAAGGTGTCGAGGGCCTCTTCACCACGATGAACGCGTGCGCGAAAATTGGCTGCAGCCAATATGCGCAGAGCAGAAGGAGAACACTTAGCGGACACAGCCGCACGCAGATTCGAGTAAGTTTCTTTTTCAGTCGTCGTGAGATGATCGTAAATACTTTGAGCCCGACCACGTAGCCGCGCCGGCAAAACCAGCAACTTCCTTTCATCAGACCACGAATTAATTAGCTGCAGCGCAAGCGGAGAAGTGCTTCTCCCATGAGTCGAAATCTCCGTCCCCTGAGTACGTGTCGGGCAGGAGAAATTGTTGAGGGCAGGCTGCATCCCACCGCTGCCACCAAGTGTAACGTCCGAGCAAAAACCAAGCGTTTAATGAATAGCAAAGTGGGCCCGCATACGATGGGTCCAGATTCCAAGACCGAACTCAGAGCTCCCTGCGCGAGCTCAAGGTCATCAGCGTCTCGCCCAAGCTCTTGGCTATGGTGATGACACCCCTAAAGCAGCCAGCGGCGGCTACACTTGCATCTATTACAACAAGAGGTAGTCTCATTGTTTGCTGGATTGGCACAGGCAATAAAAGACATTGTTAATGAAACCATGAATCAATTCACTTCTTTTCGGTTCGTTGTTACTTCGCCCGCAAAATAGGCTCTCCTTCATGCGAAATAAATAGATGCCCGTATTCGGGCATTTATTTTTTGGGCGGAATACAGATGCCGAAAAAATTCGATTTATAGTCCCCAATATAAATGCCGAAAACCACAAACCCTAGTTATGTGCAAGGAACTCCCGTGTTTTCAATGATGAGTGTGAGGGAGCATTGTTGTGGTAGTTCACCCAATTTCGTTTGCGCCACAGTTCTGGATGTTTTTGCCTAAAGTCCTCCCTCTGGTAACTCAAAATTTTGCAGTACAGTTCAGAGTTCACAGTGTGGCCAGCGGGGACAAATTCTTGGTGCACAATTACACGAATGTCGAAGAAAACGACCAGCATGCTTTTCGTTGCACTTCTGACCTGCCTTGCCTTCTTTGACCTTGGAGATTGTGGGCTTCTCCACCGCGATGACTGCTGTTTGGTCTCAGGGTCGTAGACCCAACTCTCGTCACCACTAATGATCCTTGACATGAAGTGTGGGTCATCCCATGCCTCCTGGGAGAGGTCTTGGCAGACTTCGACATGGTGCTGCATTTGTTCCGTGGAAGGAAGTCTGGGCACGAACTTGGCAGCCATGTGACGCATCTTGAGATAGCACGTGAGGATCGCCTGAGCGGTTCCAAACGACACATTGAGCATGTCAGCTACTTCTCTTATCGTGACCCGGCGATCGTCATGCACTAGGCCCTTGATTTTTTCCACAGTTTCCGCCGTGCTGTTTGTGGATGGTCTTCCTGACCGTTCATTGTCGTCCAGTGAAGTCCTGCCACTTCTAAAACATGCGTGCCACTCAAAACATGTTGTCCGGCTCCCTGATTCATCACCATAGGCCTGCTGAATCATCTCAAATGTCTCAGTTGCAGATTTCTCAAGTTTGACACAAAACTTGACGTTTGCTCTCTGCTCATGTTTGATGTTCATGACGAAATCACAGACGGGGTACTGCCTGTGACCACAAAATTGCTAATAACTCTGATCCCAGAGTAGATCAGGTGACACCACGTGGCACACTGATTGGTCTGGGCCACATCTTCCAGATGGGGCCATCGCACCCTCGTGCTGCCCAGTGTCGGTCAGCAATAAAATCAGTCCGGGAACTTTTTGATCAACCCTCGTATAAGCAACATGACTATCAAAGGGTTACGGAATATTCCTCGGAATACTCTATAACTTTCCACAATTCATCAGCTGTGTACATTGCTTATGAAGCCTTACCCATTTTGGTATGCAATTGTAATTTTTGCCCACCTTTCAAAGTTAACGGGTGCCAATGCCTCCAAGCATGTTCAATAAAAGTGTTAATGATATCTGTTCAAAACTTCAATACAAATGCCATTTCTTCTCTGTCGTCTTCTTTCCATCCTTGTCTGGTTGCACTAACTTTGGTTGTTATGAAGATTGTCTAATACGTTTTTTTTTTTTTTTTTCACCCTAGGAGTAAACAAAAATTACTCTTCCTCCATGACAAAACTGAGGATTAAACACATTATTCAGGCTGCAACATAAGCGTCTATATTTCAGTGCCTTTCTGCCTGCCGTTTAGAGCCACATTTATGTACCGTGCCTTATGAAGTTAGTCAACCTTTTGCATAATTGATGTTATTTGTCACAGGTGCCAAAAGGAACAGATCAGACATGGTGCATGAAATTGTATGAGAAGTGCAAGAAGTGGAAGCATTTCGAAAAGCCACGTTTATCAAACACTGCTTTCATCATTCATCATTTTGCTGATGATGTGACATACGAATCGCAAGGATTCCTGGAGAAGAACAGAGACACTGTGCTAGAGGAGCACATAAATATCCTCAAAGCAAGTCAGGTGAGGGTTATTCACGAAGGTAGTGCTAGAGTTAAAGCTAAGCATAAAAATTTGAGGAGTATAAAAACTGAGTGGGAAGAAGAGTTTTTCTTGCACATTCATGAACTATCATTGAGGCAGTACCCCGGCTGGTTTCACACGGAGTACATGTGTGCTAGAAGTGTCCTTTGCAGGGTACTTGCGGAACATTTCTCTGTGTAATGAGTGTGTAAGTCTTAAAACTAATGGTGTGTATGTTATAAGCTAGGCTCTCTTTTCTTGCCACTTAGGTAAGGGTATGACAGGTCAGCTTCCTTGGGCATTTCTTTATTTTTTATTTTAAGGAGGCTACAATCAACCAGTTTTCTTGTCTCCTAGGAGCCATACAATTGGTCTGAATTGTCAGAATTTTCAGTTAATGTAAAAGACTTTCCTTTTGAATATCTTTGTCCTAGTGGCCTAGAAAACTGTTTACGTGTGTCTGCTTCACCACGTTAGTAAACACAAAAATTAACCTCTATATAACGAAACTGAAAGTCACCATGCTTTAATTCGTTATGTAGAATTCGTTAAACCGAATATGTCCAGAAAAAATGCGACAAGCGCTGATACATGCGCCCCATTCTACGCTATGCAGTTATAACTAGAGCCTGCTCAGTCAGTGCTCCCTTAACCAAAGGAATGGATACTTACTTTGGTGTTCCATTATGACCCGGTTATCTGTTACGTACCTATTATGTTACCATGTTAAATCTTACACCTAGCTTCAATCAGTGACTTTTCTTGGCTATCCCTATCTGACAAAAAATCATTTAGGAAGTAGAGGGCTCAACATAGAAGTAATTTTGTTGAATGTATTGATTTTAGACGCATTTTTCTAGTGCTTAATAAGATTAGAGTTCTCGTTTGAAGTGTCTTTATTTTGTGAGTGTTCACAAAAGTGAATGACGCGTGAAATGCAAATTTTTGTCACTTCGGTTCAGCCTCATCAAGCACTTGAAATGAATTTTCGAGCCAATACATATTTCATGCAAATTGAACGATTCCTTGGGGCGCTATGCAACCCTAAAAATGTATTATGAGTCCTATAGAAGCTGATGAAGGGTGTCGTGCCCCCCAATATTGGACGGTCAAATTGTCTACTACAGTAGACTTCCGTTAATAACACCTCCAATAATTCGTTTTTTACTTAATGCGATCGAATTTGAAGATCCCGTCAAATGTCCATATGTTTCTATTGATAAAAAACTTTCATTATTTCAAAAGTGAAAGCAGTCTACATTGCATAATTCGGCCGATGTGTTTGCAATTCAGGCACTCGTGTTGCCCACGTTGCACCACAGGTAGCAACAGAAAAGTTCACCCTAAAGCTCAGGTTGCAGATGGCGGCTGGACAGTACCGATCTCAGAGCTGATCGCACAAAAGTGACATTGACCTTGTTCATTTTTCCGCCTATTCCTTAATTCGATCAAATTTCACGTTCCCATCGGGGTCAAATTAACTGAAGTCTACTGTAGTGCGTTGTTGTGGTAGAATATGTTGCAGCTTGACGGAACATTCTACGGCTTTGCAGTATGAGCTTGTTGCTGAACTATTTGAAGATGAGCGTGCCTCACGCAAGAACCTGAAGCCCTCTGTGAAAATCACTCCGGCACAATCCGCACCTTCCTCGAAGAAGCAACACAAAAAAACAGTTGGTTCTCAAGTAAGATAATTTGGAAACTAATTGCTGTGGGCAAGATATGTGCTGACGTACCTCCTTCTATAGTTCAGAGACTCCTTGGGTTTGCTGATGAACACACTAAATGCTACAAGTCCTCACTATGTGAGATGCATCAAACCAAATGATCAGAAGGCACCGTTCACTTTTGACACAAAACGAGCCGTTCAACAGCTCAGGGCATGTGGAGTGCTTGAAACTGTCCGCATCAGTGCTGCTGGTTATCCTTCAAGGTTAGGAAGTGCGACATAGTGGCCTTTTTCTTTCTGCTGGTTTCAGGAGAACTGAATAGCTGACTGGTCACTTTCAGATGGGGCTACCAGGAGTTCCTTACCCGGTACCGAGTCCTAACGTGTGCCAAAGACATCGACAGAAGTGACTTGAGAACCACGTGTCAAAAGATTCTAGACAACGTCATCAAGGTAAGATGCGGGATGTCTGGCTGTACACGTTTTTATTTATTGGAATACCCTGCAGTGCCACTGGGCAGTATAGCACGGGAATAGGACATATGCAAAGGTTTGCACATAAGCTTTTCAACAACAGTTACATAAATAGACATCACACACAAAATTGAACACACAGAACACACTGAAAGGAATTGAAGAAATGGTGGGGGGGAAGTACTACTATTAATGACCTCCCACTGGAGCCTTGAATCTGGGTAAGAAGCTGATGCAGTTCAGTGCATTTACAACACTGGGTGGGAGGGAGTTCTGACAATGGATTGTGTTACAGAAAAGGCTGCTTGAAAACATCACTGCCATAGTGATGAGGCTTAATTTTTTTAGAATGGTTTATTCTAGTTGACAGGTACACAAGGGAGTCGAGAAATATGTCTCTATCCAGGCCAGTGTCACTGCTGTATACTGTATTTACTCTGATGATTTGCGCACCCCTAGTTTGGTGCGAAAAATGCAGAGAAAAGAAAAAATCACAATTTCTTCACCCACAGTTTTGCATGAGAACATCTGGCCCAGCGTCTCTCCGCGACTGCGGTGATTGGTTTCTGCATACCACACGGTTTTTGCCGCCAGTTTGTGCCCCGCGTCCGAATGATGGTCCACTGGCTTGATGAATGGCACTGTCAACTAGAATAAACCACTCTAAAAAAATGGATGGCAACAATTCTAAATGGATGGCACTGTCGCTCTAACCACAAAACAGGCGCAGAAAGAAGTTTGGAAAGAATCACTCGGTGAACTTACAACAAACGTGACAAAGTTGACGAGCATAGCATGCTTTCGATCACCAGCGGTAAAGCTGTGATGAAAGTGTGTGGTATGAAAGCTGTGGTAGCAAAGCTATAAAGAGGTGATAAAGCTGTGGGTTTATGTATCTAAGGGTTGAAACTTTGGCACAAAGAAAAATGCAGGCATTACTCACGCAACTGTTGTACCTCAAGTACACCTGCAAGGTGTCGTTAGAAGCATTGGTAGCTGAAGTGTTGCCCAAGATGTACAAAACCTGGACTGCGAACCTTTCACGAGAACTTTGAGCCCCAACACATTTTGACAGGAAGAAGACAAGTTCCAGTTTGGAAAGACTAAGATCTTCTTCCGGGCCGGTCAAGTAGCCTACCTTGAAAAGCTCAGAGCTGAAAAACACAAGGCATGTGCTCTCATGATCCAGACCCACATCAGAGGGTTCTTGCAATTCAAGCGGTACCAGGAAATACGCAGGTCTGCCTTGGGACTTCAGGTGTATGGAAGAGGCATGCTTGCCCGCAGGTAGGAGCTGACAGTTGTGTTACTTCGCCTCCCAGATGCACTTGAATGCTTGTTACTCTGGAAACTTAAAATATTGTTCCCCTCGGGAGAGAGCTAAATCCCCAACGGCTGCTACTTGAATAGTGTTTCGCTTCTTTTGTTGTTCTGTTCTTTGCTAAGGCAATCTTTCCTGGATAAAATGGCTCCAAGAGTCACTAGCTGTTTACACACCTGGGAAGACCCACCAAGTGCTCTACATTGCTTCCAGCTTCCTGTGATAATGATAGTGATGCAATTTCTCGTTGCTTGTTTTTTTAATGGCTGTTTTTGCCACCTGTGGCACCTCAATTTGTTTATTGGCAACAATTTCTTACCTGTATGCAAAAAGCTGTGATGCTAGCCTGCCAGAATGTTACCTGTATGACCTTCTGCACCTGCTGAAATTGTCACATGTCATTGTCATTGGGAATGATTGGTGGGTGCCCCTTTTACGGAGGCACAGCATTTTTAGCATTTTCCTAATAATTTTTTGCAAAAGTTTAAACCCCTTCCCTGTAAGACATTTTTATCTGGCATTTACCATTACTTTTATCGCAGACACGCTCACTTCCTGCGTTGCACAAGAGCGGCGACAACCATCCAGAAATACTGCAGAGGATACCTTGCACGCACTCATTTCCAGAACATCCGTCGCATTGTTATCCACATGCAGTGCTATGTGAGAGGCCTGTATGCCAGACAACGCTTCAGGGAATTGCAGCGTAATGCAGCAGCCACTGTTATCCAGAAGAACGTGCGGTGCTGGCTCGCCAGGAAATCCTACCAGCGAGAGCACAACAGCATCATCGTTGCACAATCAGCGGTACGGCGATGGTTTGCGAAACGAGAGATGCGCAAGCTCAAGATCGAAGCTCGCTCTGTGGAGCATGTCAAGATGCTGAACAAGGGGCTGGAGAAGAAGATTATCTCTCTCCAACAAAAGATTGAGGAAATCGTGAGCAGCATTTTTATTATTTATTTAGCAGCATTCTAGACATGCGTGAAGACATGGGGCTCACACACGAACTGAGTTTCAAAGCTGAGGGAGTAGAGAGAGGCGGAACCCGAGACGAGGAAGGAAGGAGGACGACACAACAAGAATTTTCGAGAATTATTGTTGTGTCGTCCTTCTTCCCTCCTCGTCTCTGGTTCTGCCTCTCTCATCATGCACCAGCTTGTCAGCGCCCTGTCACTTCTGAGGGAGTCGGATTTTAAACATTATATGAGACCAGATGTTCTGAGTTTAGGAACTTATTGTTACATACATGGCAGTTTCTGGTCCTCCTACACATTTCAAACTTCTACCCATAGTATCTTTGTCCCACCTATGGTGTATCTAATTTGTGAAATGTGATGTTCTTAAAAATCCGAAGACAAAGTGTGTAATACAAAGTTGTACAGCTTGGGACAAAAGTTTACGAACCACCATGGTGCTGCATTTCTCCAGGAGCAAACAGGAGCGGACACTGGAACTGGAGTTTCAGCACACCCCTAAAAATAAGGGATTCCGTGAAATTGTGCCAAATGAAGGATTCCGCGAAATTTCGCAGAAAACCGATGGCCTTAATTTTCACCATACTTGACAAGCTTTGATTATTATCCGCTATTTGAAGCTGTGATTTGAAAGGTGCACAGTTTTATCCTTATCGCGTTTATTGTCCTCCTAACGAAATGTCTGTAAAGGTCAAGATGTGGAGAGGCACATCATATGCGTCATTCTACGTATACTGTGTAGTCAGCTTATGGGAAGGTCAGGCTATGCTTATGAACTGGTTTTGTCAAAATGTTGAGTTTTATCAAGGTGAACCTGGAGGTACGTGACATTGGATTGTGACTCCTTACAGATGAAGGAAAACCGTACCTTGAGAGCACACGAGCAGGACATGAGAAGCCTGTCCGAGAAGTTGGAACAGGCAAAGAATGTGGAAAATGTCTTGCGAGAATCAAACAACAAGGTGGCAGAGCTGCAAGATACCTTGGCATCAGTTCAATCTGAACTTAAACATGCCCTCATGGAAAAAGAAGACTGGCGGAAGAAATGTAACAGCATCAAAGAGGTATGTGCCCCCCCCCTCACACTTCTACGTTCCCAGACATGGCATGATGTTGAGGACTGTGTTTGTACTTACCTCTTTGTAGGAGGCAGAGGTTATGAAATCTGAGAAAATAAAACTGAAAGAAGATCTAGATGCCACAAACGAACTAATCAAAGCCAACAAGGAGAAGGCTGAAGGTGAGGCAGAGTGTTCTGCTCTGGCATTTCATATTTTCTGTACATCTGATTCAAGTGCCCACAAAAAGACAGTGGATTAATTGCTCCTTCTGGGAACCCCAGCAGGAGCTCAATATTCTGTGCACTAAGCACAAAAAAGCAGGTCGTAGCATGCTGCCAGATTGCTGGCCTTCTCAGCAGAGTTCAAAGGAGCAATAACAGTAAATAGTACCATCTTAATCAAAATGTTCATTAGCTGAACAACCTGCAAGTGTACATCTTGTTAATGGAAGTGTTATGTTAGACTTACTAAGTCTGGGCGAAAGAAACTTGCTTGCTATGCACATTTACTTTGTGCATACGAGAGGCTTTGAAAGGCTCACTCTAATCATAATGTGGTTAAAATAAACTGTCATCAGGAATCTGAAAGGCTGTAAACTAATTGAATACGCTTTGGCGACTTTCTTAGAAACCTTACAGATGAGGCTAGAAAATGAGCGCCACCTTCTGCTGGCTGAATTTGATGAAGAACGCTCAGCGTACCAACGTCTTTTGAAAGAACGGGATCGCTTGGAACAACGTTGCGAAAATCTGATGGCAGAAAACATAAGGGTGAGAGGAGTTGGCGGGGGCCTAGGCCATCACAGAACACCATCCAACGTCAGCATGGCTAGTGTCCACAGTGACGCAGAGACGGTTCAACTAGACGCCTCGGATACTGTGAGTAATAGTACATCGTATTGGTTTGTATTGTCAGATGACACCTTGTGTAATGGTGTGGCACGTGTACTTTATTGCAGGATATGGGTTATGGTTCTGCAAGGGTTAAAGACAAGGAGTCCTCACACCTCAAATTGGATGCTGTTGCATGGCCTCAACAGACAACAGGCGTTACTGTAGAGAGGAGTCCAGGATCAGTAAGCACTCTGCTTTGTTGTATCTTTCTCTTTAGTGTCAGGTAGCCACTTACAAATGTTCAAATTTGTTACTTATTATATAAGAAATATTTGAAATGCAACAATTTCTTCTTAAATATGAGGGAAAAGGAAGCCGAAACAGATACTGTGGATATGGTTTGTCTCCAAACCCTGCATGTACAAAATGAACACATAGGGTACTAAACCATTGTGCTGCACTGCAAGCTATGATGTATTTGATTATCCTTCCCATGTTCTTTAGGCAGAGTATTTGCAATTCTCATACGACTAGTTCAACTCCAGAATACCGCTTGCTTAGAGCCTACATATTAACAACCTGTTCCTCTTACCTGGGGTACATGTATGGAGTTAGTTTTTAGTATTTGATATAAATTTTTTTATGAAAAAGCTTTGAGAGCAGCACAGATGCTTGCTTTTGCAAGTGGGTTCCACATGGACACTCTGTTGCAGAGAGTATATACTCTATTACATCGAATCTAAGACGACCTCCGAGTTCAGGGTACATGAATTTGGAAAAGTAAACAGGGATGGAGAGGCAGTATATAACAGTCAGAAGCGGAAACCATTGGGAATAATTGGAAACCATTTATTCATCACTGCTTTCTTTGTCGCTGTTTCCTTTGTCGCTGTCTGCCCTCACCTCATTGTCCTCCATTACGTTGAAAGCGTTGGACAAACCATACTTTTTAAAAGCACGCACAACAACGTCATCAGACACATCGCACCAAGCGTCCAAAATCCACTGCACTGGCGCAATTCTTGGTCTCTCCATGTTGTTTCAGTCATCTTCTAATATTTGCTTCCGATGCGTGAAACCGCCTTGGTGCTCTAAATTGTTGCCACATTCAGTGGCGAAAGCGATAGCTTTGCGTTCAAACGCAGCAGAGTAACGCTGCCATAACAGTGAATGAACGCTGCTGGTGCTGAAAATCGCAATGCATTGCACCGGTCACGCTGCGCTATTGGCCCTATCCCATCACCACCTGGTGCCTCTCCCCTGACCTCGTTGTAGCGCGGACATTCGATTTACTAAATAATGGTTGCACGTAGCGATAAAATTTGACGCAAGTTATGTCAGTATCATTTTGAAAATAGTAGCAGAGGGGATTTGTGATATTTGCTCTAGATTGTGTGATGTAGCCCCATATCAGAAACACTGCATAAAATTGGACCAATTACTCATCTAGTGATAACTAATGAAAAAAGTATTTGGCAGCAAATTTGCTCCGCTACATTTTGTGTGCTTGCCCAAGGAACATCTTGTGCAAATTTCATTAAATTTGTTTAAGTTTCCAAGGAAATATAATAGAATCTTGAAGACAGCAAACTTGAGAAAATATCACTTTTTTCATCAAACCAACATTTACTGCTGGCTAGAATTCGTAATTCCGGGCCGTTTTTACAATCCCGGGATTTTGGGATTTCTAAATATGGATCTCTGGACTGGATCGGGATTTTTTGCAGCTATTCCCAGGATGTCGTATATGGGATTGTATCCACCTGCACATCCATACTATCACAAATTGCGATGCAGTGCGCGTTTCCTTTCACCTCCGCAGAACGTTCCAGTGGAAGAAAACACACACACGTGCACACACACATACAAAAATCACTGCTCACCGGGCAAAAGTTTTATCGCGTATTATATTGAGCATTCGCAATGCAGGAATATCGACCTTGCGTTGGAATGCATCTCTTCTCGTCCGCTACGGAATATCTTTTGGCTGTGCCCAAGGATATTTCCCACAGTTAGCATAGAGTGCACGAGAAGACCTGTCAGTCGGCACACATATACAATGGGGCTGCTGAAAGCAGTTACGTTTTTTGCATCTTCCACTGGAGTATTCTGGGGACTGGTGTGTTTTGCTCTTCTCGCCTTTCATTCATCCACAGCAATTATGTTCTGCTCTGGAGCATCCCAGTCTAGTTTTCTCAAAAGGCTGTCAGTTTTTTCTTCTCACTTTCAAACGTACCTATTCAAGGAGATTAAAAGAACAAAAAATATAAATTCTGCAGAAAGATAGAGATTCTTCAATACTTTGTGTGGTCTTATGAATCGGAGCACTCATGATTTCGTAGGAGGTTTAATGCAACTTGAGGGCTGTTCTCAGCTAGAGCTTTCGTAGTTCACATAAGGCTGCAGGTAACGTCTTTGTCATGTGTCGTGGACAATGTGGTTGGTTTGGTTTCCGATCGCATATGACATTTATAGGGGAGGACCACTTGAAACCAAAAGTCTGTAAGACATTGTTCTTTCATTTTCACTCGTACGGCCACATATTTCTTGTCTAGAAAGCCAAAATTCATTATCCTTTGCCCTTGTGAAATCCTGGGATTTTGGGACATGAAATTATGCTGAAATCGTGGGATCCCAGGATCAGAACCCTACTGGAGGCCCCCTTGCGACAACAGTGCGGCAGTAAACTGAACCAGAAATGTAATAGGTTTGAGCACAACAATGCAAAAAGAACTCTAAAAGATTTTTAAAGGGGTTTCAGAATAGCGTCGCCATGTTTTAATCTGGGAGCATTCGCGTTTGAGACAAAACCCGCATAACCCGCTGTAACACTCATGCGAAATATCAAATGAAAACGCAACTCCGCGTAGTGACAGGACATAGGCTATGGAAGAACCAGCATGCAAAATAAAAATCATTTTTTGACTCCCGTACAAACATGAGCAATATTGTATTTTGCCATAAGACATCAGTACAAAGGCTTCAAGTACAAATCATATTTCATGTTTCAAGCTCGAGCAAGCAGCAGTGGAACAGTGTTAGTGCTTTCGGACTCGCTGCATTTTTCGAACTATGCCCATAATCTGTACTGCCCAAACGTGGCAATGTTGCATGTTTAATATGATTTGCAGCTTTGTGCGAAAGCTGAAATAGCAGCTTTCATTGTAATTGGATATAAATAATAAATATTTAGTTAGTAGCCATACATTTGCGTACCAGTGTGTTACAAACCATGCAATTCCTTACTTCCACGTGATTTTTCCCAGCACATATGGTGTGCCCTGTGTAGTACCCTTGACATCTACAACTGCAGTTGTCTGTAAGAATTGCTTAACGTCTCACTGTTTGCCACCCATTTTCTCACTTTGTACTCCTCATGCTGCTCCCCACTGAGAATTAAGATTACCCACTGTTTCTGCCACTAGAGGTATTGCATAATCTAGAACATCGTTTTGAAATGAGTTCGAGAAAGTTTTTTTTAGTATTGCTAGGGAACTGAACTGAACTGAACTGTAGAAGCACATTTTCTCCACAAGTGGTTTTCAAAAGGAGCCACGTGTGGGTGAGGAAACAATGCTCTCATGCCTTCTTTGTACCACAAGCGTAAGGAGTAATATCCTCATCTTCAATCTGTGGCTACATATACATACAGTGTATGCACATCACTTCAGCTGCCACCGTATTCCAGGATAAATCCCCCGGAGACTTGGCGGATGTGTCTGTAGTGTTGAAGCTGCAACAGAGACTCAAAGAAGTTGAACAAGAAAAGGCTAGGCTTGAGAAAAAAGTCGAGGGATTAGAGGCTCGTGAAGAACGATCTAAGGAGAGGGAGCTGTCTGCAAAGGAACTCATGCGGGTGAGTGACTTCATTCGAAGTCTCTAGGAAGGCCTTTGTTTCTGAATTCATCCACTTGTGCCCCAGCTTCACGAGTTGGAAATGGAAAATGCAAAGCTAAAAGATGAAGTGAAAAGGATGGTGAAAACGCTTGCAAATGAAGACAAATCTTCTCGTGAGAAAGACTTCATGGGTAAGTCATTGTATAATTTGCAGTACTGGTAGTATTTTATGGTGGCTGAGGGCAGAAACACAGTGAAACCTGCAGAAGGTATGGGGGACTCGAAAAAATGGCTTAAATTTATCTTTCTCCGAATCATTCTAAATGCTTTGGGGCTTTGAACTTCCTCAGAACTTTTGCCAGGGCAGATACCATGCTTGATGTGCATGTAGAATTTTAACACAGAGTGCTACCACAAAAGTTCTCTGACCATGATCCTAGGAAGGGATTGACATCATAACTTATGTCACATTTCCATGCAATCTGACACACAGTCTGTTTTGTTGGAATGCATGCTGCCAGCTAGGCAACCGAATGGTAAAACTCGAAACCTTATTTTGTCCTGTCCAGATTTCAATAGTGTGATTACAGCATGTTGCCACACAAGATACCCTCCATTCCTACTTTCTGCATTCCTTTCTGCTTTCTCCTTGGTGGTTGTGGTCTGTGTCTGTAGCTGCTGTTTGCACTTGGAACATGATGCACGTCTAACAAAAAATGCTACCCTGCTTGCCTTGATTGTACGTGGAAGCAATATTAGTAGTCCCAAAATAAGAAGGTATGTTATGCCTCAGGATTAGGTAGTGCAGAGAGGCAGAAAAGCAATAGTATACCACCATTTGCAGGCATGCCTTCTTCACCAGGTTCTTTGTGGTTCTGGACATCATTCCTGACCGTGGAGTATCTTGTCGACTTGCTCGTGGTAGACATCTTGGTTTTTCACCACTTGAGAAATGTTGATTGTTCCTTCATAACGCATTACAAGAGGTACTAGTGCCAGTAGCAGAGCAGGTTTCACTGTGCAGTCTGCTGTTTTTGTGGATCATGTGTTTGGATGCGGATGTGCCAGAGTCTAAATTTCTTCTACTACAAACTTTCAGCACATTACGAGAGCATTCAAGACGAGCTGGAACGTAGAAGAGAAGAATGCTTGCAGTTGAGAGCTGCGCTAGCAAACCAGAGTGAAGACACAAAATCCATGGTCTCATTAGATTCATACAGGGGTAACCTAGAGCTAGTCAATGAAGATGGCGAGCTGCTCATGGCCTTTGAAACACAGAAACAGTTGATAAGGTATGTGGTTATTCTTACTTTGCTGGTATCTTGGGCATATATGTGTTGTGGTAATAAAGGTTGTGAAACAGTGGGACATTTTCCACCACATTTAAGCGTAGTCAATAGTGCAGTGATAGACTCGCATTAAAGGGGACATTTGCTTCGTATGATGATTAATACTGTATACTCCACTTAAGCAGTAATGTAGCTAGTGCAATTATGAGATATGCCGAACAAAGTGTGGGTCCTTGGTTGGATCCTCGTAAACCAAATGCAGAAAAAATTTGCTTAACACAAACCACTTCATCAGCCACTTCGTGCCGTCCCCTCAGCACGTGCTCACTAATGTGCAGGTGTGTTGTGAACGTTGTACATAAAGGGGCAAAAATGCTATCTCTATTTATAGAGTGCTATGGCAGTTCTGGGGACGCTGCCAGTCATAAGGAGTCTCCAAAGCCGAAAGTCTCAGAGAAGATTTGGTTGTGTGGTGTACCTACACTTCATGCTGGTTCACAGCAGGGTGTTGGAGCAAATCGAAAACCCGAACCGAAAACCGACAAAAAAACGCTATTTTAGTGCGAACCAGAACCAAATCGAAACCGTATACGATTTTTTCGCTCAGGAGTGAAACCGAAAAATTTATTTAACGGTTTTCAGTCCAAGCAAAAAATTCGCTGGTTTGGAACGCTGGTTTGGACGAGTAGGCGAATGAAACTGTCGTCGCATGTTCTGAAGTCATGTCATAGATACTTTACGAGGGTTACGGTTGCGGTGCAATGTATGTCTGTATACTATGACCCTTGGGCTCCCTTTGTAACGTTTTATCGTTTGCGCACATGGACTTAGATGTACATGTGACCAGTTGTGACTCTCTACAAATGTGCCATAGTGTTTGTTTTAGTTTCATCTGCCCAAACACTCAACTAAACAGCGACATAAAGGGGGCTGCGAAACGGCTTCTCTATCGGTAATGTCGCGCAACGTGTCCCTTGATTGAGAGCAGCGAAGTTGAATACATTTACGTATCCGCCAGGCAGCCGCGTGCGAAGTGGCTCCTCTTTTGTGGACAGGACAATAATAAATAAAACGGAGCCGTCGAGCGCGTTTGTGAGCGAAGGTGTTCCTCGATTTGCGTCGTACTCGTGCGGTGGTGCTTGCTGGCTAGGAAGCAGCAACAGACATTTGGATGGGACACGATCGCACCAATCCAGCAAGAAAGTACTTTACGTATGACATCAAAACAAACGTCTGTATCATGCGCTTCAAGAAAGGAGCAAGTCTACTTGAACAGACAGTCACCTGCAGGAACCAGGAGCTACCAATTTCACAGCTGCCTATTAATATTAAATACCATGTATGCGGAATAAACGGGTTTACATTTTGCAACATTGATTTTTTTTTTAATGGGAATGAATATGCCCACCAGAAGCGGAACCGGTATGAACCGTTATTTTGTTGCTCCGGAGCAGAACCGGTACCGGACCGTTTATGATAGAACCGGAACGAAAAACGTTTCGGTTCGACACCCTGGTTCACAACGATGCTCTAATACGATGTCAAAAGGAACAAGTCTGTCCCTTGCAACGAAAATAGAGATACTGTCGGAAATTACGGTTAGCTGTCTAAGGCAGACATTGCACGGAAGTTTGGCATCGCTATGAGCACATTCTTGAGTATCGTGAAAGACAGCCAAACAAGCTTAAAACATTGACTGATGGCGAAAAGGGGAATGTGCAGAGCAGTGCAAAAGGATATGAAGGACATCCTCTTAGCATGGATTCAACAAGCATGCAGTTCCAATTTGCCTCCAAACGATGTGGCATTATGCACTAAGACTGAGCAGACAGCATTGTGTTTGAACATAGTTTTTGTGCAGCGATGGCTGACTCTGCATTTTCCAAAAGCAATATGGACTGGTCTTTCTATCTGGTCTGGTGCAAAATAAATGTACACGCACATGCATGGCACCTTCTGTTGAAGTTTTCTTTTCAATAATCTGTTGTAAGTTCAGTGCTGTCTCATCTACTTCTCCCTCACGTGCAAGTGTCCTTCTGGGGCTCTAGTTAAGTAGCTTTGGCATATTTGCGCTTGTAAACTAACCCATGCTTTGTATTACTGCAACAAATGTGACGGGCAAATGATTTTTCAAATTTAGGCAGCTGGAATCTGAGTTATATACTGAAAAGACAAGGATGCAGTCCATAGAAAATGACTATCGGGAAGAAATGCGCAAGCTGAAAGAAGACAATGATAGGCAACAGAAGTTATTGAGCCAGGTTTGTCCTATGTGCATTACTGGATTTTGTGAAAATTTCAGTGCTGCTTTACAACTATTTTGTGTTTGTTTTTTTTAGAACTTGAAAAAGACTCCCCAGGCACAGAGTGATGCAATTTTACAGCATGAAATCAACCGTTTAACTGCAGAAAATGTGGTAGGTAGCCATAATTTACATGTTTAAAACTATGCAATGCTTTAGGTCAGAGCGAGAATCACTGCTTTCTAGGATCTGAGAGAAAAGATCGACAGCCTTGGAGAGCAGCTCAAGAAATCAAAGCGTCAAATCAAGATTTATGCAAAGAAATTGAAGGACCATGGCAGTGAGCACAAGTTTTGTATTTCACGTGTCATTGTTTATAGTAATGTTGAAGTGGTATCCCAGAGACAGTAAATTGCTGAGGAGGCAACCTTGTGAGATAATACACGTGTGGTGGGAAAAGTTTGTCCAATGTTTCATACAATTGCCCGGCCTATTCTGTCTACAGTTCTTGACCAACCGGGTGATGCTAAAGCTGAGGCTGCTGAAGAGCATGGCAAGAACATGCCAGAAATCAAACACAAGGACACTGAGCACTTGGGAATGTTTGAGTATAAGAAAGAAGAGGTTCCCTTGATAGTCAAGAGCCTTATAACAGGTAAATACCAACCTATTTGTATGTGTGTATATCAACGAGCTTCAAGGCTTATGTCAAGGACTTGGGTTCTTGTTTGAAAGAGTAGATGCGCTCTAAAGATTTGCCTTGCTAGCTGGGTTGATGGAGGAAATGTGAATGTGTCATCTCTCTCTCCGTGCTAACTCCTGGAGCCAGTTGAGCATATGTTGATAGTTTTGCTACCATTTTCAGATTTGAAGCCGAAAGTTGCCATCACACTCCTTCCTGGGTTGCCTGCCTATATCTTGTTTATGTGTATAAGACACACAGATTATGTCAATGATGCAGAAAAAGTCCAGACACTGCTGAATGACACTGTATTTGGAATCAGAAAAGTTGTAAAAGTAAGCATTTTCACTTGCACGATATTGTTATTGTGATAGCATATCTTGGGCTCTATTAGGGGCGGATCCAGACAGACCAGTGTTTTTTTTTTTTTTTTGGGGGGGGGGGCAGTTTCACTGTTTTTCTGACACTGATTTCATGTGTCAACAATGGATATTATTATTATTATTGCAGAGACGTCATGAAGATATTGATTATACAGTGTTGTGGCTTGCAAACACATGCAGGTTTATGCATAACTTGAAACAGTACAGTGGGGAAAAGGTGAGTACTGCATGATATATTATAAAGCGAATAAAGTGCCTGGATAATGGAGTATCCGAATAAATAAAAGGCTCGTCTCCTCTAGAGGAGATGAGCCACCAGGTGTCAACACAGCGCGTATTTATTTCGGAGAGCATAAGGAACCGTCCAGTCACCCGTGTAAAATTACTGCAGACATTCAGCTCCTGTAAGCTCCCACCTAGACCATTGACTTAAACGAGAAACCTTATTCTTCTGAAATACAGATGAGAAGCTTCCTTCTGCTCACAAAATGCCAATGCCATTCTCGGTGCACTTTGTGTATCCTCCAGAGTAAAAAAAAAAATTGTTCCCTGCTCCTAGACATCTACGGTTTCTTGCATGAGCTTTCTTCTTCTTGCATATTGCAGCTTTGCTTGCTATGCTAGTGGACCGTTTTCACATTTGCGTCTGGTCATAGCAGCTTTCCAGCAAATCACTCTCGGCGTGCGCCATGACAAACAAGTGGGTATGCGTGGGTACCTTAGATGATCAAAGCCGGCCTTGGAGTGCAGCAGACGAGCTCATGCGGTGTTCCCACCCCCCATCTCTGCCATCCAGCTCTATCTGTTGTATTTGGAGGTAACTGTCCAGCTCCTTCAAGGCCATCAGGGCTGCTGCGTATGTGCAAAAGCAGGTGTGGAAAAGGGTCCATTTCTGTTCTTCAGCGTGGATGGGAGAGAACATCTTCGAAAGCTACAGAATCACCTTTCCTAATGGTGTCAAATAAGTCAACATGGCTACATTAGTACAATGGGAAAGGGAGAAATTCCTCATGGTTGTTGTTGGCTAAGATGTTGCACCATTAAACAACAAACCACATGGTTGTTGCCCTCGCTTGACACCGCAGAAACAGACACCGGCCAGAGACGGTCTCACACTCTGCCTCTGATGTATGGAAGGGCTCAGAGTAGAGCTGTACGAATAGCAAAATTTCTATTGCAAATAGTTTATGAATAATTCACTTTCACTGAATAATTTCTTCAGACGGTGAATCAAATTCGAATAATCAGAAAAGGCCCAATTTGAATAATTTCGAATATGTACCTCATGGTGAGATATTTTATGGTGTTGTGCTCATTCAATCATGCTCTGCTCCAAACTTGTGGGCCTTTTCATCCAGCATAACGTATCGTGAGAGGAGGGTCCCTCACTGTTGTGTATTGTAGACGGCATTAGTGGGATGAACTGCATTGAGAGTTAGTCAACATGTTCCATGCAGCCTGCTTTGTGTGCATCTTCTCATTTCTATGTTTACATTGTGAATTTCCTGTGCTCTTTTTAGAAACTGCACATATTTCCATCTGTCACTGAACATATCTCTGACAGTTGGGAGTACATTTACTGGAACATGCAGTGCCCAGAGTACAGTGTTGACCATGAGATCACAGAAGTTGTAGACTTCAGTGACAAAGTATTGTAAGCAGTGTAAAGGGGTGCTCCACCCAGCACTCGAGTGTAGTGACATGAAGCCGACTTGCAGAATGGAGCCATACACCAAAAGAACAAGGGCGGTGACGTGAAGTGGGCGTGAGATTTGTGGATTCGCAGGACCTTGCTTGGATTCAGATTTGGATTCGGATTCGGAAAATTCTGGATCCGTCCCGTCTCTAGTCTCTGGGAATGACATGACTCCCTATGTGATGCATCACAGCGAGAGACCCTCCAACATGGACCTTCCAAGTCGGGGGGTCCTGATTTGCTGCTCCCACCCAATTCCAGTGTGCTTTTCTAATTCAGTTCAAAATCAGATCTCCTCAATTCCAGGCACTTTTATAAAGTTCATGTCGCTTACTTTTATAAAGTATCGCCTCTCGCGATGAAACTTCCCATTCATCATCTTCTGATGCAAATATAGTATGTGCATACTGTAGCATGGCTGTATTATGCATGAATGCATAGCAAGATATGCAATTAGATATTTCTGAATTTCAATGGATTCTTTGTTTTGGAGCCTAATTTTTCTCTGGCATACTGGCAATAGCCTCTCTGAGCATGCAGCTTATACATCAATTTTTGCTGTATTTCGCCGTTTCTTAACCTAACCTAACCTGCAGTCTTTGCTGCGGAAAATTCTACTGGTACCAACTCCCCCGCTTCATCACTGTTGTTCAATGTTTGCAACATGTCCAAAACTCTCGTCCTGTGACTTATCCGCGGTCAGCTAAGCCCGGTGCAGCTAACGCGTGAAATTACGCTACACGTAAGGCCATTTTCTTCAGTCATGATTTCCATTCCCTTTTCTCCTAGCAATTCCAAGTGGAAAACACTCCCAAGCAGAACGAGCAGTGCTTACGTAACTTTGACCTGTCCCAGTATCGACAAGTGATGAGCGACATAGCAGTCTGGATCTACCAGGCAGTCATCAAATGCATGGAAGAGAAAGTGCAGCCCCTCATAGGTAAAACACGTGTCAATGCCAGGGCTTTACTGCCTTTCGAATAATCTCCCTTTCCTGTTGGGGGGGATTGAACTGTGACATTTTTGCATTGTGATCACGTACTGTTTCTCCATTTTGCAGTTCCTGCTGTATTAGAACATGAAGCAATTGCAGGAATATCTGGTAACAAACCTTCTGGTATGAGAAGCAGAGCGTCAAGCACCGCCAGGGAACTGGATTCACCAGTTGACCCGCAGAGGGCCTTGGATGTTTTGGTCAAAGAGGTTGGTGAAAGATCCTAGCATGCAGGTGGCCCAAATAGCTTTAAAGTGCCACCACAGACTAAATTTCTTATCTTCAGAATCTTGCTGGATTTGTCCCCTCAGTCTATGTCTCTCACTGTAATGTACAAAAATGTTGTTTCTCTAGATGACATGAACGTATCATAAAATTAATCTCTAGTTTTGAGAAGTTTGGTATCATGGTGTCCAATCTACCAACGTGTCTGGCAACATTGCTCCTCGAATGTCTATTTTAGTCTCCTCACCACAGCTGTAGGCTGTCTCTGGACGAAAAGTAGACACGTGCTATTGCTGTTGCTAGGAGACACATTGGAGAAGCTCCCATTCACGTCACCTACTCTTAGAAAATCCAAAACTCTGTAGGGTTCGGTGCTCTTGCAAAAATTCATAACATTTACTGATGACATTTATATTTTGCATACTGTCTTTCATCAAGGTTGACTTATAATACGATGCAGTGCCACTTTAACTGGAATCTTACTTCAGCTTAATTGGACATGCTTTTATTTTAGCTAAACAACTTCTACAAAGTCCTGCTGGCACATGGTGTTGACCCTGAGCTCATCACTCAAGTCTTCAAACAGGTCTTTATTGACTTGCTTCCAGATTGTGTTCCCACAGAATCATAAATATTAAAGTGCATAAACAATGGTTTCTGGTCTTTTCTGTATCCAGTTATTCTACTTCGTATGTGCTGGTGCACTCAACAACCTGTTACTCCGAAAAGACATGTGCCACTGGTCTAAGGGGATGCAAATGAGGTAATGTGTTCAGCTTATCATCATATGCAGATTTGTGGAGTTTTTTTGTTTTGTTTTTCTTAACAGGTACAACTTGAGCCACTTGGAGCAATGGTGTAGAGACCAGAAAATGTCCCAGTCCGATGTGCTAGACACATTGCAGCCCATTATACAAGCATCTCAGCTTCTTCAGGCACGCAAGACAGATGACGACGTAAACAGTGTCTGTGACATGTGTGACAAGCTCACCACTGCCCAGGCAAGTTTGATCTTTTTTTTTTCCTCTGGTAAAATTTTAAGCTCAGCTTTAGGGTATGTAGGTATCTCGCTCTGAACGCCATGTACAATGTAGCTGGTTGTACACTGGATTTGGTGGACTTCATGAGTATCTTTGAGGACAGTTTTCCATCTAGCCAAACCACAAATCCAAAACTGAATTTTATACCCTACACCACTGTACATAAAGAAGCTGTGCAGCTGTGATATGTTGTGCAACAAATAACACGGGCTTTCGGAATAGAACGGTGAACGCAGCCGTCCAGTTGTGCGTGAGATAGAGCAGCCTCTCATCTGCCAACACTCTAGAAGCCCTCTCATCCTTAAAAGAGCGTGTAAAGTGAACATGGGGAGTCAACGCCACTACGTGAGGCTCGCAGTTCCTGCTGCTCCCCATGCAGGCCTGGTGAGACACATGTCTGCTCATGTCCTGCAACGATAATACAACTGCAAAAACGAAAATACTGTTCATGATGATTCCTGTTTTTCCACTTGATGAATTAGTTTTAAATCATGCTCAAGACTTACATTCCAATTAAGTCTTCATATTATGTAAATGTCAAATGAAACAATGCAAGTCAAAGCTCACTATGTTACAAAGTGTGTGTTTGGTTTCACTGTTTTCCGCCACTCGCAGATCATCAAGATCTTGAACCTGTACACACCAGCAGACGACTATGAAGAAAGGGTCCCTGTGTCCTTCATCCGGAAAGTCCAGGCAAAGCTCAAGGAACGTAACCAGGAAACCTTACCAGTGTCTGACAACACACTCCTCATGGACACAAAGTTCTCTTTCCCAATTCGTTTTCCTTTCAACCCATCAAAAATACAGCTTGAAGACATAAACATTCCAGATATTCTGAACCTTGCAATGTTGAGGAAGATATAGATTTTTTTCTTCCCCCATATCATTGTTTTTAATTTATTTTGTGGACTGTATGTTGCACCACCACCATGGCTGAAATGAACTTTGCTATGGCCTCTGACATGTTTTCCAGTACCTAGTGTGGAGGGCATCTGGTGACTGTGCTGCAGTGTGTGTGTGCAGCCTTTAGTTAGTTTTGTGAACATGTTCTAGCCTTCTGAAAGGAAATTATGGGAGCACAGTGCTTTGAGAGGTGGCAATAGCTTTGTCTGTGATTTAAGGTGTCTGTCAATATATGTATGTGATATGTTTGTAAAGAAATATTTTGGTACATTTTTGTTTTTATATAGTTAAATTTTTCTTTTCTTTTTTGCAAAGCTCTGACCTCATATTTATTTTTGTGACATTCCACTTTGAATTATATTTACACTTTTTTGTGGTCCACTCAGTGTTTTGTTCGTGCAAGCAGCACTGTGGCTAAATCGTTAACATGCACAGATTTTTTCAAGATTTGCACAAAACTTGTATGCCAGTTTGCTATTTTATGCACAAATGACAGTGACTGCAAAATGCAGTGTGGCTGTTTCTAATAGATGAAATAAAGGTCAACAATGTTTTCCTTAAAATTGGTTCTCTACTCACAAAGCAACATTTTCTGCAACCCATTCCCAGAATGTTTTACTGGTTTTATGTTTATTTTATTCTCAGTTTTGTGATCCCTGACGTTGTCGAATGATGACCAGTTGCCATAAACATTGCCTTACACCACATAATGTTCTCACTTCTAGATGTCTATTTTTTCTATCATTTGTCCATTGCTTGCCTCATTGTTATTTTTCACTTTTTATTGAGTTATTAAACTCTCTCAAACTCAGCTTTGTGGTTTGGTAAGAGATCTGGCTATTCAAGTGGCTGAGGCGATTGTTTCAGAGTGGTCCGTGCAAATGGATTGCACAGATAGCATAATCTGTGTGTTGACATAAAATAAAAGCTTTCAACATCTGCACTGTTATTGCCACAATAATCAAACTATTTCTTTCAAATATATTGCTATTCCTAATAGTTTAGGTGAGCTAGCTATGCACACTGGCACAAGATGATCCTTTTTGTTTCTTTGTGCAGCTATAGGAGTTGTGTCATTTATATACTGATGTCTATGTAGGAAATATATACACTTGCATCTATGTATAAACATAGACTCAGTGAAATGCAATGAATAGAGAAAGAGCCACAACCTGAAACTTCCTATCCATGTTGTATAATGTGGAAGGCTGCATTTTGAGTTTGAGGTATTTATTATATATATGTACCACTATCTATTTTGTGATGACTGTACATATGCCGAAAGAGAAAGCTTTGTGACGAATTGTTAGCACAAATGATTGGCTGTAGTGGCAAGCATAATGCACTATAGTGTTGTATGTTGCCGGAAGGTTGTATGACAGAGTGCTTGCACAAGCAAGAAAAGTGCACTGAATTACCTTCAAGTGTCTTTCTTAACAAAATAGGTCTTCTAGGTCTATTTGTAAGGGACCTTCTAAGGGAAATGAATATTTTTTTGTGAACGCAACTTCTATCTGGTTTGTTTTTCCAAGGTAACAGAATAGTGTGTTGGTAGACCGTTGAAAACGTCACTGTGAAGATACTGTACCTACCAGAACCAATGACAGCCTGCACGACTCAGTCTTATCTGTTGACTGGGTGCATTAGACATGGTGCTTCAGAAGCCACATTATCGATGGTCTACTAACATTAGTTAATACCCAAGCAAAACTTGTAACTTAAACATAGCACGAAAGTACACAAATTGGTGTTTTCTTTATGCACTGACACCAATTCAAAGAGCACAAGGAAATTATAGATATGCAAGGTCTGTGCTCCGTATAGGGTCCTTACTGCTTGTTCAGTCTTCAAAATTAAATATACATACTCGGCAAAATGCATGAAAACTGTTGTGAGCAAGCTTTCATAATAAACTAGAAGAACGCCTCCCTTGTTTGTTTACTATAGTTGTGTGCATGCGGACTTGGAGTGTGATGGAGACACTGCCCATAATGCGTGTGCCTTGCAAGTGCTCTGGTTTGGTAGGCACAGCCAGTGCAAGGGAGGGGGGAAGTGGAAGGACTGTAAGAGAGAGCCTCCACCTTTCTGGTCCAATTATGTTGCGTGTTTTTGTTTTTACTGCGATGTGACAGGACCAATGGGAAGAATTGAAAAAAAGTATCACAATATTGAATGAAGCCAGACAGGGGGAAATATTGTGCCGAAAATTTGAATGTGTCCTGAATAATATGTCCTTCAGAGGCCCGAAGCTCAATAATATAGTATAATGAGCTGCCACATTACATGTGAATATTATTAACAGTCAGACCTTGGAGTTAGCAATTGCCTGTGGTCCCTGTAGCGCATCGTCTTCATCCTCTGCATTCTCATCGGTATCGTCCGCTCGACAACCGCCAGAGCGAGAGCGCGGGAATTAAACATTTCTCATCCCGATCTTCCTTGGAATCAGTTGTCTCTTCTTTGTGGTCCTGACACCACAGTCCCATACCCCCATTTCTGGTAGCAGGTTGAATTTGGGAGAAGACATCACAATATATCAGTGAATTGAGTCAGCCAGAGAGACAGAAAGCTATCACCATTACGAAGTTGTTCAATGCTGACGTGAGGAACTGATAATCACAACCGTCTCACTTCTCTGGTTGCTTCTGCCTTCAGAGTTCCATACACATTTCTTTCTGCTTTATCTTTCTAAAACACACCAGTTCACCGTTCTGAAAAACACGCATTTCTTTTTCGTATTTTTGTAATGTGAAATCTCCTATCACATTGCTGGTACCGCTATAATCTGGGGGGCTTTCTGGTAAAGGATTTGCTCTGTTGGCATTATGTGTTGAAGTACAGACAAAAACGCGGAAGAAAACTATAGATATACAGCCACCCATAACTATACCCGTTTCTTTTCCCTTGGTCGGTTTATGTCATTACAATTAGGGGCCTTGCATTTTTTGCAAATCGGGATTAAAAGGGCATTTTATTTATGGGAGCCGTAAGACCGGGCGATATCAGGTGGGGAAAAAGTTTCTCGCATTTCGGACGAACGCAAGATGCGGAAAAGCCGTGCTGCGTTAAACAAGAGAGAACTGAAATCATCTTTCATCGTACTTGCTACGTTAGTTTTCCTTTTTCGTTATTTTTTCCTTCAGATTTTATTCCAAACGACAATGATGCAAATTGCATGCCACAAACGGGTTTTAGCGAATTTTGCCCCAAACCCTAATTATGCATTTGAAGAGGCACGAAAAATATTCCATTCAAATTACGTGTCATATATATACTGACGCCTTCCGCGCGTACGATATGCTGTGAACACGGTTGCAATAATTCGGGGTAAGAGTCAGTCATGAATTCCCTTTGTAATATGCCTGTGCCTCGCCTGCACTATAGCAGCACTGGTCTGTAGCCTCTGCGGCCAGCGAGGCCGAGCTCAGACGGGGACAAGGTTACAGAACTTTGACTTACATTGTCAGCAGCACGTACACAAATACTCGGGTTATTGAGTGTGCTACTGACAAGGTTAGCCAACCGTAGGTCTCCAACCTTGTCCCAGCCTTTGCGTGGTCTTTCCAGACTACCGTAGTAGATAAATGCAGTTACTAGTTGAACGACGAACGTCGAACGCCGAAAATCTGGAGTGTGTAGTCTTCTCCATTTCTTCTTTCCACTCTCTAAACTCTGTTCAAATATTTCTGAGTGTTACTGTTATGCTGGGCTGGGAGTATAAAGCAGTGACTTTCCCAGAAATTTGCTGCTGTGGGGTGCCGAGCTTTCAGGGGGGAAGGGGGGGGGGGGGGTAGGCTTGGTGAAGGTCCCACGTAAGGAATTTTTCTTAGGCATGGAAAGAATTGTGGCACAATGGTGACATCTCTGCACAACTTTCCCGTTTTGTATGTACATGTTATTACATTAGTTCACAGTAAATTAGAATACAGAGTCATTATGAACGGCATTTCCACATTAAGATGCATAATCACACGACTGACAAAGAAAAAAGACTAGCACCTTGTCTCACGAAGCTCAGTGAATACCTAGCACACAGATTGGACAAATGCTTGGTACGATCATTTGTATGACTGTGGTCCTACAGCCCAAGTTTGACAGTACAGGATGTAATTTGCAGCGCTGGACTCTCTACCAGAACGTGTTGGTGGCCGAGCTGGGTGGGGTCACGTGTGAAATTTCAGGAGGGGTGTTGCAAAAATGCAAGGAGGGTGTAAGGAAATCCCTGGTATGAAGCAAGTTGTTGAACTACTTAAGGCAGTGTCTTGACTGAAATAAGCTTTGAGATATGCTAGCTTTTCACAACAAGCTGCATGTCATCTAGTAACCATGACACTGACTGTAAAAAAAAATGCCTGAGTTTTCTTCTTTTTTGTTGTACTAAAATGCCTGAGATTTCTTCTTTACTTTTGTCCATTGCAAGGAGCCCTCCAGATGTTTATCATCATCTTGTCATTTTTAAAGTGGGGGACATTGCCTCAGTAGCTGAAATAATCCATCGTTACAGCACCCGCTTCTGCCTCTTGATACTTACTTTCCATCGATGGAAACTCCCGCATTTCATATTTTGCAGGGAAGCCGTGAGTAGTTTCATGGTGTGCCACCAAGTCTTCAAGATGTCGATGGTTGGTGAAGCAGTGACAGCAGGCGAAGTTACCCTTGTCGTTAAACTTTACTCCGTGAACGTTTAAGACGTGACGATTGAGGTTGAAGGTAGTGCTGCTACGGCGATCGCAATAAGGGCAGTCAGTCGTCTTCCCAATTTTGCAGGAGAAGAAACATGAACCCGAAGTTCGCGCGCTTTTGGAGAGTCGCAAGAAGCGAAGCGAACCGCGCGCGGGTGTAGACGGGGGGCGAGAGAGCGCTGGTGGGTGGGTGGAGCCACAGCGCTGCCCACGGGGCCCACGGAGGTGCATGCGTAGAAGCGCGGAGCCAAGTCTCTCTCGAGATGCAGGTCACGTTATAAGAGTAATCTCCAAAGAGGAGGAGTTGGGAGGAGAAAGTCAGAGAGAGGCATACGTCACTTCTTTTTCTGACCCTCTCCGACGACGTCCCTTTCCGGTTCAGAGGGTTCAGAGCACCAGCGGGACCGGCCGGCGGCGCGCCTCAACTTGTTCTGTTTTGTCGGCTGCTCTGAATCACATGCAAGAATTTCACCATGAGTCAGATGGGACAATCGGATAATGAGAGCTTTTCTGGCATTCTCCACCCGTGGGAGCTCGGCTATGAGCTGCCGCTGCTGACCGCCGATGATACACTTGGGCTCCAGTGGTTCGACAAGCACGAAAACATGCCTCACCTTTGCTCAACAACTGTCAAGCAAGAAGACGTCGAACCTCATTCGACGAATGTTCAGGTACCAAACACAAACTGCGCAAACCACAGTGCTGAAGACTGGCCAGGTGACGTTGGATTCCAAGTTAAGTTCAAAGATTATGCATCAACAAACAACGTTTGGACGTACTCGGAAGACAGGCGCAAGCTATACACCGTGATGGGCAACGCGGTTCCAGCTCATTTCGTCACTGACCAAGCTCAGCCTCCAGGTACGACTGTTTGCATTGTCGCCGTGTTTCGAGATCCAGATCTGAGGCTCAAAAATATTCGCCGGTGTCCCGTACACGCTGCCGAATCGGACGGAAAGAATGATTCTCGTGATCACTGGATACTCTGCGATCACCCAGCCACCGTGTACTCCGAAGATGAAGCAAACGGGCAGCGTAACTTTCTCACAGTTCCTTACGAGGCTCCGGATCGTGACAGTAACGATCTGTTCACGTACAGGTTGCGTTTCATGTGTCGCAACAGCTGTGCAGGTAGCATCAACCGACAGGCTACTGCTGTGCTTTTTATTCTACGATCTCCGGAAGGTCGAGACATTGCACGTCGTGTCGTGGAAGTGAAGGCTTGTGCTTGTCCGTGCCGCGATCGGAAGCACGATGAAATGCAGCGGAAGCGTGCACCGTCCGACAACGAACATGGTAAAAAGAAGATTTACACGATCGATGTTTGTGACAAGGAGAGGTACGAATTCCTGCGTAAAGTTAAGGACGCCTTGGAGCTGTTCGAAGCAGAGAAGGCGAGGAAGAAAAAGAAGACTGCAACCCACACCGCCCGCGAACGTACCAAGAAGTAGAGCTTTCATTCTCTGCCTCAAATGCAATCAATAAACCCCAACAATACTATGCATCCCTTCCATTTATGATGTGTTATTCACGCACACTGGTTGCACTCACTATTTACTGTTTTTCGGGGTACGTTGCCTTTCATAGTTCGTAATCCCTCAGTGTCTTTTGTTGTCCAAGTTTGGTGGGTGACTGGAACTCAGCAGAAGCCGAGCGAATGGACAGAAGCGGTTTTGGTGGGCCGGTTGGCGGGCTTTCTTGTTCTTTTATACGTCGCCGTTCATAACGTTCACTTTGTCCTTTATTAGAAGGTTTTACAAAATGACATATGTTACAGGCATAGTACGGAAACAGCCGTTGTATAGAATGCCAAAAGTCTATGGACAAATTATGAAATACAAATGTTTCAAAGATTACAGAGGCATTCCATTGAATGCCATTGCTCCAGGCGGGCAAGGAAAAATAATTCTTCCATAACTTAAAAAGGGGGTGCTCAGATAGAAAAGTTGGGGGGGGGGGGGTTCTGGGTCAGGATAAATCACTGCCTAACGGCTGGGGCATGATGACTCCGGATATGTTCTGCCCAGACCCCCTCCTCACATCTCCTGCGGTGCTGGCAACCGTCCGGCTTGGGTCGGGCGGGCCCCGGGGCTCCATCCCTGGCTGCACCCCTCTCGAAGGCCCCCCAAACTCAGAACCCTGCGCAACCGAGATGGAAGCAGCCGTCTGGTGAAAGGTAGAGAGAAGCGTTGTAATATTAGGTTCCGTAATCGCAAAGGGTTTATTCACATGACGTCATCCGTCCGCCACTGTCGCAAGCAAGCAGATGAGCTGCCATCGGCCGCCATACTGTAGGTCCCATCCAAGTCATACCCATATCGCAGTCACCGTATATTTGGCGTTTCAAAATTATTGTGCTGCGTGATTTGTAGCATATCCAAGTAATTTTTATGTTTGCTTTTTATGCTTTATCCAAAAAGCGTATGGCAGCGTACGAATGCGGGAACATAACTTCGAGGGGCCTACCAGTATGGCGGCGAGGTGACGTCACCAGAAAAATATACTTCTGGTACTTCCATCATACCGTCATTTTCAACCAGACGAATATTTCGGGGTAGGGGTGGTTCTATGGGGACTTTACATGGGCGAGAGGGATTCCTTTTCGCTGCCTCCACCAAATGCACTACCCAAAGTACGATTTCGGGGGATTTGTTTGAACCCCCCCCCCCCTTTAGACACGGGTAATGGACCAATAGACAAAAACGCACCAACGAAATACACATCAGTCCACACTGCTATGCAGAGTCTTGGCATTTGTACTTCCTAGCCGTATGCACATGAGCGCAAACAACAGCATCACAAGACGCAGAATATACCTTACATGACAGAAACACAGAAACCAAAATAAATCACGTGTTTCCCGCGACACTTATGCACGGTCGGTCACCATCGGTTGGTCCATCTCATATGGTGGTTCACATTATAGGTATGCTTCCCACACTTACGTCGTTTGTCAGAAGTGACAATGTGTGTAAAAAAAGAAAAACCGCACACACAAAACAAATTCGTTAATGATCATTTTGTATCGAGATATCATAGGTGCAGGCAGATGCGGAGAGTTTTCATTTTCCCGGGGGGGGGGGGGGGGGGGGGGCAAGGGCGCACCGCGAAGTAAGTACTCTGGCCGGGGAGGGGTATGTTTATTACGAAAAAAAAGTAAGGAAAGGTAAGCCAGATGGATGTCGGCTTGTTATTAAAAAAAGTGAAAGGGGGAAGACAAAAAAAGCAAAGAAAAGAAGAACGCAAAAGAAAACAAAAAGAAGGAAAGATAAAGAAAAGAAAACTGAAGAACACAAAACTAAAGCTGAACAATCACACACTCTGGCGGGATCCTATGATGTATGCAGAACTGGTATAGAAATAAGAGGAAGAAAGAAAAAAAAAAAAAGAAAGAAAGAGAAACAGAAAAAAAAAAAAAAAGAGAGAACGGCATTACGCCTTTGAAAACTGAGGGCAAAAGGAACAAAATGCATTGAATCCTTGGTGTTTGACCCGAAATGCGCGCAATATATGAATATGGCCAATGAAATGGAGCAGCGGGAGTTGAACCCGCTCCCAACGGATATGCGTTCCGAAGATCCTACCGTTACACCTCACTGGCAGCTGCTGGTACCTTTTCGACTGCTTCGTTTCATTGATCTGATTGCTAGATGCAAGATGCAATTGCAAGATGCATTTTTGGGGTTGGTGCCTCTTCGCTCTTTTGACCCGGGCGCGCCGAGCCCCAAAGGTTGGTGTCAGTCTCTTAGCGGGACTTCCCGGGGGAGGCGGCGCTCCCCCCTAGTTCATGTTCCGGGGGGGCAAGCCCCCCCCCCCCCCCCCACACACCAGAAAGCCTGTTACGAACATCTTGCAACCCCCACAGGATACCTGCCCGGAAGCAGCAGATATGGACGTTACCCCCCCCCCCCCCCCCCCCCCTCCCTCCAACGAGAGGAAAAGTCCGGGAAGATCCCTGCTTATAGTTAACTTCGCTTCAAGCAGTACCTCGGAGCGAAGCAGCAAAAGATCACCGTCGTCATTTGCGGATGAAACTTGTATGTCTCTATGCATTTTCCCTGTGAGTCCAGCGAGCTTTTGCAACGCATTTCGTCCTCAGGACACCCGGATGCTTGGAAACATTTGCGAATCATCGACTCAAGAGGCAACCTCGATGACTCGAATCATCTCGAATTGAATTTCCCGCGTGGCTACGGCTACGGCAAATCATCTCAGCACTGAGCAGTGGCACTTTTACATGGTTGCCAGTTGCCAGGGTAGAACGCTACCTCGTTAAGTTACGGCAAATGAGGAGAAGTGCTGAACTCGCCGAACTGCACTTTCCAAATATTATACGTAAAGACACAGGAATGTATAATGTAGGTATGACATTCTTGTGAGTGGAGTGAGCCACTTGAGCAGTTTAGCTATAGTGCTGGTAATTTCATCTGACATTTAAACTAATTCGGCGTTTTCTTTTCCAGTTCTGTTCAGTTTTCATGCAGAGAAACAAAAGATAGTTTCTTTCTGCATTTTTACCGCGAAACGGATTAAAATAAACATTGCGAGAAAGCGCACTGACGCACTCCCGTATATGCGGCCACATAGCCCTCGGAGGCATCAAATGGTGAATAATCCACGCCATGTTTGTTTTTAGAATTCGGCGTTTCCTGGGTTTGTATTCTAAAATTATGTACTGCATTTGCGCTTCACATCATGTAGCATGCTATAGCCTACAGCTCTGTTGTACACATGGCTTCTTTTATTTTTTATTTTTTCATTTTTGCTGGTACGCAAATGTTATCTGTTGCAAAGCGCGCATCTGATGCCTCTGATGCGGTTGCATCTTGGGCATTTTGTATGTGTGTGGTCTAATTACACTAAACTTCTGAGTTGTAATCATCACATAGCATGGGGAAACATCGGAGTCAATTCTCTGTTTGACACAAAGGCGCACGTGATTGCACTAAAACAAATACACTATGTGTTAGAAGGCTTATTTTGATAGGTGAAATGCATGCCTGTTCTATGACGGAAATGATGAAACTCGCGTTTATCTGAACATCGCGGTCCCTATCCAAAATGTATCCTGAGTGCATGAGTAGAAGTAAACGTGTGATTTTGCGCAATTCTGGTACCATGAAAGTGTTTGATTGATCAGTCATCAATGATTGTTATTTGCCCCTCAGTTTGACGCTACGGTGACCTGCGAGAAATCATGTCAAATCATCAAGTTGTAAAACTAAATAGCGGCACTGAATAAGTAATCATGGACTGAAACACGAATAAAGCAACTTCTATAACTTCGTACATTTTGTTCCTGCTGTGCAAAGTATGTACAAACCCAACATCCACTCACGCATGCTGCATAATGTTCTCGGTTATTATTATTATTATTTTTTTTTTTTGGGGGGGGGGGCTGTTTTCTTTTTGTACTTTGTGAATGAATACCATTCAAGGCCATGTGGCAGACCACTCCTTCCCTCAAACTATTGGAATCCACCTTGCGGAGCCCCTGTGTATGACCTACAGTGTAGATAAGGTTTGTTTTCCGTTTATTCACACGAGCGACATTTCCCCAGAAGCGGAAGATGTGAAAAGCGTCATAGCTTTCTGCTGTCACGTGAGCGCGAGCGCTCAACGTCGTGTCTTCACGTACACTGTTAACCGTGGAGAATATCCTGCTACACAGCCACAAGATATTTCGTAGCAGACGACAGGAAAACACAATGACGGTGTCGTCTGCTAAGTATCGTCTGCTAAATGCGCAGTACGCCACTCCCAATATTCCGCACCGTGTGAATGCTCACATAACACGGGACGAAACTTCGTCTCTGTAAGCAGTGCTTTTGCTTTTTCTTCCTGTAGAATATTCTCTGAGGATGTCGCTCGTGTGAATACACGGTTTCTTCCCTAGTTAGGCATGACAATGTACGATAATATTTAAGGCATGGTGGGTACAGTGTCTCCCCACCACAAAGATGACAGCAAAATTGACCAGTCAACTTTGTAGCACTTTGTAGCATGTGCCAGCTCTGGTTTGACAAATGAGGAAAAGAAATGTTCTGCATAATGTTTCTTTTTCTTTTTAATACAGATTTTTCCTGAGCAACAATGACAGATGTCACATCATCGAAGCGTCCTCGACGCAAACAAGCTGTGCCTCTTAAGTACGAATTTAGTGATGACTCTGACAATACAGATAAAAATACAGATAAATCACTTTCATTTGAACGTCCTCCCAAGAGAACCATTTCTCCATCAAAGCCTGAAAATGCCGAGAACAAAGCTACTCCAGCAGAAGGAAGAAAAAGGATACTCTTAAAATTCAAGATAAGAGATAATGGGAGCTCCTGCACTTACGTAGAACTTGCACCTCAGGAAGATAATGAGACAGAAATTGAAAGGCCTAAAAGGCATTCTGATGCTTCTCAAGCTTCTGCTGTAGCACAAAAAGTGCCAAAGCGAACGTTGACGCCTCCCACTTCCATGAAAAGATATCAGACATTCCCAAAGTCCTTCAGAGCCGAAGCTGCGAGGCATGCAGAAGCACACGGCATGGAAAGCGCTGCAAAGCATTTTGCCGTCTCTCTCAGCAAGATCAAATTGTGGATGAAGTCCCGTACTGCACAGACCATTCCTGCTAAGACTGAACATACAGTTCCACAACGCCTGTCAGATTCATTACGATTAAAAGCAGAACAGTCAAAGGATACATATGCGCCAGCATTCAAGCTGTTCACAATACGGCTTGCACAGGAGAAGGGCACAAAAGAAGCTTCATCGTTATTGTCATTAGACGAAGCGTCGGTGAGTGATTGGTTGAGCATGAAAGAAGAAATTACGAGGAAAGCGATAGATGATGGCTGTCCACAGTGGGAGACCGATGTCTTTGTTGGAATTCGAAGGGATCTGATGTCAGGACATGATGTCAGGGTCGAGGACCTTCTTGAGAGGGCATGTACTTTAAAGATGGATGAAACCACTGTTGGGATGGAGTGGATGTGGCGGTGGTGTGCGAAATTTAACGTACTTTTGAAGGATCCCACATCTCAAGGAGGGATGTTGCAGAAGGTAGTGCACTTCACAATACTCATGAATGAATTTTCAATGTTCTTGATTTTGCAGGAAGTCAGTAAAGTCACACAACTGCAGCTGCCAATAGAAATGACCAGTATGGTGCCTGAACATGATGTAAGAACTTTTATTTTATTCTTAGAATACAGGCAGATTCATGAGTTTTGAGCTGTGATGAAGTCAACAAAAGTTTTTTCGTGCATGGCACACAGATTCAACTTCCAGCTATACCCACTCACGAGAAAACTGTCTCGAAGAAGCACAATGTACCTCGCGTAAGCAGAGGATCTACGAAGATAGACTGCGATCTGTGGAAATGGTGCAAAGCTCTGGAAAAAAAAGGTACAGAAAGTGATGGAAAATAATATTCTCGCCCCTTGAGATTGCTCAGAGAAACCCTAGTTTTCTACTGCCCGCTTTTATTACTGTCACTTTGATAACGATTTTGTAAGATGAAAAGAAAGCACTGTACGCTCGCTTTTCACTACATGCTTGCTGCGGGACTTATCCTTGGATTTCAGCAGCAGGTAGGCAGTGCTGATGTCATCACCTGGTGACGCGTACCCGGCACCTCGTACCTCGACTTATTTATTGTTAGCAATGTCTAGTGAGTAGGCTTGCCAAAAACAACTGCCACTTTGGTGGTGCCCACAATTCCACAACTTTTATTCCCATGTATGTAAAAGGCACCTAAATGTAACATGTACATCGGGTAGAAAATACATGCACACATAATAAGATGTGATGCCCATCTATCCATCACGCTGTTTTCACACGTCGACATCGGAGAGAAGACTGAAAGGTGTCATTTGGGGGAGCTGAGGGAATCAAGGAACAAAAAAAGAAAAAGAAAATCAAATTTAAAAAATACTGTGCCATTTAGAAAATAGTACGTGTGGAGCAGTGGTACTACGAGGGGCGTTCAAGTCAAACCGGGACTTTTTATTTTTCGCAAAAGTAAAATGAACTTACAGGCGAGAAATTAGTTTTATTTTTCAACGTAATCTCCAGATGGGCACCAATGCACTTGTCCCAGCGTTTCACGAGGGCTCGGGTGCCAGCAGCGTAGAAATCCTTACCGACGCGTAGCAGCCATGATCGGACCGCATTCTTGACCTCGTCGTCGCAGCTGAACTGGCGGCCTCCAAGGAACGCCTTCAGTGGCCCGAAGAGATGGAATTCGCTAGGGGCGAGGTCTGGACTGTAAGGGGGATGTGGCAGCAACTCCCAGCCAAGTTCCTGTAAGGTGCGTGTGGTGAGATAAGCGGTATGCGGGCGTGCATTGTCCTGTAGGAGGAGGACTCCTTTGGTGATGAGGCGCGGCTTTCCGAAACTGGATGTGTTCATGAATGATAGTGTTCAACGTTCCCACAGAAAGGTCCGTCGTTCGAGCCAGTTCGAGACATGTTATCGGTCGGTCCTTGAGGATCAGGCGCTCCACAAGTTGGATGTTCTCAGGAACTCTGCCACTGGGCTCCGAGCCGCCCCGGCCGGGATCGTCCTGCACTGATGTACGGCCGTCTTGGAACCATTTGCACCACTCAAACCCTTTGCTGGGGCTAAGTGTATCATGGCCATACTGAGCCTGAAGTCTTCTGTGAATTTCAGATGACTTTACGCCTTCATTCACGAGAAACTTCATGACAATTCGATGTTCGATGTGTGCGCTCGCCTCATTGTTGCCCATCTTGTCTAGCACGTGTCTTCTGTTTTGCACAAACTTTGGACCACTACGTGGTGAACGCGGAGGCCTGTCGCGTGTGAAAATGATGAAAAAGACGTAGCGGGAGCCATTTGTACACTCAGGAGACAGAAAGTCCCGGTTTGACTTGAACGCCCCTCGTTCTTGCCAGTCAGGGATCACATGCCTGGGAGGATGCTGGTTAGACACTACCTAGGGTGAAATCTGTCAGTAGCCGTGTCTTGACGCACCGAATAACAGTGATGGCCACTAACTACTTCTACAGTAGTTTAAAGGGGCCGTAAACAGGACACCAACCATTTCTGAAATAATGATACCCCATGAAAGAACGCAGATCATAATACCCAAATATACATTTCGTTCGGCTCGTGCCAGCTCATTGACCCATATAACTGCTTTCAAAGATGAGTAACCAGCGAGCCTCTCTCCACCATGCATACGTCACATGGCTACGTAGCGTTTTGCCGTCCAATCGGGGGGCCGAGCTGCGCACATGACATTTCAAATTACCAGCCAATAAACATACTTCGTTATCAGCTGTGTGTCGGAGCACTCAGTTTGTTTGTGTGAAACGACGTTTTGCGCTCCGTGGTTTCGAAATTCAACGTCATGACATCTTCAACATCTCCGGCTGGCGTAAACGTCAAAAGTTCGACTGCTATCACATGACGCGATTCGAACCCGGGTTCCTCCCAGCCACGACGTGACATGGCCAGCACGCTATCCACTGAACCACGCGAGCTGGTGACGCCACGCCGCATGGCTCAAACCAAAGTACGGCAGCCCAGTTCTCGGAACCATTCGAAGATGACGAAGATGTCCCAACGCGCACCTACCTAAGATTCCGGAACTGTAGTCCCGGATATTCATTCGCGCTCGTGGTGTGCTGCGTGCTACTGCCCAGAAAACGTAGTGCGCGTATGATACCTAAATTAAACGCATTTCTTTTTCAGTTTGAGGCTGCAACTGTTTAGATTTTGAATAGAAGAGGATTCACGTTCATCTAGTCCAATTCCGCATTTGAAATAAAATCATACGTGGAACACTCGATCGTAATTGGTGAGGAAAGCGCTACGTCAAAATGACGTAAAGTTAGAGCGCGGGGCGGAGCTAAATTGCGAAAGAGTGCAGTGAATATTTCATCCGTATGCAAGCGCCTTTTGTTTTTGAGCGTTAGTAATTGCAAGGAGTTTTCACTGCCTAAGTTTCATTAATATAACACAAAGAAATGTACACCTTTTGTACCTGTTTACGGCCCCTTTAACTACAACTTCTAACTACTTTGCAATGGAGTAGTTTAACTAGTAGTTCAACTACTTTTCAGGGGAGTAGTTAAAACTACTTCTTTAACTGGCTGCAATGTATTTTAACTACATCTATAACTACTTAACGTCGTCCATTAACACCAATCCCTTGTAGTGTCCTTGGACACCTAAATATGAATCACAACCAAGAACACATTGACATCCCTCACTCATCCTGAGGATGTCACTGTTGGACAGAAATGAAATTCTAGAAATATCCCCCAGGATCCTCAATTTGTTAGAAAAGTGTTAGAATGAGACTCCAGAGATGATCCTAGGGACAACATCTGGGGCAAAAATGGGATAGTCTCAGGAGCACTATAGGATCATATGTTCTTCTGCATGTAGCTATAGTGAATCTTCTTTCATTTCTCTCTTTTTGAAGTGAGCAGACGTTTAGAGTAAGAAACCAACTCTCTCTCTCTCTCTTTTTTTTTTTTTTTCCAGTTTTTCAACCGGCCACCAGCTTGTCATTTTCCGTTTCTCCTCTTTGATTGTTTTCGATGACGAAGAATGGGTGCCGTGGTATAAAAAGCAAAAATATAAAAGGTCCTGCGCCACTACGTCTAAGGCAGTTCACTATGAAAAAAATATGCGGTACTGGCATTTCCTTTCGCAGATAAAACATATACTATGTATTGCTTGTCTTGCGAACTCCCGCAAGTGCGAGAGTCCTCCTAGCATATCAGTCAAAACGAAGAGTGAGGTACCTAGGTGAGGGTGAGGATGAGTTCCTTGGAGTATTAGGTTACAACCATGGTAACGTCCGTGTTTCCTACTTAGTTGATGTAAAACATCAATCGAAAGTTAAGCACGTGCTGTAATATGCCGTCACTTTTCTGTATCTTCCACTGAAGTGCTCCGTGTAGCATCCCGTCAGGGCCCTTGCTCTGATGCTCATGGCAACAAGATTACAATGAAAGACCTAGCAAGCTATATTTCATCGCACCTTGAACCCAGTGCATAGAGTATCCATTGAAATCATTCAATTTCTATTGGTACCCCTGTATTTTTTATATTTTCTCTTTGTAGTATTTTTTGTAGTTTATACATGATCACTGCTGGTTCGGTTGAATCTGGTTATGACAAACAAACCCGAACACTAATTAATGGGTGGAACCATTGAAATGCACAACATGGTAATTTACTTCTCCTATATATGTCCTCTGGCTGACGGCCGCAGGACGTATGCATGACTATCACTGGAAAATCCTATGATGACACACTCTGGATCTCCTCCGGACATCCCATCACGGACGAGGACGCGATGACACTTTGAGGACGTCCTGATGATCGCAAGTGTTCTTGGGGAAGCAGTGATAATGACACTTAAAATATACTCTTGTGCCTACGTCGCTTAGTTCATGTACTGTCGTAAAATCCTCTGCCTGTCTCTTGTATATTATGTGCTGACAAAAGAGCTTGCTGCGGAAATATTTTCTATGGAGTGAAAGCTTCCGCTATAACGGTACGTACAACATACGACGAACCATGTACGAGATTTAGACACAGGCCCCCTCGTCACAGATCAATGCGCCATGCACAGATATTGTGGTGGGTGCCGATTGCGCCACTGTGGACCGTAAAATATTTTCGCTTAGCCACAATGATCGATCATGTAGCCATCCTATGCGGTTTCAATGCAAATTCATGCAAATGAGGCTGCACTAGACAAGCATTAAAAGTGAAGATTTACTACACGTGCACGGCACAATTGCTCTGCACCTCCTTTCTCATCAAACAAGTAGCCCAATGTAAGTTGGAAGCACAATCCTGTCGTAATGCTTGCTGCAAAATCGGAAGTAGTTGGCGCCTGCAGTAACCTAACTACTGTAGTTAACTACTCGAAATAGTATTTTAACGAGTAGTTGCCACTACATTTCTGCAAGTAGTTGATAACTACTTTTTAACTACGACCAGGTAGTTTAACTACATGTAGTTAACTACTGGCCATCACTGCCGAATAATATAATTTGCCATGCCACGAATGTGCGGTTGACAATGGCAATGAGCGACATCTTTCACTGCACTTGCTCTTCCATCGGAGCCCTGCCCATGACTTGAATGTCATCCCATTTGCTCCTAAGGATATCCATAGGGTAGTGGCTGCAGAGTGGCAGCAATGACAGCAATGACTCGAGACAAAGGAAGAACAGCAAGTGGAAAGAGATGCGGAATGGGCTTGGAGGAGAAATGCTGAGGCCGAAGAAGAACCTCAGAGACAACAACATTAAGATGCACACAGAGTTTGTACTGAGGTTTAAACTGAGGAGGAAGGTCTTCTGAGAAGAGAGAGGGAAATGGATGCTCACTGACAACGACGCCTGTCCAATTCATCTAGCTGGAATGTCCCTTTGTTCTTGCCAAGTTGAGAAACTTTCTTGGGGTTATGGATATGCATGTGCTCCCAAGAGCACGATTTGTGGGAACAAGAGAGGCCACCTGGAGGAGAAGTTTCTGCCATGCTCGGTTCCAGAAATTGTGCATTTCCTGATCTGAGACACCGAAGACTTCATCATTCATCCTCGACCCTTCTGCTACCGGAGAAGAGGGGGCCGCAGAAGAATTTTCGTCAGAACATTCACAACTTTAACTCAACCCCGCAATGGCTTCAGTGGGTGTCCGAGTCGAGCCCCCAAGAGGATATGGTCCCTACTGCTTTGAAATCCGTGACCAGACTATGTTGCACCACTTTGCCCAGAAGAACAACAGAGGCAGTATCGATAAACACCTCAACGGCAGCACAGCTAATACTGGGAAGTGTTCAGAACACAGGCTGTGATCTGGTGCTTACGGAGTCTCTAGGCCGCCTCGTCCTTCCCAGCTTTAATCCTTATGCTCACACATTCAAAACGATGCAAGAAGTGGAGATCATGGAGGAAGAACTCGACCGCAGAGAGCAGTGCCCTCCACCAAGTCTGAAGATCTCATTCGAGGAGTCGACAGAGCAATGCCTCACATGTCGTCCATACAATCTTTCTTCCGCTAACTTCCACTGGAGGTGGACAGAACAATCTTATGTCTTGCAGCCAAAGTGTTATAAAGTTACATTCAGAATTATCCGAGAGTATGTTTTTTCCAACTCATGGTTGCGGGTGTACTTTCTGTTGGCTGACTGTTTTTGTATTCCAAATGTTTTCAGGGAAGAAGCTGACAAAGGCAATTGTTTGTGCTCGAGCTCAGCATTTGTTTGGCAAGCATGGCTACAGTGCCTTTCGTGCTGGTGATGGCTGGTATCGAGCCTGGAAGAGCAGGTGTGAGATCCTGAACGCAAGAGAAGCTTGTGAACCACAAACAGAGCCCTCCAAGGGTGACGAGGCATGTCTCCGTTTATTGTTCTAAACTATTCAGCGATGCTGATCATTACCAAGCGCATCTGCGTGCAGTTTCTCTTCTTGCTATTCACCTAGTGATGCTGAACATTTTGGAAGCAGAGATATCATGAAACATAGGAACAAGGGATAATACAAGTACACTCACACAACCTTCACACATTTCTTTGTATAAGACATTTGTGTTGCATTCCTACAGAGGCCTTTTTATCTTTAATAGCTTCTGTCAGCATCAGCTGCTGTCACCAAGATGTTTACAAGTATCCCCAGATTTATGAATGGTTAATGTTCCTGGAAAAAGTCATTCATAAATTGGGGTTTGGAATAAGAAAGTGGATGTGCTCTGACCCAGAGGGCACCGTTCATAAATCTAGGGAATGTGTAAACCGAGGGTTCATCAATGAAGCTTGACTGTATTGTTTTCTGCTGAAAGAAATGTTGCAGGAAATAGTTGACGAGGTGAGCTTCTTCCTAAATGTAATATCTGTATTTAATTCATTGCAAACTATGACAGTCGTCTAGAGATTCAGACAGCGGTAGGGGTCTGTAGGAGTGGGCCCTGCACCTCTTGATTACTGGTCAAGTACGCTGAACATTATATCGCAGTGGCACAGCTTGCTGACGACTTGACAAGGGGCTTCATTCGATGAGCAGGACACGCTCTAACTCTCTTTACAGTGTTTATTTCTTAAATGTTTTCTGTATGCACACACAACAGCAGCAGTGGCATCTAGTGAACATGATGCAAAGGAAATGTTCTAAGTCCGGAACACAGAAAGTGACAAACACAGCACAAGCCTCAAGAGTTGGTAATCAAGACATGCAGGATGGATTTCTGCTGCTGCCTGGCCTTCTTGACGACTGCCATACTTTCAACCTTCCATGTTCTTAGGCTTGTGTTGTGTTTGTGTGTTCCAGTCTGAGAACAGTCACCTTTGCTTCATCTCCCTTAACTTCCATCCCTCCTCACTTACATAATTAGCTTGCATCAAACAAAAGGGAAACTTCAGTTACATTAATTCCATATAATTACAAATTTTGAAAGCGAGTCATTCCTTTAATGCCATATACAGAACTGTAATTGTAATTGCATTAACATTTCCTCTTTACAGAATGTGCCTTCAACTTCTTCGGGGAATAGTCATCCATTAAGCAATGATGATGAAGCTGAGATGAGCCTGCAAGCAGCACATACTTCTGGTTCACCTCTCTGTTCTGGAAAAGAAGAGAGCAACAACCCAATGAGCACTGCATCAAACTCACCTTCCTGCCCTTCCCAAACAAGTGAAACAAGTGCAGGGCAAATGTCGTACACATCAGCGGAACAGCCTTATGTTGAGCCCCTTGTCTTACTGAATGACTGTGATACCAGTTCTGGCCCAGACAGTGTGAAGTGTCAACTTGGAAGCAGTCATCCACTTTATACCCAAGATCATGATCCATTACCTGTCCACAGCAGCCTGTCTTTCTCTTCGTACTGGGGAGGTGCAAGTTTAAATGCGAGTCACCAGCTCAAAGACGCACCACAGCAACATTGTCACCCCATTGCTTCATTTCATGATAGCTTTTTATCACACGGGTTCAGCTGCTCAGCCATGGTATGTAACCTCTCTTGCCCTCTCTTTCAACAACACGCGTGTGTTTGAGTGATTGGGAGTATACTTGAAGTACCAAGCACTCAAGCACTACTTTAATTGCATTTTGAGTATTTATCCTTTACTTAAGTTCATTTCAAATTGGGTACTTTAGGTACCTTTCTCCAGTACTTCACTGTTATGTACTCAAGTACCCTACTGAACAAAATGAACATACATGAAATACATGTATCTTTCAAGAGTTAAATGTTTCTTGGACGTTTCTTTCAATAAAACCTGGCTCCAATCTGGTCAGGGTATATATTTTCGGGATTCATGTAAACCACGTCCACCTGTGCCTTGCAGTGACACCCGTCGCTATAGAGCACAAAAATGTTGAGCTCTTTCTCATAATTTCTATCAGAAGGTTGCTTCCCGACAATGCAACATTGTTAAAGTAAAGCTATGGCAGCCTGGGTGTATTTTCCTTCATGAGTCGCTGGCATTCAGAGAAGAACAAAGTTCCTGATTGGTTGAATCTCCATTATATGGATTTGAGCGAGCACGTTGACTGTTGCACTGTTGACCGTTGACTGCGAGCAATGACTGTTTTTGAACGAGGACCTCCAACCCGAAAAAATATGGGTTGTGTTGTCTTGTGTCCTCTTGTGAGGTTGCTATTGGATCTGCCAGAAACGGTAGCAAAGAAATGGTCTAAGGGTCATGCTGAAGTGGGTAGCACTATTTTTGTCTATGTGGAGAAACAAAATGCACTTCTTTCAGCATCATTGGGAAAAAAAGTTTGTGAATATTCATTCTGAAATGCCAAATTTGTGCTTTCCTGTGACCAAACTCAAGATCGACATTTTTGGTGTATTTCCACGACAAACAGCATCCTGGGATCTCTGGTTATTAATATCTAATCCTGTGAAGAAAAATGAATCTCAGCTGAATGTTTTCGGGACAAACAGCGTTTAATAGCCTCCAAAGACACGGATATGCCCTAGATGTGTGCAATATCAGTTGAGACCAGTTTTGGATCTCTCTAAGATATTGGTGGTTTGCGAAGAAGGAGCACAGAACCCTTGTGACTTCATGGTACTACAAGCTGCCCAACCATTGTTAACTGATGGCTTAAAAACTTGTTTCAGGACCCGACACACAGTGGAGGTGTTACATCTGTTCTTCAGTATGATGATCACACTGCAATAGGTGATCACTACCATCCAAGCGCTGGAGCCCAAAAGAAGAAGAATGAGCGCTACGTACCTGAATTCAAATTACAAGTGGTTAAGCATGCATTGCAGACGACATTCAAAAAGACTGCAGAGCGGTTTGGCGTTCATCATTCAACAGTTGCTGAGTGGTGCCGTGACAAAGAAAAGCTGGAACGCATGTTTCCTGAAGAGAGAGGAACCCTGGCAAAGGGCTCTAATGAGCATCCTGCATCACCCCCACCAGAAGTAGCCTTTTTAGAATGGCTGCAAGATTGCAACATGAAAGGCCACAAGATCGAACCCAGTCACGTTAAGGAAAAAGTGAAAGGGATCATTGATCATTTTGGTGAGGACAAGGTTGAATCAACATGCAGGTATATCTCTTTCACTATTTCGTCATTATTGTGCGAAAAGAACTCTGCATTTGGCCATAGTTAGGGTTCTGGGTGTTTGAATTTAAATCTGAAAAACAAATGCTGGTAAAGTTTGAAGTAATTTGGATTTATCCAACAATCTCCACTTTTGAGGGCTTCGGTAACTGAGTGCTCAGCAAGGAAGGCCATGCTCTAATGACTGGTTGGTTTCGTGTTGTGTCGATATTGCCTTGCATCGTGGGGTACCAGCCCCAGCGACACGAAAGCGTAGCTCCCTTCACCCATATTCGCTGTGCAGCAGTCTTTCATTTAACAATGCGCAAGGCATCTGTGTAATGTGGTTGAGCTCCATCCTTGCCTAGAGGCACCTCAAGGTTGGAGTCACTGAACAGGGTGAACAGTGAACAATGTGAACGTTGCTTAGTGAACACTGAGTGGTCACTCATCAGATGTCACATGTGAGCCTCCAGTATAATGTTAAAGGAGTACAGAGGGCCACCCAAAAAAAATTCAGATTAAAATGTCTGATGAAAGTGTGTGCGTCATTATACCGAATAGTGCGAAAGGTTTTGATGTGTGCAATTTGTTTCCCAGAAAAAAAAACTCACATAAACATGGCTCCGCACGTTCACCCTTAATTTGCCACTCCAGCTATAACGAGGATGAGGAGGTATGATGCCGCATCACAGATGACGCTATAAGGAGAACTCGTTCTGGTTCGCTGGTCAGTGGCGGTCAGCACCTTGTCCCTTTGCCGCCGTAAACCAGTTTTGCCAGTTCTCCCGGAGAATTGGGGATAGAAGGAGCGGCCGAAGCATTACCGAGCCAGGAGAAAGGCTTATTCGGAACCCCGAACAGCGGAGTAGCAGACGACAGCAGAGTAGCAGACAACATTTCTCTAGGCCAATCAGCGAGTGTTCTCCTTATAGCGTCAGCGCGAGGTTCCAGGCAGATCACAGGCTGGTACTGCTCATCACCGCCATTGCGCACGGTTGCTTTTTGCGGCGTATTTTAAATTCAATTTCTGCGATAATTATGACTCTGTGGTGTAAATTACTTTGCATGGTGCATCTTACTGGCCTACTAAACAGTTTTATAGGAAGAAAACTGGGTGTTAAAAATGGCTTCTGTGCTACTTTAACAGTAAGCGTTCTGGCAAGACAGCTTCCCATTCATATTTTGTGTCTGTCGTTTTACAGCGTTTGCTCTTTCTTACGAGAACCTGGAGCCCTAGCTATAATGTTTCACAGCTGAATTTGTATAGCGTTTATCAAAGCAATCACGTCTAATCTCACTTTTCAGGTGGCTATACATATGGCACAAAAAACGACTCGAGCTGCAGCAAATGATTGAGGATAATCTCAGTGACCTGTCTGAGTCTAATGGCAAAGAAGCTCGCATTGCATTCCCTCCAGCCGTGAAGCTAGAAATAGTTAGAGTAGCAGAGCGGCAGAAACTCACCGACACTGCGAAGTGCTTCCAAATCGACCGCAACAGCCTATCTGACTGGAGCAAGGCGCAAATGAAGCTTAAAGCTATGGCCAAAGAAGGAAAAGTGCGTAGAAAAGAAGTTTCAAAGAGTGCCAAGGCATTGCAAGCTGAGAAAGAGGTGTTTGAGTGGTATCAGCAATGCCGCAATAGTGGCTACAAGCCAGGGCCTCAAGAGGTCAGAGCTGTAGCAGCTGAGACCTATCGCAAGTATGGAGATACGACAATGAAGTGTAGTATCGGCTGGTACTCACGTTGGTCAAGACGTTTTGGCATACAGCTGAGGTATGAGAAAGATGAAGAAATCCTGGAGTGGGTGCTGACTCAGTTGGAACAGAACCGCACAATAACGCATCACGATATTCAGGTAAGTAAGAAATAATTTTGCAATACTACAGCTGAACTCGTTTGTAAGAACAGGATAATCAAGGAGCTGTACTGAGCTGCTTCACTTAGAGTAGACAAACATGTGAATGTACTGCATATATGTACTGTTGTCCTTCTTTTGTGTGTACACCCTATTGTTACACATTTTTTATGGAGAGCTTGGGTGCAATATACTTGGACATAGCAGTTTTGGTTAGACAATAGCAACAGCAGCAGCATCATTATCAAGCTGTACCATGGCACATAATTGCATCATGTTGTTCACTTGAATATGTGTGCTTCTTTTCCAGCTGAGGGCCATAGCAGCGCTTTCTCAAACCAGAAGTGGCTTCAAGTGCTCAGCAGGCTGGCCGATACGCTTCTGCAAGAGGCACCAAGCTCTCCTGCAACAGCAGCCCAAACTAGACACACCACTCCCTTCGATCCTAGAAGATAAAGTGAACGCCTTTCGCCATCATATCCAGCAGCTCCAAGAGCAACACAGCCTCACGAATGCAGCAATTGGGGCCATGGATGAGGTACCATTATATTTCTCCTCCCCAGCTAGCGGAGGTGGAACTCTTCTCATCAGAAGATGTGGCCTTGAGACTGCTCATGCCATTGTCCTTCTTGCTTGCTTGGCCGACGGGGCAATCTTACCACCTCTAGTCATTCTCAAAGGTACAAATTATAACCAAAACACAAACTACGGTTTTGTTCTGCATCAAGATGAAATGAAGGTGGAAGCGACCACCGTAGACTACTGGGCCACACACCTCTGGTCACGCTACGTGCCTTCCCCTAGCCTCCTCTTGCTCGACTGCTTTGAGCCACATGTGTCATTTGCAGCGTGTACAGAGGATGTTAAAGTCGCAATTGCTCCTGGAGGGTGTACTTCACAGGTGCACCCGGTTATCGTGTGGTTGAGGTGCAATTTCCAAACCCTGGTGCAAAAATCGTGGCTTGAAAGTGGATCGCCAAGAAACGTTCCAAGCCCACAAGAGGCACTGGACTGCATAACACGTGCATGGCAGCACCTACAGTGCAGCACAGCACAGGATGCCATAAGAAAGAGCTTCACTGTGACAGGAGCAGTTCTTGCTGCAGATCACAGTGAAGACCACCTTATTGGAAAGGCAGGGCTGTTGCCTGGCGTGGATGATGTGGACTCTTGCTTCTAGTTGTGACAAATAATATATGTTTCTGTACAGGAAAGGGGAATAGATAATGCTTTGTTCTGTCCTATATGCATGATCATCTGCCAACATGCAGCCTATGGATGTGTATGCAGAGCAAGTCAAGATCCAGTACTTCAGTGTTTTAGTTTTGCAGAGGTGCTTGTATTGTGAGCACAGTGTATATAGCAGAAGCAGACCCATTCTTGCATTCTATGCATTCTATTCTATTCGCAAAATATTGTTACTGTATTTTTATAATTGAACTAGCAGCTATCACAGCAGAAGACGTGCGTGAACAGTGTCTTTGTGTGTGTCTTCTGGTACACTAATTTCTAGTTCAACTATGCGTCACCAACTCGCCCAAGTTTCCATTGTGTTTTTATAGTTGCGTTGTACTTTAATGCTGTTTTATCCATTTCAAAGATTCCAGTGTTGGTGCTAATTTCTATTTTTCCAATTTCCATTTTTTGCTGTCGCGCAGGATAGTCTTGGTAGGGCAGTGAAGTTTGCACAAAATGGTTCGTGATGCTCCTCCAGTGTGATATGCAGACAACCAGAGTGACTATTGAACGGTCCAGTTTTACGAAAGCGTTTTGCCGTCTCAAAGAATTTATTTTATTTTATGGAAGCTCGATAGTTCACAATAAATTATGTCCGTGCGCATGTGTCTAATAATTATTGTTTATGGAGTGCACAACTACGGGAAAACGAGAAATAACTGAAAAATCTAAGTCCCCACTGACAGTTTTATAGCCGTGGCAGCGAAAGGTATAACAGTTGCTGTGTACTGACGGCACACTTGTACGTAACTTAAATGTTAAATACTTTTAAAAGTCAGTACCTCATGTCAAAGTTAAAGGAACACTGAGCTGACCCCCCTTTTTTTTTTCGTTTTTTGGTGCAGAGTGTTCTCCAACGAATAAAATGAGTTCCTGCGAAACAACGATGAGCGCAGGTGACCTACAGAACGAGCGCGAGGGCTCTGTTCGCACATGTTAAAAACACTCTCCTCGTCGCGAAAAGAGCGCATCGCAGAACGAGAGGACGTCGTGACGTATGCTACTCCCCTCACGTGACCAGTCACGTACAGCGGCACAGCTCAAACATGCATAAGCGGCGCGTGAGCTTCACCACGTCACGAGAGCATTGTGTCGGTCGTCCGCGGCTGCTTTCTCCGACCATTTCTTGTAAATGCGATTGCATGACTATAACGCACCCCATAGCGTAAATATTTTGCATGGTGATCCTGGTGAACAGCTTGACTGACGAGGCAGGATTTCGAGCGATGTTAAATGTCACCTCATTAGTTAACTTGTACTGGCATCACTCCTAAAATACTACAATACTTGGTGTGCTTTTACTCGGCGCTATGCCGTTTACATATGCATACGTTTCGTGTCGGACACTACAGGGTACTCACCACCTTCTTTGGAACGGTCACGCGACCATATGTTGGTGAACGCTGTGCCTCATAGTGTCATAGCGAAGCGAGCGGGGACGGTTACAAATTTCTGTCATTGAAAGGAACAGTTGATTAGAATGTAGCGGCCGCAGCGCCATCGCGCCGGCCTCGCAGCGCGCGACCCGCGGAATTTAGCACCCGGCCTCCGTGCCGGTATTCTTCCGTTGGTAGCCAGACGGCTTCAAATAAACATCTTCGTTTCCTGACTCGCTGTCGGCTACATTGGTTGTTATGTCTTGGCAAGAACGAGCGCAGTAAGTGATGACAAGGTTTAATTAACACAGCAATGACAGTTACATGAGTTCCACTCAACGTGCTACATCTATCAAGGCTTGGTGCACTGACTGTGAGGGGTGCCTCCCGTGCTGCCAAGGTAAGACACGTGATCACCTTGTTGTCTACCCACAACGAGGGATGGCGCCACCATGCCATACTAACGGCAAATGCCAGTACATAACACTCCTTCCCCCTAAAAAAAAAAATCCCTACACAAAGTCCTTCCAACGCTGAGGAGGTGCTCTGACCCTGTCTGGTCTTTCTCGCGTCATCACCTGGTTGTGCTTTGGCAGGATAGATGCTGCTTGCTCTGCCTGGCTGGTATCCGTTGCCTCACTATGATCAGGAACAACAGGCCTTGCTGTGTCCTCTTGGTTGGTGCCCTCGGGTGTCTCCCTCAGTAGTCCCCTGCGCCGCATTTGGTCAACATGGCGTCGCAATACTGCACCATCCTGTGTGCGGGTTCTGTAGGAAACAGGCCCCGTCGCCTCGATCACTGTAGCTGGAATCCAATTTGGGCCTCTTCCGTAGTTACGTACAAACACAAGGTCTTGCGGTTGAAATGAGCGCAGTTTAAGATGGGTCTTTTCGTTGATTTCGTCGTCACTATCCTTTTTTTGCTCAGTTAGGTCCGGGTTCAGCCTGTCAAGCAATGTCCTCAGCCTTCTGTTCATTAACAACTCTGCAGGGCTTCTGCCAGTCGTGGTGCATGGGGTCACGTGTTGCTGCAACAAGAAGCTTGCCAGGCGTTGTCCCCAGTCTCCTTCTATGATGCGCCTTAGGGAGTCCTTTGTCGTACGCACCATACGCTCCGCCTGACCGTTAGATGATGGGTGGAATGGTGCAGACGTTACATGCCGGATCAGTCCCGCCTTCATGAATGTACGGAATTCCTCGGAAGTAAACTGCGCCCCATTGTCAGAGACTATTGTGTCCGGCATCCCATGAGTTGCGAAGAGCTGCCGTAGGGCGTTTATGACACTACGTGTAGTCATGCTTGACACTGGAACTACCTCCAACCACTTAGAGAAAGAGTCCACCACAATGAGGAATGTCTGACCCTGAAAAGGGCCAGCAAAGTCCACATGGAGCCTTGACCATGGTGACCTGGTTGTTTCCCATGCATGTACGGGGGCCCGAGGCGGTGCAGGCCGGGATTCCTGGCATGTCACACACATGTTAACACGTTCTTCTATGTTCCCATCCATCTTTGGCCACCACACGTAGCTTCGAGCAAGGGCTTTCATCCTTACAATGCCGGGGTGGCCTGTGTGTAGGGCATCCAGCACAGCATTCCTACCCTTCTCAGGTATTACTACCCTGTTTCCCCAGAGGATGCACCCTTTATGCACAGTAAGCTCATGCTGCCGCACTTTAAAAGTTTGAAAATCGGGTTCCGTGTCCCCCGATGGCCACCCTTTTAATGCCCAGTTTAGGACTCTTGACAGAATAGGATCCCTAGCTGTCATCTGTGCAATGTCCTCGGCGTGGAGTGGTGGATTAGGCATGCCCTCGAGGAACAACACTTCCAGAGGGGGTGGCACCACGAACTCTGGAACGCCCAACGGCAGGCGACTTAAAGCATCGGCATGCCTAATGTTCCTCCCAGGTTGATGAACGAGGTCGTAGTTGTATGCACTTAAGAGGACAGACCAGCGAAGCATTCTCGGTGACAATATTTGCGGCGTTTGTTTGCCAGGTGCGAACAGACCAAGGAGTGGTTTGTGGTCTGTCACAATTTCAAAGCTCCGACCGTACACATAGTAATGGAACTTTTTTACACTTGCAATTATTGCGAGGGCCTCCTTGTCAATTTGTGCATAGTTCCTCTCTGCAGAAGACAGTGTGCGCGAGTAGAATGCAATGGGAACCTCCTGGTAATTTTCGAGGCGATGGCTGAGCACGGCCCCGATACCGCACGGAGATGCATCACATGTGAGCACCAAGGGCTTGCTCTCGTCGTAGTGGTGAAGAACACTCTCAGATGATATCAGCTGCTTGCATTCCTCAAAAGCTTTTGCGTGCAGAGGTGTCCACTCCCATAACGCCTCCTTGTCCAGAAGTCTGTGCAATGGCTCAGCTACTGTTGCTTTGTTTTTCAGGAAAATGTGATAGAAGTTTAACAGTCCAAGGAAGGCTTGTAGCTCTTGTCTGTTCGTGGGTGCAGGTGCCTCATGAATTGCTTTCACCTTCTCTTTTGATGGATGCACTCCATCCTTGTCAATAACAAATCCCAGGAAGTCCACCTGTGTCACACCAAAACGACATTTGTCACGTTTCAAACGGAGGCCTGCATCTGCGATGCGCTGTAGTACTTCATGGAGACGGCCAGCCAGCTCAACCTTTGAGCCTGCAGCAATTAACACATCATCGAAATAAGGTACAACCCTAGGAATTCCTTTCAGGAGGTCATCCATGAATTTCTGGAATATTCCCGGCGCAACATTGACACCGAACTGCAATCTCTTCACACGAAAGGCTCCGCGGTGGGTGGTGATTGTCTGTGCATCTGCTGCTTCTTCGTCCACCACTAGCTGCTGGTAGGCCTGAGCCAAGTCCAGTTTTGCAAATACGTTTCCTCCTGAGAGGGAAGCCAGAAGGTCTCGAACCACAGGAATTGGATAGGGATGGTGGGACAATGCCTTGTTGATGGTACACTTATAGTCACCGCATATCCTTATCTCACCATTCGGCTTCATGGCCGTAACTATTGGTGTCTCCCACTTGGGGTGGGTAATTGGTTCCAAGATACCCTGCTCAATCAGGCGGTCGATTTCCTCATCAATTTTTGGTTTGAGAGCAAAAGGAACCTGTCGTGATCTCATGCGCACTGGTGTCACGGTCGAGTCCAAGTGTAGTGACACAGGAGGGCCATTGAATTTGCCAAGTTCTTTTCCAAAAACATGGCTGAACTTTGTAAGGACATCTTCAACAGAGAGTTCTTCAACCTGGTGCACCCCTACGAGGCTGATTCCCAATGGTTGAAACCATTCCATGCCGAGGAGGCTTGTACGGTGCCCTTGAGCCACCAGTAGTCGCAGCTTACCGTCGAAAGTACCGTACTGCACATGGACCCTAGAGATTCCCTTGACTTGGACGGAGTTCCCTTGGAAGTCTGTTAGTTGGGACTCGAATGGTTCACACTGCATAGTTCCATCCTTGATGAGCTTGTGGAACGTTTGTTCGGAGACAATGGAGAACTCTGACCCAGAGTCAACTTCCATTTCACATGGCTTGCCTTCGATGAGGACAGACGTACGGTGCTTCTGCGTATGCGTGGAATGCACAGGGCCCAGATGATTTGTATAGTAAACATCGCACGCTGTGTCAGAGTTTAGGGCATTTGTACTCGTACTGCTTTCCTTCCGACCCACTGGCTTGTCAGTTGTTGCGTTGGCCGATGACCGTTGCTTCAAACGACACACGCGTTCAATGTGGCCGATCTTCTTGCAATAATGGCACTGGGCGTCCCGGAATCGACAGAATTCCCGAGCATGAGCTCCTCCGCATCCGTCGCACGGCTTTGTCTTCTTCCCTTGATTTCCCGTTTCTCTGGCTGAGCTTTGGTGCCCGTTTGCTCGCTCCTGTTGCTGTCTGTGCAGGGCATTTATGTCGGCAGTTGCAGCCGCCTCCGCAGTTCTCACTTCGCGAGTGCTTCGAGCCGCCGCCTCCGCTGCCAATGCTTCTTCTTGGGCGACTTTGAAAGTGAGCTTCTTTTTGGCGAATAGCCGGTTCTGAAGGTTCTCGTCCACAAGTCCGCAAACGAGGCGATCGCGCAGCATTTCTTCCAGGTTTGGGAAGTTGCACTTTTGAGCCAGACGACGTAACTCCGCGATGAATAACGCCACTGACTCACCCGCACCTTGGTTCCGCCGGTAAAACGCATTTCGGCACACAATTTCCGATGGCTGTGGCGCAAAATGTTCCTTTAACGTGGCTAGTATCTGGCTGAAGGACTTGGTTTCGGGAGTAGCCGGGGCAAGCAATGACTGTACTAAGTCGAACGTTGCAGCGCCGCAAACACTCAGGAAAACAGCACGTTTCCTCGCTGGGTCGGTAATGCCGTTTGCTTCAAGGTAGAATGTTAATCTGGATTCGTAGGCGTCCCATCTTTCCGGACTCGATGGGTCGAATTCCTCTATATGCCCAAGAGTCGCCATGATATGCGACGAAGTTCCCGCCAAAACACACGGACGCGCAGTTCGGTTGATATCTTCTCACCACCGCTTGCTGAGACGACCTCGACGGTTCTTCAACCACGGGAATCCCATCCTCGTCGCCACATGTTATGTCTTGGCAAGAACGAGCGCAGTAAGTGATGACAAGGTTTAATTAACACAGCAATGACAGTTACATGAGTTCCACTCAACGTGCTACATCTACCAAGGCTTGGTGCACTGACTGTGAGGGGTGCCTCCCGTGCTGCCAAGGTAAGACACGTGATCACCTTGTTGTCTACCCACAACGAGGGATGGCGCCACCATGCCATACTAACGGCAAATGCCAGTACATAACATTGGTGACCCGAACATTCCGAGTATGGACCAGCCTCCGTCTTCCCCCACAGCGCCCGCATGCAACCACCGGGAACCGGAACCGTCCAGCACTACGCCCTTCGTCTCCTTGCCTTCTGTCCTAAGAACCCATTGGTTTGGTTCCTCCAAGTGGAGTGCCAGTTTGCCCTGGCAGGCATCACCAACCAGCTGACTCAGTTCCGCCACGTCGTCAGCGTTCTGCCTCACGACATCGCGTCCCAGATAATCGACGTGCTTTGCGCTCCGCCGGCGAGCAACCCGTACGATGCTGTCAAGAAGGCCATTCTTGACCGTACAACCGCGTCTGAGCGCCAAAGACTGCAGCAGCTGCTTACTGCAGGAGAGTTGGGAGATAGGCGCCCTGGCCAGCTGCTGCGTGACATGCAGAATCTTTTTGGCGAGCGAGCCTTTACGTTCGACCCTGCTCTCCTTAAGGAATTATTCCTACAACGGTTACCCTCAGTCGTGTAAATGATCCTCGCCACGGCTGCCACTCTACCGCTCCAAGATTTAGCAGCGCACGCAGACAAAATTATGGAGGTATCGTCACCTACTCCCGTCGTTTCCGCGATTCCTACCGTGGCCCCGCCTCCTGCCCTTCCCATCAACACCGCCCCTCTTCCGCAGATTCCTGCTCCCAACACTCTTGGGCAATTGCTTGAAGGCTTTGAGCATCTGTCCACTATGGTGGCGTCAGCACTCGCCCCTCGACATCCCCGATCCCGACGTCGAGATCCATCTCGACGTCGTTCACCCAGCCTACGGCGCTCCCCTCAGCGTTCTCGCGAGGCACCTCCAGGAGACTATATACAGGTTATTGTCGCTACCACAGGCGCTATGGCGTTCAAGCGCAGCACTGTATTCTCCCGTGCAGCTGGCAGGGAAACCTTCCCGGAGGCCGGTAACGGCTGCGTCCGCCTCCACTCCCCAAACGGCACAAAACTTCCTGTGGTGTTCCTGGGGATATCCTTTCCCGGAAATTCTGATCTCCCTGGGAGACAGACATTATTCCGACAGATATCCCCCACATCTCCGAGTGGCCACGGTTTGGACTTCCCACAAACATCCGTCGTTTGTCCGCACAGGGAGTGAGATGCCGGGACGTTGCACGGACTTAGTTGCGCATGGGGCTCAGGGCCCTGTATTTTCTAATTATTAGAGAGTTTTAGTACATCGTACGCTATCGCCTTTGCGTACGTAAGAGACAGCGTTGGTGGTTCTGCGCACGCCCATAAGAGAAAGAGCTTCGCGCAGTGCGCAGAACCACCAACGCTATCCCTTACGTACGCAAAAGCGATAGCGCACGGTACACTAAAACTCTCTAATATTGATACTGTTTATTGAGCTGCTGCGTAAGTGGACAGATTCCAACTAGGCGTTTTCTTCTGTCATTTTGTTTCAGCTTCGGCCACTGCATCTTTCTTTCTCAGTTGCTCCTCTTTGTTTGTTTCTAGTATTTCTGTTACGGACAATGGGCATGAATTTTCAAAAAGCAAAAGAGCTCTTAGAACCGTGAACTTAGAAAGGCAGTGGTATACCTTTCCAAAGCGAAAACAGACACTATATATGCCTGCGAGTCAAACTAAAGGGTGAGGTGTTTAATTTCAATGCGAATGCGTATACCGATAACGCTGGACTCAAGAACTGCTTGGCGTATTAACTCACTATAACGATAACGTCTGTGTTTCTTACTGCTTTTGCTTTGAGGCATTTAGCTGGTTCAGCGGAACTCACGACGCGACCATCTTGCCATGTTTCTCTCTCCCCTCTGATAATGCTCCCTGCAACATCCCATCAGGGACCCTATTCGTGCAATTCTTCAAACGACCGTTACGGTACATGCTGCGGATATACAGTTACGGACGTCCATTCACATAGCTCCCAGATATGTCCATCTTATATCCATTTCAGGACATGGACGTTGGGACCTATTTCGAACGTCCACAGGAGATAGTGTTCTGTCTGGGTCCTGACAGCAGCCGACTCTATTTCGTAACGGACAAGGCATCTGGGACCCGTTTTCTTGTAGATACCGGCGCAGAAGTCAGTATCCTACCTGCCGCTGCTGCCGATCGCCGCCGTACAGCCATGTTCCATCTAACCGCTGTGAATAATACCGGCATCCCCGTCTATCGACAACAGTCCCTTACCAGACTTCGCCGATCGTTTCCCTGGCTGTTTTTAGTCGCCGCCGTGGACGGACCTATCTTGGGAGCCGACTTCTTGCGGCATTTTCGTCTCCTGGTTGACGGTAGCCCGCAAGCGCCTAGTCGACTCTTGCACCCAGCTGTCCGTCCAGTCATTCATAGTTACCGACGCCTCGCCCGCCCCCTCTCCCGCAGGCACAACCATCTCCGCCCTGCTCTCCCCATATGCAGAGATATTGAAGCAATTCCCTTCCCTTACACAGCCACCCGACTGGTCGCAGTCTGTGGCCCACGACGTCGTGCATTACATCAACACGACGGGAGCCCCTGTTTTCGCCCGCCCTCGTCGGCTGGCCCCAGAAAAGCTCAAGATCGCACGTAGCGAATTCGATCACATGCTCGCGATGGGCGTCGCGCGGCCTTCCTCCAGCGACTGGTCATCTGCATTGCATATGGTGCCGAAGAAGACAGGGGGCTGGCGCCCATGCGGCGACTACCGCGCCTTGAACCTCGTCATAGTCCCTGACCGGTACCCTCTCCCCCGTCTTCAGGATTTCACCGTCAACCTGCACGGCGCCACCATCTTCAGCAAGATAGACCTCATCAAAGCATACCATCAGATTCCGGTCGCTCCTGAGGATGTCAAGAGAACCGCCATCACCACCCCGTTCGGTTTGTTTGAGTTCCCGCGCATGCCCTTTGGGCTGCGCAATGCGGCTCAGACATTCCAGCAGTTCATTGGCTCGGTCGTTCGCGGACTCCCATTCGTCTTCGCCTACATAGACGACCTACTTGTTGCCAGCCCTTCACCTGAACTGCACGAGCAACACCAGCGCCTGCTCTTCCAGCTTGTCGCAGCCTACAGTATCGTGGTTAACGTGCAAAAGTGCGAATTTGGAGTTTCCGCCACCGAGTTCCTCGGACATCAGGTCACGGCCGAAGGTATAGCTCCACTAGCCACCAAAGTGGACGCAGTTACCAACTATCGCCAGCCTCAATCTCTGCGTCAACTGCACCGTTTCCTCGGCCTTGTTAATTTTTATCGGCGCTTTATCACTCACTGCGCCGAAACCCTTCGCCCTCTAGAAAAGAACTCCTCCGTAGGAATAAGGCGGCTTCGTCGGTGATACCGTGGAACTCTGAAGCTCACGCCGCGTTCCTTCAGATCAAGGAGGACGTGTCACGCTCGACCATGCTCTACCACCCCAAGCACGACGCCCCCACGGCACTCATGATCGATGCATCCGGAATAGCCGTCGGCGGTGTTCTCCAGCAGAGGGTAGACGGCGCTTGGCGACCCGTTGCTTTCTTCTCCAAAGGCCTCAAGCCTCCGGAGAAGTAGTACAGCACCTTCGGCAGAGAACTGCTGGCCGCCTATCTCGCCGTGCGTCACTTTCGTCATTTTCTGGAGGGCTGCCCATTCACGATCCTAACGGATCATAAGCCCCTCACGTACGCGTTCACCTCGGCCAGCACACGTCTCCTCGAGAGATACGTCTCCTATCGTTTCTTGCCGAGTTTTCCACCGACGTGCAGCATGTTAACGGCACCGAGAACGGCTCTGCCGACGCTCTCAGCCGCGTGGAAGCTGTATCCGCCTCGCCACTGTCTCCCGAGACCCTCGCCACCTCCCAAGCCGCTGACCACGAGCTACAGCGCTTGCGTGTGCGGGGCAACTCATCTCTGAAGTTCACGGACATTCCGATTCCTGGATGTGACCTCCTGCTTTGCTGTAACTCCTCGAAAGCGCAGCTGAGGCCTTTTGTTCCAGAAGCGTACCGCCGACCGGTCTTTGCGGCCTTGCACGGCCTGGCGCACCCAGGGATACGCGCCACCAAACGCCTCGTTGCTGAGCGCTATGTTTGGCCATCGATGCACAGAGACATTACAACTTGGATCCGCACATGCATACCGTGCCAACGCTCGAAAATCCACCGCCACCTGTCACCTCACCTCACCACCGTGTCACCTCATGGAAAGTTCGACCTCCCGGACGCACGTTTCGACGTCGTGCACGTTGACATTGTCGGCCCCCTCCCTGTCTGAGCCGGGTGTCGCTTCATCTTAACAGCCGTCGACAGGTACACCAGGTGGCCTGAGGCCACGCCCATCCCTGACACCACCGCCTTCAGCTTTCAGCTCCTTCAGCTTTCTTCGCTACATGCGTCGCACGTTTCGGCGTTCCTAGTCAAGTGACCACAGACCGCGGCCGCCAATTCGACAGCAATCTCTTTTCATCCTTCACGCGGCTCATCGGCACGTCCCGCATACGTACGACGTCTTATCACCCTGCGTCCAACGGCCTTGTCGAGCGGCTGCACCGCACCCTTAAGGCCGCTCTAGCTGCGTTCGAAGACAGAGTTCATTTGACAGACCATCTTCCACTCGCCCTCCTCGGCATTCGTACCTCCCTCAAACCCGACCTCGGATGTAGCTCGGCAGAACTGTTTTACGGACGTACCCTCCATCTGCCTGTAGAATTTTTGTTCCCCAGCTGTCCTGACGCGACCCGTGTCACGGCTCCGGACTTCCTACAACGCCTGCGACGCAGCTTTGACCTCATCCGCCTTGTTCCGCCCCGTACCGCGTCGTCCCGGAATCCTTACGTCTCCCAAGCCCTCGACGACGCTACCCACGTTTTCATCCGTACAGACGCCGTGCGCAAGCCACTCACGCCCTTCTACACCGGTCCCCACCTCGTTCTTGGCCGCGCCGGCACGAACATTCGCGTCAGCGTGCAGCAAGGATGACACAGTAAGCGTCGACCGTGTGAAGCCAGCCTTCATAGAGAACCGGTCCGTCGCCGACCAGCCTGAAGTTTCCTCCTACATGTCACCCAGCAAGACCCCCCCCCCCCCCACACACACACACACACCCCACCCCAGCGAAAACCAAAGACCGTCACCTGGTCAGTCAGCACCAAGCTGCCTCTAGCGGGGGAGGCAATGTAGCGGCCGCAGCGCGCGACCCGCGGATTTTAAAACCCGGCCTCCGTGCCGGTATTCTTCAGTTGGTAGCCAGACTGCTTCAAATAAACATCTTAGTTTCCTGACTCGCTGTCGGCTACAAGAACATCACGTGTAATTTAAGGTGGATCGTTCGTTCAAGTTCGTTTCCTGATGCTTTTCTTTCTCCTCCGAGCACAGCAGCAGATACCCGCACAAGCGACATACGACAGGCGACAGTGTGCGCAGGAAAGATGTCGCGGGAAAGCAAACTTATCTGAACGAGTGTCCGTTTTTAGATTCACAAATTGTGTAGGCGACTATACGAGTTTCTTCTTCTTCTTCTTTTCTTTTTATTCTAAATATACCAGCTCCCGTGGCATAGTGGTTAGGGAGGCCGCTTTCTACGCCGAGACTGGGAGGTGACGCGGGTTCGAATCCCCGCACCGGCTATGCTGTCTGAGGTTTTCCCGGCAGACTTTCCAGACGAATATCGGCACAGGACGCATACTAACCCCTCTGTCCCCATCTCATTCCTGCTGTCCTCTCATAGCCTCTGGCTATGCCTCTTCTCTCTTGCTCATAGCCACAGTTGCTTCGAGGTGCTAACACGGAATTAAAAAATAAAAATATTCTAATAATAGGAAGAACACTGAAGCTTCACTTGGTTTAAGTACAAATCTTTCGTGTAGTAGACTACACACCAAAGCTTGTACCCTAGCGCACCAAGTGAAGCTTCAATGTTTTTCCTGTTGTTATTGCTTGTACTGCTCTCGTCAACCTTAATAATAGACACTGAAAAAAAAAAAAAAAGAAAAGAAGGGTTTCGTTTTTGAGCGCGATAACAGCCACCCTGGGGGCACTGGGGAATGTTAAATGAACAAAATCCTTGCGTTAAACAAAAACAATAATTCTGTTCAACTAAGATTTCTTCATGGCCCCAAGGGTTGCTGTAACCGCGCTCGGGAACGAGACCATATTTTTTCCCGTGTTATTATTAAGGTTGACGTGAGCTGTACCTCTGGATTAGACTTGACATTCTTCCGCATTGAGTATTCTACTCAAATACTTTTCAAAGTTTAGTACGTAGGAGTCTGTACTCAATTACTTTCTTGTCTGATTCCCGGTAACTTTTTAGTAACTTGTGCAAATCTGGTTGAAAGGGCTAAAGTAAAGCGATAACATAAATTTGCAGAGCCTAAACGAACAATTACGACAACAACAGAACGAATAAGCCTGACCAACACCCAAACAATGATCTGAGAGATGGCAGTCAATGAAAAGCCAGCGAGTGCTGCCGGTGACGGGATTCGAAGTCACATCTCTCTGACAAAACCTCTCTAAAACACGCTGAAGCGCTTAAACACAACAGACCTCTACGTCATCATGACGTTGGTAGACAGACTGAAACCGAAACAAATCGGAATGGGAGGGCTGGGTTCCACGAATGGGCACTTCTTCGCTGCCTCCTATTGAAAGAGTAGGACCGAAGGTCGCGTCCCTTTCAGGGACCATCGTAATCCCCTCAAGACCGTGGCTTTCAGGCGCGACGTTGTTCGCCCCCTAGCTTCGAGCATAATTCAACTCTACCAAATTGGTGGCGCTGTCGAACAGTATGACGTCATTTGTTTACAAACAGAGAGAGGCCTATTACGTTACTGCGCTTCGCTCAGAGTCTGTAAAGTTTACTTTCCCGCATGTGAAGTATGCTTGCGGGGAAGTACCATTTACAGGCCACGAAGGTTCCTCGTTCCACGCCGATTCATGCGGAGTGAGATTCTAAAATGATTTAGTAACATACGCGGATTATGTTCCTGACAAACTAAACGGTAGGTTGCACGCTTATAGGGTTGTGGGTTCAAAGCGCACAGGACTCAAACGGAGTCATCCCCGGGGCCCGTAATTTCTCTCGCTGTCCCTGCGAAGGACGATGTGCTGTGTGTAGGTGGTCAGAATTAATCCATAGACCGACCACTGTATCTAGGAGAAAACGTTATTATTAGCACGCTCGTATTGGGTGATTCCTGAAGAAAAAAGAAGAAAGACACATACGAGAAAAAGAAAAAATGTCTTGTTAGGCGACCTCACATAAATTGTGAGGCGATATGACGTTATGTATGTGTATGTCCTATTATATTATATATTGTAGACCAAATTAAAATGTGTGCGATACGTCGCTGTGGAAGCACATGACAACTATCCAGTATGGAGAATGATTAAAGTGCGAGAAAATGTAATAATTGTCTTTATTTCATATTTAACGCGTCACATCACTCGACAGAAAAACTGAAAAATACGTACATAAAAAAACGAAAAACAAAACAAAAGTGCGGTACATAGCAGACACGCTTTTGTGTCGCTTCGAACGATTAGAGAATAAGGTATAAAAATAGAAAATGAATCGGCATTCTAGCTGCGCCGAACGTCATCCCTTCCGTATACTAATCACGATCGAACGTCGCTTCCTGTCTTCGAATTATTGTCGTTGGTGTTATGGCAGTTGTAGGAGGAAAGTTAGCGTGAATGCTGTTTTAGGTACTAGAAAGCCCTCGTACAGATAAAAGTTTACAGGTCAAACTGGCTTCTTTTTATTTTTACTCTCGAGTTCTTCCATAGGTGTTGAGTCGAATGGCCCGCAGATGTATTTTCCTTTACAGTCAGCCTCTTGCGAAACCCAGTAGTCATACACGAGGGCTCGGAAACGATCCGAAGACATGGCATTTCCATTGGCGACGTCCTCTTCCTGTTCAAAAAGAAATCAGTATGGGCACTGTCGCATACACGTTCATTGGCGAGCGAAGTTACGTACGTTCAGCATCGACTTGAAGCGCTCCTCAGCTCCTGTCATATCCATGTTGTGGCTCTTGAGATACTTCTTGTAGTCCTTCACGCAGAACAACCCGTCCTCTGCAAGGAGAAGGACCGAGAACTGTACAGTTGTTATTCCGTGCGCCGTCTTCGTGAAACGCACTGTTGGAGTCCACGATTTGGAAGAAGAGGTGGAGGTATTTCTGTAGAAAGTCTGGCAACTCTTGAAAGGTTTTGGTCTTCTTGCCCAGGTTTGTGAAGAACTTGAGCCACTCGTCGAATTCTACGATGCAATCCTATAGGTGTGCAGTGTGAAGGCAGTTCAGAAAGAGCTCGAAGAAGTGTATAGAAAAGGGAGAAACGTCAAAGTGCAGCTCCTGTCAACCTTAATAATAACATTGAAAAAAATGTTGTTTCGTTCTCAAGCAGCAACCCTTTACAGCAACCCTTGGGGCAATGGAGAAATCTTAACTGAACAAAATTATTCTGCTAGTTCAATGCAAGGATTTTGTTCTCTTAACATTCCCCTAATGCCCCAAGGGTGGCTGTTATCGCGCTGGGAAATGAGATCGAATTTTTTTTTTTCAGTGTTGTTATTAAGGTTAACCTGAGCTGTACCACCTCAACGGACCTTATTGAAGTCTGCATGTTCCGTGAGTTCGTTCCACCACCTTTCCAGGATCGATTTCCAACGCTCGTACACATCCTTTTCCAGTTTCCCGCGCCTCTGAAGCTTGGTGTAGTTCTGGAAGCATATATGTATATATATATGTAGTTATTGCCAACTTGTATTGGGTAATTTTTCCTCAACTCATTTTTGAGTGTGAGATATATGTGTCAGTTCCTCCGGTACGCACCTCCGCGATTATATTGAAGTCGTCCCACGTGAGTATTCCATCCCTGTTAAAATCTGAAAATCATAGTGATCTTAGCCAAGTGTGCTACGCAGGATTTAACTTTTTAGGACGAAGTATAGCCGTGGGAAGTGCACGGTTGTGAGGTTCTGCGGTTAACGAGTAAAATGTGCAATTCAATTCAGGATGACAATTCAAAACTTCGACCTACCCCAAAAGTTGTGGAATGTGTAAAGATGTCTATGCCTGAAGGCCGACATTTTACCTGAAACAATAAACACAAAAAGTAAGCAACAAGAAAAACACATTGCCTGTAAAGTCAATCAGCCTGCCAGAGCATTTCGGCAAGTCTGGTCTGGTTTGGTAACACATACTTCACATATCAGTGATGATAACGTGTATTTCATATCACAGTTCATTGTAATTTACATAACTTTATCGTACGTTAACACGGTTATAAATAGGGTTTCGCGTTTCGGCATTTATTCCTAGGGAGATTCGGCGGCTGTTTTTCGGCATTTATACGTTTCGTCAAATCCGGATATTTTCGGCATTTTAAAACATTTGTGCCAAAAACAGACGTCGAAAAATCGGCAGCTATAATGCATGTAAGGAGGGCAGCTTAGTATACTAAGGCATTGAGAACGCGTTACTCTTCAACCACTACTCTCCGTGCGCTCCTTAGCCTCGTTCCCAGCGACGACACAACAGGGGTGGACTGCCAAAATCGCTCTTGCCGTTCGCATAAATACTCGTGGCCGCCGTCTTTAATGAGTATGACTGACGATAACGTAACACTCCATATAACTAGTCATCCGATAAACGTCTGAGTAGCGTATCAATGTTCGAAAGATCAAGGAAAAAGAGGATTGCTTGCTTGCTTCCGCGTGCGGTATGCACAGTTGTTCACTTGAGGAGTGCTGGCCGATGCGATATCTGTTCTGCACCGGTTCCCGAGCGGGAAAAATGAACCGGTACGAAATGAACACGAACGAACACGAAAATGAGCGAAAACACACACGGGAAAATGAAGGAACGCGGAAAACGGCAGTCCACACGTACACAGTTCCTGTGACTACCACCGGGTGGCAGTGGCGGCGCCCATTCCTTGATTCGCGTTTTCGTGTTGTACACAAAAACGCGAATCAAGGAATGGGCTCCTTCACCCACTGACAAAAGTGTTACAGGAGAGGGTTCTTCTTTGAACTAGGCCAGAAAGCGTGGTGTAGGAAGAACAAAAGTGTGATGGCCGGGCGCAAAAAAAAAAAAAAAAAAAAAAAGTGCAATCGGTACCAGCATTTTCTTCATGTAGCATAAATATGCCGAATTTCCAGAAAGACATTCAGCGGGTGCTTTTCGTCATTTTTCGGCAAATGGCCGGAAACGCGGAACACTGATAAATAAGTCGTTCTATAACTTTTGGTAATAATTTGAGATAACCATACTATAGTTTCACGTAGAATGTAGAACCTCTTCATATAGAACGTAATTTCATTCATGCATGCATGAGTAAAGAAAGATTATCAAAAAAGGGACTCCAACACTTCGTCCCAGAGTTATGCTAGAAAATGCAAAAAACTATTATTGGCATCAATGTGACCTTGCATTCGAGGAAGGGGTCACGTACTTAGGGCTATCAATGGCAATAGCCCTTCTGACGTCAGAGCTTGACGCATATAGTACTACGGCGTGCAGTACAATGCGTGCACCAGGAATGAAGTATATATATAAGGTGTCACAAACCCTTTAAGTTGAACGGATAGGCTAGTACATTTTTTGGAAACAGAAACGATATAAAATCCCCTAGAATGGCAGCCACGTTTTGCAAGCGCGAGGGACAGGTTTAAATGTTTTGCAG